>NC_040091.1:49193636-49495748 GCF_003369695.1 Bos indicus x Bos taurus
AGACAAAAGTGCGCTGGCCTCCTCTGTCCCCGAGAAAGGAAGCCGGCCTTTTCAGGGGCAGTGAATGGGGCCCCTCACTTAGGCCGCATTATACCCGGGCCTTCATTTCCCCTCTCCTCTTTCCTGCATTCAGGGGGGTTCTGACTTCAACTAATTCGATAA
This sequence comes from Bos indicus x Bos taurus, assembly GCF_003369695.1. Classification (NCBI taxonomy): domain Eukaryota; kingdom Metazoa; phylum Chordata; class Mammalia; order Artiodactyla; family Bovidae; genus Bos; species Bos indicus x Bos taurus. The sequence goes on from NC_040091.1 coordinate 49,193,799, forward strand.
CAATCCCGCCGGGCCTTCCCAGCTCCCAACTCGGGAGCACATTGTCTGGGGCGCAGCCTCCCCCCCAGCCGGGGCCGCGCTCCAATTAGCCAACCGCTGGGCCTCTGTCCCTCCCCGCTCCTCCCTGCCGGCCGTCCATTTTTAACCACTTCCTTTTGAACTGGACTCCCGAGGGCCCTCGGGGAAGAGTGCAGTGACGGGTCGGCCGACCCGGGCTCGGGTCGCACTCGTCTGAAACCGGAAGACTGGGCAGAAGCAGGCAGCCCCCACCGCACGGGCTCACCCGACACTGTCCTCAGGGGACTCGAGGGACTCCAGGCGGCCAATGCTCCTGCAGCGGCAGTGCGGTCTCGGGGCTACAGGGCTCTTTGGGATCTCGGACGGCTTTGGTCCTGACGACCACGTCCCTCTGAAGTCTCCACATGACGTCTGTTACCCCCAAGCCAGTTTCTTCTGCTTGAAGAAAAAGCGTTCTCAGGCCCGCAGGGAGCCACATTCCCTCAGGTTTTCTCGGTTGCAGGTTCACCAAGCTCATGCACACACTCACACACTCACACACACACACACACACACACAACAGGGTGCAGACGAGGACGGGTTTCGAAGAGCAGTCAACCCAGCCCTGATGTTTATGTCACTGATTTTATCTTTGAATGAAAGATGTTGGAACTGGCTAAAGATGCCGACCCTGGGAAGGTCTCTGATGACTCTAACTTGGGTTCTCAAGATTGTCACCAACGCAACCGCTCCTGGGTCCCCACCCTACATGCCCCAATCCTCTTGGGTCCCCACCCTGCATGCTCCAATCCAGGCAACCTCCTCTTGGTGTTCTGTGAGGATACCTGGCTGGTAGGTCTCAGGCACCAGCATCCACACAAGTTCACAGGACCAGGTATGTGCCTGCACTGGCTCCTGCAACCCACAGCGCCTGCGAATGACACAGCCTGGGTGTTTGAGAGTCTGTGGCAGGTTGAGCTGTGCCCCCAACCCCAACACCCTTCCTATGCTGAAGTCCTAACCCCCAGCACCTCCTAATGTGACCTGAGATGGAAATAGCACCTGACAGATGTAGTCAGTTAAGATGAGGCCATACAGGGCAGGTGGGCCTCTTACCTGATATAACTGATGTCCTTCCAGAAAGGGACACAGACATGCCCACACCCACAGGGAGAGCTCCCCTGGACACAGGCAAAGATCTTGGGCTGATATGTGGATAAGCCAAAGATATATCCGGCCAACCGCCAAGGTCCAGAGAGAGGTCTGGGACAGATTCCATCTCCCTCCCCCAGAGGCTACATCCTTGAGGTCTCCAGCCTCCAGACTCTGAGAGTGAACATCCGGGTGCAGCCACCCCATCACTAGTACTTTGCAGGTGACTCTGGGTGCAGTAGGAGATTCTTCTAGTTTCTAGTATCCATTCGACCAATTTGTTGTTGTTGTTCAGTTGCTCAGTTGCGTCCGACTCCCTTCGACCTCATAGACTGTAGCATGCCAGGATTCCCTGTCCTTCACTATCTCCCGGAGTTTGCTGAAACTCATCTCCAATCAGTTGGTGACACCATCTCGTCCTCTGTCGTCCCCTTCTTCTACCTTCACTCTTTCCCAGCATCAGGGTCCTTTCCAGTGAGTCAGCTCTTCGCATCAGGTGGCCAAAGCTTTGGAGCTTTAGTTTCAGCATCAGTCCTTTCAGTGAATATTCAGGGTTGATTTCCTTTAGAATTGACTGGTTTGATCTCCTTGCTGTCCAAGAGACTCTCAAGAGTCTTCTCCAGCACCACAGTTTGAAAGTAATTCGACCGATGTCTTCCTCTAAACTAGCCAATTTGAAAACCTCCACTGAGCGAGAATTCACCAAGGCCACATTTGCAGGCATGTTGTGATTGTCGAAGTCCTCTTCGTGCACTAAATCCGGTGTCTGAGGATTTGGGTGGGACTGTCTGAGGGATGCCTCTTGAAGACCCCTGCCCCCTCACCCCTGTGTGACTTCCTGGAGAAATATGGGAAACAAACCAGGATGCAGCTCTCTACACCACTCAGGAGGGGGCCGGCAGGAAGTCTGGCTGCATTTGTTCCCCTGTGTCTCTGTGGCTTCAAGGCCAGGGAACTCGTCAGAGATGAGAAGGCTGTTTAGGGGAGCAGAGCTCCTTCGAGGAGAGACCACGACCGGGTGCTGGGGCAGGAGCCACCTGAGGGCCCCACGTTGACCTTTAGTTCAGAGAATGTGCCAGCCTTGATTGTCATGGGGAGCAGACTTAACAGGAATATGCAAAGTCAAAGGTTGCCATGTGGGGCTCACAAGACTTGGCCTATGTTTTGAAAGTATCGAAAATGTGGTGATAGTGGTTTAATCACTAAGTGATGTCAAACTCTTGTGACCCCATGGACTGAAGCCCACCAGGCTCCTCTGTCCATGGGATTCTCTGGGCAAGAATACTGGAGTGGATTGCCACTTCCTTCTCCAGGGGATCTTCCCGACCCAGGGATCAAACCTGCATCTCCTGCACTGCAGATGGATTCTTTACCACTGTGACACTGCGGAAGCCCTCCTGAAGATAAGCATTTCTAATCTCCGTGTGGACATCAGAGAGAGGGGCATTCGTGTTCTCCAGAGAGGCATTCGAGAGGTCATGAAAACTCATTGCACTTCAGCTCGTGGTGGAAAGACAGAAACATTTCTATGGATATTTCAACCACTAGCTTGTGGGTGGAAGGATGTCCAGTGAAAAATTATCCACTCTTTCCCCCCAGATCTAGCAAAGAAATCTCTTCCCAGCATTTCATTTCCCCACCTCTTAGGGTTGAAATGACAGCTGCCTTCAGGACAATTCACTTCAACACTTGCTTAACAAGTGAAGAAACCGAGGGGTGGCTATTTGGGTCTCTGTCCACTCTCTGGACCCCAGCCCCTGTGACACAAACATCTTAGTAACCTGTACATTGCCTCTCAGAAAGCCTCACGAATTTATCTGATGTTTAAAAGGAACAAACAAAGAAAGGCTGGAAGTGGCCATTCTAACCCCCGCCTGTTCAGTGTTAATGGGGGTGATACCGCCCTGATAATGGCATGGCAGGTCCTGCTTGTCCTGGGGTTTCAAAGGCGCTTTCAGATAAAGGATCCAAGAACAGCCCTGACACCCGGGGTGCCAGGCAACCAGTGGGGTGGCCTTGCCAGCCTCTCCCCAGGTCTGCCGAATTCTCCCAGTGTCTCCCAGGGTTGTCCACGTCTCTCTAAGTCTCCCCAAGTCTAGAATCCCTCAGCATGAGACACGCCTCCATTTCCTGAAAACAAACCCCAGGCTGGGAGCAGGACTCTGATGTCTTAGGGGGCAGTTGCTCCATCAGTAACCTCAGCTGCTCTTCCCAAGAGGCAGTTTTCTCTTCTGTAAAATAGAGAGGAGGAACATCTCCCAGGAGGTGATGTGCAGGGCCAGACAACACCCGCAGGGGAGCCACCTCAAAAGGCCATGCACCCTGAGAGCAACATGGGCTGCTGGAGGGGCGAAGCCTGACCCTTAAAGGCTACTGCCTCTGAGGACCGTGAGGGTCTTGAGTAGCTGGGTGGCTGCCCCAGGAAGTGTTCTCTCTCCCTGACACAGGGGCAGCTGCTAAGCTTTCCTGATCTCCAACCTCTGATCCAGAGGCGCAGGGCACTGGCAGGGGCCAGGGGGGCTTAGGACAGTCGTGCCCCAGGGGGCAGTGGGCCCCTCAGTGCCCTGCCTGGTGGACGTGTAATGTCTGTGGACCTGGGCAGGGACAGCTAAAGCAGGAAGCCAGAGGTGCTGGATCCGCACTACAGGCTGGACCCCAGGCCTGCAAAGGGGGGAATCCTTTGGATCTGTCAGCTCAGTAAAGGCAGAGGAAGGGCGGGGTAAAGCGCTGACCTGGAGCAGGACGCTGTCCATCCCAGGGTATCCGGCTGGCGAACCTGCCTCCTCTATCCAGGCTCGGAGGACCCACCGGATGCTGGGAGTGGCCCGAGGCCCATGCAGTCCTGAGAGGGGAGTGGGAGCCCCATGTTCACAGCCTGCTCTGGGCCCACGGGCCCACTGGCCCACTCTCTGGGGGACCCCATCCTTACTGTATTTTAGATTCCAAGGGGGATTAAATAAGGAGGTCAATCCTAGACAGACCCTCAAAAGTTTGGGATTCTGGTGTCATCTGTGGGCTGTCAGTGGGTCATGGGTTCCCAAGCGAGCCTGTAGGGTCAGGGCCTGGCATGAACTGTACGTCTGTCTGAGTGAAGCAAGTGTGGGTAAAAGCAGGGGCCCAGGCCTGGGAGGGCAGCACAGGGAAACTAGTAACTCCACTGCCCTCGGTCCTGCGATGACCTTTGAGGGCCCGCTGCTCCGAGGAGCCGTCCCTTGTCTGTCCTCAGGGCTGACTCAGAAGCTCTGGTGATGACCAGTCTGAACCTCACCAGGGATTGGTCCCCAGGGCCACTGGGTGTGCGGGGCAGGCAGCAGAGGCTCTGGAAGCTTAGCTGGTCCAGCAGTCTTTGGATAGGCAGGGCCCAGGCTGGGCTGCCCCCAGAATGTCTAAGCCAGTCCCTCTCAGTCTGGAGCTCATGTCCGCCATCCCTGGACAGGCTTTCAAGTCAGCATCACATGAGTCATCCCCACCAGAGCAGGCTTTACAGACGAGGGAAGTGCCTCTCCTGCAGTTCCGTGACAGCAGCAGTGGAGTCTGAAGACTTTTATCAAAATGCAAACTGGACCCCTTTTCCATCTCCCTCCTCAAATGAAGGCAACAAGATTCATGCTTCCCAAGCAGCCTGCCCAGAGTCCTCACTCAGGCCCTCATCCCTGATGTCTTCTTCCTCTTCCTCTTATCCTTCCTCCTTCCCTTCCTCCTCTTCCATCCCCCCAGCCTCTCATCCATCACTCACTCTCTCCCATCCATCACAGGGTCCGGACTGAAGTCCATGCCAAACGGCTGCAGGCAGCATCTCCTGGTAAGGTGTTTGGGGCCAGTAAAAAGACAAGATGCTGGAGCCTCTGGGCGGTCATCTCCTGGGGGATTTTCCTCCCAGAGACACTGGTCAGGCTGGCCCAGGGCAGGACAAGCACGCCAAGCTCCACTGCGTCTTCAGGGGAGTCAGCACACCATCAGGGAGACCCAAGCTTGTTCTTTAGATCCCAGGGGAGACCTCGTGGTCACTTCTTAGCGTTGTGCTGTGCTTTGTCGCTCAGTCGTGTCTCACTCTTTGTGACCCCATGGACTGTATCCTGGAGAAGGCAATGGCACTCCACTCCAGTACTCTTGCCTGGAAAATCCCATGGACAGAGGAGCCTTGTAGGCTGCAGTCCATGAGGTCGCTAAGAGTAGACATGACTGAGCAACTTCAGTTGCTTTCACTTTTCACCCTCATGCATTGGAGAAGGAAATGGCAATCCACTCCAGTATTCTTGCCTGGAGAATCCCAGGGACGGGGGAGCCTGGTGGGCTGCCATCTATGGGGTCGCACAGAGTCGGACACGACTGAAGAGACTTAGCAGCAGCAGCAGCAGTAGGACTGTATCCCACCAGGCTCCTCTGCCCATGGAATTCTTCAAGCAAGAATAATGAAGTGGGTTGCCATGCCGTCCTCTGGGGGATCATCCCGACCCAGGAATCAAACCTGAGTCTCCTGCATTGCAGGCGGATTCTGTACCAACTGAGCTACCAGGGAAATTCAGTCTCTTCTTAACATTGAGTCTAAAGTTAAGCTTCCGATAGAGGGCTTCAGTGGGCCCACAGAGACTCCGGCCACATCCAGGGCGACTTTGGCAGGTGAGCTGGGCCTGCCCTCTGCCTTGGCTCAGGTGCTGCCAAGAGTAACTCTGCTCCTGGGAGGCCCCTGGTTGTGCAGCTGCACAACAAAAGGGGACCCCTCAGAGCCTGGGTAGTCATCACTGTGGGGTCCCTGCTGTAAAGACAGGACAAGAGAGAAAGTCGAGGGGGCCCATCTCTAGTTTAGGGGTGTCTGACACCCCAGGACCTACTACCTGTACCAAGGAGTTCCAGAGGTCAGCCCCCAGTGACCCCGAGGACCTGAACCTCTAGTCTCCCAGGTTGGTGGGGAGAGAGGATATGGGGCTGCAGCCTGGACCCCTGAGGGTGCCAGTCACCTCTGAAAGCTCAGACTTGAGACTGAAAGAAGGGGCACACACTCCTTGGGTCCTGGGGTGCTTCACGCACATGAGGCTCATTATGGTCCATCCACGAGCTGTTCCCATGTGACCGAAGCTCCAGGAGCCAAGGCAACTGGAACCTTCTAGAAATACTTTCCTGGGAAGGGCCTCTGCCCCAAAGCACCACCCATGTTGACTCTTATGGTATCTGGCCTGGAAGAGACCTCTCCTCCCAGCTTCCTGCCAAGCTGGCCCGATGCCAGGAGGCTATCTGGGGTCTGTGGGGCAAACCTGTGAGCTGCCGCAAAGCTCAGAGGCCAGCCTGGAGGCTCCAGAGATGCAGGCCATTTCATCAGCATCGTTGCCACTTATGTCCAGCCTGCCTCAGGCTTGGTCCACAAGGTTTTACTTTGGCCCTGAAGGAGGCCAGGGCAGGGGACATGATCACCTTGCTCAGGCCCGGCCATTGCAGGCCCCACCCTCTTTGGTGAGCACCGCCCCTCCCCAGAGCCACGCACAGCTCTGTCCCCATGGACCCCGAGGGGCCTCAGAGAACGAAGCAGCCGGGCGTCCTAATCCCTGTCCACCCCCGCCTGGCAGTGCTCTCCCAGGCCTCCGCTGCGCGCCAGGCTGAAAGGAAGGCTGATAAATGAGTCTGGAGGGAAACAAGGCTGCTTCTACTTGTAAAAGGTCATTGCGACTTTGTTCTGGGTGAGGGTTTATCTCCGCCGCCACAGGGACAGACAATGCCTCGGGCCTAAATGGCAGAAATCTTAGCTCCGCTCCTGAAATGGCTGTGCTGATAAGCCAGAATGGACTTGAGAGAGATCTGAATGGGCAAGGAGGGGATGGAGGTATTTCTGAACATGATTGAACAGGGACGACACAATGGGATGTGCAATTAGACTGGGCATTAGCCCAGGAGGCAGGGACGCGGCCTGAAAGCCAGACAAGGTACTTCCTGCGGCCCACTGGGGGCTGGTGATCCCAGCCCCGCGCTGCCTGGCCAGGAAGAGGGTGCGCAGCTGGGACAGAAGGGCAGGATGCGGTGCATGCACACCCTGGGCACTGCCCGGGAGGCCGGTGCCTCTCTTCAAGCCACTGCCTGGAAACACTGCATCATGTGTCGCAGGTAGCCGGGCACACAGGTGAGCAGGGAGCACGCTGACTCCTGAGTGATGACAGGGCATCCTTGACTCAGCATCTTCCCACTCCAAGGAGGAGACACCACCACCTACACCAACGGGCATCCCATCGGCTGACTTGAAATATCACCTTTAGGCCATTTTGCTCTCTGTGCTCTAAACAATGTGAAAGCAGGCAGGGGCCACCATGCACCAGAATGCTGACTCCGGCTGTTCCCGTGGGGCCTCCTGCTGTGCGCCCAGGCTGACCTCTCACACTCAAAGGGCGTCCTGGCCTGACCCGGCCTCCATCAGAGCAAACCCAGCCACATCTCAGTGTCCTGTGGGCCCAAGAGAGCGGAGGAAGCACCACGCCAGCCCTGGACAGAGCAGGAGAGGACGTCCTGCAGGAGATCTCCGGCGGCCACTGCCCCTCGACGGGCGGGGAGTGGTTGGGTCACCCTGGTTTCTGGCTGAGCCGAAGTGGCCTGTGACATGATGAGAGCACATTCCTAACCTGGAGGTGACCAGCCCACAAAAATTCTCACCTCGAGAGAAGCTCTGATAAGCAGGCCTGGCGGGGAGGTCCACACCCTGTCCCATGACCCAGGGAGACCTTTTATGGCCTGCGAGGCCTGGGACGTTCATCTGACCAGCAGGGAGGGAGGGAGCAGATGACAGGCTGGCCAAGGCCGTGCTGGGGGTCCCCGGGGAGCCGTCTGGCCAGTAGCTGCCCGCGCTCAGAGGGGCTGCCCTCCAGCCCGTTATACTCTATAAGAGGCCACTGTTGGGAAAGTACTTGACATAATCTGTCTGTGTAAATGAGCGATGCTGCAGATGCCTCAGTCTCAGCAGGTGGATCCCACCACATGCTTCCTGAAGGCAGGGTCAGCCTGGAGAAGGCAGGGCCACGGGCGGCCCAGGCCAAACCTGAGAGCCACCCCGGCTGGGCCAGCAGTGCAGGTGCAGAGAGAGGAGGCCAAGGGCTATGTCTGGACCACTCCCTGCCTTACTGGTCCCCATTCCCATGGAGGAGCTGAGGCCTGGACAGAGTGGTGAAGACAGAGTACCCACGTGGGCTGGGGGCTGCTCTAACTTCTGGGGAGGGGTCAGGGGGCTGCCCAGTCCCTGGTCTCAGCACATGCTGTCTGCATGAACTGCAGAGTCAAGAGGCAGGGCTGAAGGAAGCTGCCTGAGGGTCCCTTGCCTGGTCTCCTGCCCCTATGCCAAACTACCCTATGACCCAGCGGGACTCCCTTCCCTCTCTAGGGCTTGGACCTCCCACCTGCACAGTGAAGGTGAGAAATGATGATGCACCAGGTAATCTCCAGGCATGACATGGACAGCTGGTGTCTGGGCCTTCCCCCCAACCTTGACCATCACTGCAATGCCCTTGGGAGGGGGGTCTTGTCGCTTGTCAGTTTCCAGGGGGCTACCCACCCGAGGAGAGCCATGCTAAAGGCTAGCTGTATGGTGGGGGTGGGATCCTTCTGTTGGTGGCAGCCAGGCTGCTCCCAGCTCTGGGGTCCAGCAGTGGTGGGACACACAGGGCGGGTCGGGGGAGTGCAGGTAGATTCAAGTGAAGCCTCTTTCTCTGGGCTTCCACCCATAAATGGAGAATTCCTAGTGCCCCCTCTTCCACTGCTAATTAGAACGCAGGTTCTTGGGGACTCCCATAAGGAATTCTAATCCATTAGGTAAGGGTGGGGCTTCCCTGGTAGTTCAGACGGTAAAGAATCTGCCTGCAGTGCAGGAGACCTGGGTTTAATCCCTGGTTTGGGAAGAGCCCCTGGAGAAGGAAATGGCAACCCACTCCAGTATTCTCACCTGGAGAATTTCAGGGACAGAGGAGCCTGGTGGGCTACAGTCCATGGGGTTGCAAAGAGTCAAACATGACTGAGTGACTTACACACACACACACACACACACACACACACACAGAGGTAAGGGTGGGGCCCTGAACCTGCATTTGAAGGCGCCTCAAGAATTCTCAACACAATCACTTGAGAACCATAGCTTCACGGAATCAAAGCCTGAGGCAAACGGGTGAAAAAGATTTTCTTTCGGATGGGGGTGGAATCTGGGTTTTGTGCCTCACAGACTGATCTTCTGGGATGGGGTCCCCACAGTTCCTGCTTGAACTGAACACATCTCCCACCAGCCAGGCTCCCAGCACCCTGGGACCATCTCAGAATCCTGGCTCCAGCAAGGTTGAAAGCTGCCTCTGGGATCCAGAGAATTTCACAGTGGGGCGCCCAGGGGGTAGGCATTAATGCCTGCCAGTCCCAGTGCAGTCCATGGGGCTGGGGCATGGGATCTGACCACAGACAGAATGAGAATCACAAATCAGGAAGAGCCTGGCATGGCTGGCATGTGCATACAGCAGACGCCTAGTGAATGCCAGGGCTTCCTTCTTGTCCACCCTCCTGGCCTGGTCAGCCTGCCCCAGCCTCACCAGTCCTGCCCAGCACAGGGACCCAGGTGCCTTTGTCATGATCCCTGAATGTGTGACCCCACTTCCCTTAAGGATAAAAGAGAAAGAAGGAGGAGGGGGGACGAGGAGACAGAGAGCCAGCAGGAAGGGTGAGCCCGGGTCCCGGGCGAAGACGTCATCCCCTCCATCTGCCTTCCTCTCACTTCCTTCTGACAACCTGAGGCTAGTCCACATCTCTGGTTCACAAGCAGCCATTCTGGGGTGAGGATGGGCTTGTGTCACCGGTGTATATGTGTGTGTGTGTGTGTGTGTGCGTGTGTGTGCGTGTGTGAGAGAGATGCGGATGGTAAAATACCATTTAAGAAGTTGGTATTCATGGACGTCTCTCGAATATGAAAAGAAAATATTTATTTCCTTTTTCGCTTGTGAATCAGAATGCTCTATTTAAAGAAAGTACCCTCTGCTGGACTGTGGCTGAGTTATTACCCCTTAAGGAAATAAAGAAGAACTACCAGGGAGGTATTCTTAGTCATTCTCTGTCCTTTTTCCGAAAATTCCTTATATACCCGCGCCTCGGAGCTGGGCCGAAGATAGTGCAGGGTTTCATGGCATTCTTGGGCTAAAAACGTCTGGACCTGATGTCATGGTGCTTGGGAGAGATGGCAGAGGAGCTGCACTGGGAGCGGTTCCTGGGGAAACGAGATGGCGCGGGCCTCTGTGGCCCCCACCCCTCTGCCCCAGCGCTCCCAGGCCGCCTCCCACTCGGCCCTGTTCCCACAGGATGGCCCCCTTGTCGAATCTGGGTTCCCAGATTTCCCAGATAAGAGGTCCCCAGACCTGTTAACCATCCAGGTGTTGTTTCCACGGGTGTGAACGTTCACTGAGCGGTGACTTACGACTTTGGACGCTTTCTCAATATACGTGATGCCTCCTAAACACATTCAGAAAATCACTATGGAAAGAGAAAAGCCCTGCCACGTTTCTAGGCCTAAAATAAACCCCAGACAGCGCAGAAGCAGAGTCAGTGTAAGGGGTGAATTAGCTGGCCGGGCAGAGGAGGGCAGAGTACAGACAGCTTCCGGGCTCCCGGTCCCTGGGGGGTGGGATGCGCCCAGGAAGGTCCCAGTGTGCATTCTGGTGCTGCAGAGAGAAAGGACAGGCAAGGACAGGGACCAAGAATACCACACCCTGCGAGTGAGGCCGTCGGACCAGCAGGAGGCCCAGTCTTTGGAGCTGAAACCAGTCCTGGCCCCCTGTGCCAGCCTGGCCACAGTACTTTCCCGCACGGCTGGAATTCCAAGAGTAAACACAATAAGACAGTCTAAGAGTGAAATAAAAAGGAGCAAGGTGCACCCCCACCCCCGACTGTGTCAGCAAGAGCACACACTGTTACAGCTTTAGGGTGAAGGATGCACAGAAAATGCTGGAGTGTGGTCCCTGCAGGGAATGCGTGTGGAAGAAAGTGGAAGTGTACGTGTGCGTCACACAGCATGGCCGCCTGCACTGGCCTCAGGGTGCCTCTGGGATGAGCCAGTCCTTGCAGGAGCATCGCCTGTTGAAGTGTCAGGTTACCCTCAGCGAGCCATGGCAAATCGTCCCCCTCACCTGGACCCCCCAGTGGAGGGATCACAGCGGGAGAAGGGTGGTGGTCCTCTCGGAAACCTCTGCTCCGTCAGTGCTCCTAGCTGTGCCCTCCTGCCAGGGCCCCTAACACAGATGCTGCAGGCCTGAAAGGATTCCCCCCTCTCTCTTTCCAGACTGGCTGCTCTCACCCACACGGCACATTCTAAGTTCCTGGGAGTTTTCACAAACCCAGGGAGGATTGTTGGAACTTCTGGTGCAAAAACCAAGACCATCCTGGACAGATACACATGGCTGGTCCCTCCATTTGGCCAAAGCCTGGCATCTCTGGGGTGGGGTCTGGGCACCTGTATTTCTGATGCTCCGGGGGTTTCCATATGAGACCCACTGACAGAGATCTCTGCTCTCAGGTCTCAGATGCCCTGGAAACACCTGAAGGACAGTCCTGACCTTCAAGTACCAGCTGTCACATTTTTCTCTGCAAACTTGGCAGCCGGCCATTGTTCAGTCAGGGCTTGCCCCTCCTCCCAGGCTAGGTGAACCTCCTCTTGGAGTCACCTGGAATGCCGGAAGGGGCTGCTGGGCCCAGCTTTCCTCTCCCGCTGCTCTGGGGCTGCGGGTCCATCCACAGGGCTGGTCAGGGCAGAAAGTGCCCAGATCCTGAGGCTGCTGATGATTCTGGGGTGCAGAAGAGGTTGTCCATTGGCTGAGCGGCAGCTCCGCTTCCACAGATGCTGCTGGTGATGAAACATCTGCATGTCCAGACTCGCCGCTGGTCACTGCTGGTGTTTCTCCTGGAGGATGGACATTTCCTTCCTGAATCCTGGGGAATGGCAGTTCTGGCTGTGGTGGTGCTCGTGGCCTTGTCCCTGTGGGGGCCAGACAGGAGCCCACAGCACCAGGAGGTGAAGGCAGAAGGGGGCAGAGTGCCGGGAGGTCAATGCAGGGGGCATGGCGCTGGGAAGCTCATGCTTCTGGGGCCACCAGAGGCATCCAGTTCGTCTAGGCGATGAGTCAAGCACACACGTTTGTCTCTAGGTGGCCGGGGTTTCTTATTAGGTCATTACATAGCAGGAAGTAGAGAGGCTTAAAGCCCATTCCCAGGAGCCTTGGGAACTCTGTCCCAGGGGAAGGTGGGTGCTCCATTATAGCAGGAGTATTGACTTGATGGCCTGAGGGGCAGGGAGCCTTGGGGTGTTTGTGAGTCTGTGCTGGCATCTGTGGCCAGCTCAGCAGGACAGAGGACAGGGTCCTTGAAGCCAGAGTGTGAGGGTGTAAGTGCAGAAGAAAGAAGAGGAGGCCTTTTCCCACGGAGATCAGGGGCTCAGCTGGGGCCATGTGGTTGCAGTCTTGGGGTGCCCACCTGACCCCCAGCAAGGCTTGGGCAGGTGTCAGGGGCCGGGCACAGAGGCCAGAGCCCCAAGAACACCTGCCCCTCTATCTGTCTCAGTGAATGTGGTCTCAGCCCTTAGACCTAGAAAAGCATCCTCAGTCCTCGGATCTCCATACCACATGTTTATGCATGTGTCACGAGCCTTGGGAAACCCACCATATTCTGTCCCTGAGATGTTAGAGGCCAAGCTCCCACTGTGTTGACACCCTGAGTCTCAGGGAACAGACACCCCACTGGGCTTCCTCGTCTTCCTGCCACTTGGGACCAAAAATAGACCTTTAGCTCCTCCTTAATTTAAGGACACATGGCCCCAGCTTGGAAGAGGAAGCATTATTTCTTCTAAAAATATATACATGTAGGGGGACCAGTGGGCACAAGCAGAGCTCACATCCTCAACCCCATGCCCTTCTTCAGGGTCAGGGGTTCTGGATCATCACTCAGTCTCACATTCACAACAGTGTCTCAGAATCTAAGCATGCAGAGCTGGGTACCAGCCCTGGCCTGGAACATCCCTACCTGGCATCTCTGGATGTTCTGGCAGCCCATGGTCCACAGGGGTGGCCGTCAGGTCCTGCCCTCACCAGAGCCGTCCAGGGAGAGCAGAGACCCCAGAGGCGCTGGCTTGGGGACCGCATGACTGTAGCACTGGAGAGACGGGGCAGCCTTTCCCCGCTGACCCTGGAGCTTCCCACAGTCCCTGGGCCAGACATAGACGTTTGTTGATTGAGCAAATGAACATGTGTATTAATATTCAGGAACCACGGCCAAAAGGATGAGGTAATCCACTCGAGTAAATTCTTCAGATAATTGAAACCCCATCAATTCACGTTAACATTTTCCACCAGCTCCTTAAACAGAGGCAGACGTGTTTTTTTTTTTTTTGACAGACGTTGCCTGAGTGTCGGTTACAGGCTGGGCAGCGCGCTGGGCACCAGAGAGCCCGCCTTTCTGGGGGAGACAAGCAGAGCCGGGTGCTTTCAGTGTGCAAATGGCTCCCGTGCCTCCCCTTGGGGGCCTGTGCGGCCGCCCCAACCCAAGCACAGCTGCGGGGTCCCGCCTCGGGGCAGGTGGCACCTCCGAGGAGCGGGTTCCACAGCCGGCTCCCTCGGGCCTGCCACTCGCAGCCATCTCTTAATTAGCAAAATAAACAGCACGATGATAAATGTCATGATTTACTCAACAAATGATCAAAATCATTGTTTTTCAGACCCTGGGGCAATAGAATGTAATCACGAGGTGATTTATTCTGGGAGGGTGAGTGGTGGCTGCGTCAGCGGGCAGGCTGTGTCTGGAGGGGAGGGGCTAGGAGTCCTGGGCAGGGGACAGACACCGCCCTTTGAGATGGAGCCCAGGGAGCTCCACTCACCCCCAAGCTCCTGTCTGTGTCCAAGGACACGGCTGCCAGGTCCGGGTGCATGGAGAGCAGAGCTGTGCTTTTTCCCCAAAATGAGGAACTCACTTCCGGCCTCCCTCAGAACACTCAGGGTCAGGGTAGGGGGAATATTTAGAATCATCAAATTTTCCTGACGCCCATGTGAAGACAAAGCAGGTGAACAACAGGAGGAGGATACCCAGCCATGGGGCTAACCCATGCCTTCCTGTTTCGCTCAAGTAAAATTCCTGCACAAACCAGGATGCTCCTGCTACCTTGACCCTGAAAGGTGCGAGGTCACCCACGCCACCCCAGCAGGGACAGAAATGCTTTTGTCAGAAGGGTCGAGTCACCAGAAACCTTACCACAGAAAGAAAATGACGTGGGACCCTTGGATTTCAGTTAAGTGAAATGGCCCAGAACAGGAATTCTGTTCTCCCAGTACAAAGAAAATTGTTTCAGTGAAATGACGGTAAGAATCATCAGTTTGACCTTGATTTTGAGCCAGTCCTCCGAGAGACACCCGTCCTGTGTCTGCAAGGGGATCTCCCTAGATCTTCCTCCCCTGCTGCACCTCCAGACCAGACCCCGTGGGAGCAACCATGCTCTGACCCAGGCTAGGACACAAGTGCAGCTGTCACCCACCGCCCCTCAGGATCCAGAACCATCCTGGCTCCTCTCGGAGCTGCTTTGCCATCTTTGCTAGAAGATGGTCTGTTCGTCTTCAGTGACTCAATGCCATGTAAACCGTAGTCACATCAAATCACACTGACTGACAACGCTCAAGTACTGTGGTGACACTGAGTAATGACACATGCAACATTCAGGACTGGACTGTGGGCCTGCGGGTGCTGTCCCCGGGCCCTGCCTCAGTCTGTCTGGCGTCCCCAGCCGGGATGCTCAGACACTGACGCTGTCCTAGTGATCGTCTTTGTTCCCAACCCTTCACGGGGCTGAGCAGACCGCAGGCCTGGAGCGGGCATTTGCAGGGTGCAAGGACACAATCAGCCGCCTTACTCGGGACTTGGGGTTCCTCTGGAGGCCCCTCTGCTGTCCGGAGCCATGGAAAGGTCTAGATTCTGGAGCCTGGCTTCTCCACTCCTGGTCTGGGCCCTGTTTGCAGCAGAGTGAAGGTAAGGACCATACCTGTCCGTCAAGGGCAGTGAGGCCCACTGACAGACACTGTCACCAGGAGGAGGACACAGGAACCAAGTGACACAGCAGTCTCCTGTTTGGGGACACAAGTGAGGCTATTTGACTTCTGCCCAGAGATCCAGGGAGCTAGAAAGAAACCACCTCAACCTCAAGATTTATTTCAGGCCAAAGCAGGTTCACCATGGGTTTGGGGATGCCCAATTCTGCTCTTGGGGCTTGACCATGACCACGGTGACGCCAACAGCTGCTCATGACTGTGTTGGAGGGGATAGGACAGGAGGCCAGGAAGCCCAGAGATGGCCCCAGAACAGGTGGTCAGGCCTGAACTCGCCAAGGAGACAAGGTCAGGCAAGTCACACAGTGCATCTGGAACACGACGTGAGGACGTGGACGCAGAGCAAATATCTGCCAGGGCCGGCAGGAAAGGTGGCAGTCAGGTCTGGGCCCCGGAATCAAGGCGCTGCCTGGGGTGGGGCAGGAGGCACCTCGGAGGGGAGCGATCCCGCACGTACACAAGGACAAATAATATCGCAAAGTCAACAGGTGCCGGGGAGATAACAGCACGGCCTGTACCAGGCCCGGCACCGGGGGCGGCCGAGATACAGGCCGTTTCTTTAAAATTAGAGCAAACAGAGGCCCGCATCTGAACCAATGAGAATCAGGTCACCTCAAGGTCATCCATCACACTACATGAAGGGTTCGTTTACCCTCCAACATCTGAAGCTGTCTCCTAATTGAGTAGTCCGGGCCTTTCTGAGCACATCACACAAACCCCAAAATTCCTCCTGAAAATAGCCAGGTGGGAAGTCCAGGACAGGCCATCCTACAGCCCAAGCCACTTACCGGTCACATCATGTGAACACACTCTTCTCGGCCCAGCGAGGGCCACCCTGTGGATCTCTGAAGAGCATATGAGCTGCCCCCAAGAGGGCCTCACCTCCCAACTCCTCACTTTGCTCCCTCCCACCTGTTCTGCAGGTGACCCGACCTTGACAGGCACACACACAGAGTCAGCCACCTGGGAACAGCAGGGGACAGGCAGGCCGGTTCACACAGTGCAACTGTGGCCTCCACCACTCAGCCATGGTGAGTCCTGGCACGCCTGCTCCTTCATCCATCTGGTCAACCCACTGCCTCTCTAAACCTTCAAAGCCATCCACGGAGCTCGGGCTGTCAGCTGGTAGGGGGCTTCTGCATCCTCTGATGTCCATACCTCATGTGCTACCACAAACCCGCTTGCAGGAGAATCAGGGTGTCCAGCGTTTGGGGGGCCCCCATATCCTCCCTTGTGAAGGGAATGGGGGTCTCAGGTCTGCAGTACCACCACCAGCACATGGCTAAGCCAGACTCTGTGAGACCTTTTCAGAGGGTTTCAAAAGCTGATGGACCAGACCGGCGGAGATGTTCAAGGGCTGCTGAGGGTCCCCTGAGGGATGCACAAGGGTCATGCACTGTGCACCCCGAGTCTTCAGGGAACAGTGATGTCCCCAAGAGAAGCCTTCTAGATGGTAAAGACTCATCAGAGGGCAAAGATGGCCCCTCACTGACCACAGACCCTGAGAGACACACAGCATGGGAACTTTTCCAAAGCCAACGAGCAGTTGGGGGAGTCAGCTCCCCGAGCCCCACCACCTTGAACCACTGGCAGGGGATACAGCTGCCGGCCCCACAGGTCCCTCTTCCCTCCTTGGATGGCTCTCCCCTTCCTAGCTCTGACCACCATCCAAGCACTTTTGGAAGTGGTGAAACACCCAG
The DNA here is from genome assembly GCF_003369695.1 of Bos indicus x Bos taurus. NCBI lineage: Eukaryota > Metazoa > Chordata > Mammalia > Artiodactyla > Bovidae > Bos > Bos indicus x Bos taurus. Next base: position 49,210,723 of record NC_040091.1, read on the forward strand.
GAGGAATCTGTGTTGGCACTTGCATTTTCCGTCCAGGCAGGGTCCCTGCCCAAAATATCACTGCACGCTGGCTCTGTGGGGCCTGAAGAGAGGCCAGGACTAGAGGGGAGTGTGCTTTCCTGGGGCCCTGGTCCTTAGGAGACCACCTTGAAAGCCCCCTGAACTGGGGCCCAGTGTCCCTCGTGGTCAGAGCAGGATGCTTCCAGAGGAAGGGCCCTTTCATGGCTGTCAACCCCCACCCCCCACCTAATCAGCCTCCCTCTCCAGGTCACACGCAGCCTCCAGGACTGCCGAGCCAGGCCTGGATCATCAGGGAAATCAAAACCACAAGACTCTCCTCTCTGCCCCTGCTAATCTGAGAAGCGGGAGCTCCTCTTAGGGAGCCAGCTGACCCGAGCAGATCAGCAGGAGGCCCAGGGCATGGATGCACCTGGGGCATCTAGGGCAGTGTGGCCACCAGACACGTGCTGCTCTGCCTGGAGTTGGGCCCCCATCTGAGGACTTTCCCGGGAGCAGAGACCTTGTTCTGGGAGACTCCCATCGATCCCCAAAGTCCTGCGGAGATGGCAGCCTTAGCACCTAAGATCCAGACGGGAAGCTCGAGGGGTTTAAGACATGAGCTCATTAAAGACACATTTCCGGGAAGAGAGCGGGTGCGGCGGACGGGGGCCTCCCGGCGTCCACTAGGCCTCTGGTGTTTTTGGAGTCGCGTCATGCAAGCCGCGGGATAAAATAAGCCTGGGAAATTCAGCACTCTCTGCGACCCAGCCTCCCGCCTCAGGCAGCACCGTCAACCCGGTTTTATAAATAGATGAACCACGAGACAAACGGCCGCCATCAATCACGCGCGCGCGCGGCAGGGCTCACCTCCCATCCGAAGTCAGCCTCGTTCAGCATGGCCCGGGGCGCCACCATGTACGGGCCGAACCGCTCCCCCACCTCCATCTTCTTCTTGGCCCAGATGCCCAGGCCGGCGCCGGGGATGGAGGATTCCCGGAGCTCGAACCCCGGGGGGATGCGGATGTCCTCAGGGATGTAGACCGGGGCCTCATATGGCGAGCCTTCCTTGGGTGTGGGGAAGGGGGACGGCGGCCCCATGGGGATGGGGGACATGATGCTGTCCTCAGTCTCGTCCTCCGCGCTCTCGCCCGCCAGCAGGTCGGGGTCCGGCCCGTACATGTTATTTACAATGTCGCCGTCACCTGGAGGAGACAACACAGAGTCAGCCTGTGCAGCTCCGCTTCTGGGCCCCAAGTTTAGGGGCCGCCCGGGACAGGGGACAGAAGAGAAACGGGCTGGCCACCCCCCGCTCTGCTAGGGGCCCCCCACCCACCTCTGCTAGGGGCTCCCAGGGGGAGGTTCCAGCAACACTTGGGGAACAATGTGGACCCCCTAGGTCAGCAGAGTTCTCCCCAGGCTCCCAAAGCCCCTGGCAATGGCTGAGGACACACTGGCCCATTCTGCATTAGGGCAGGAGGGACGCCCACACTCTATGGGATGGGCACAGCCAGAATGCAAACACTCTTGGGGGCTCCACTCTGGGGGGTTGGTGATGAGGCATTCATTCTGGAACCAGTTTGTGTCTGCAGCCTTGGAATTGGGGAATGGGGCAAGTCCCAAGATCTCGGGGGGGACTCAGAACTTGAGCTATGTGAAATTTGGGATGCTCTGGGACGGAGGTGGTGTGGGAGTGTACTGGGGCTGGGGAGGGTTCCTAGAAGTCCCCTTACTACTTAATGGCATATTAGGACAGAGGCCTGCTGAGTCATGAACTCGGGAGCCCTGGGGGCTCCCAGATCACGGGACTAAGCAAAAGGGTCTCCAGCTTGTCTGTCCGGTGTGGCCCTTTCTTTGGGGTCCAACCTAAGAGGCAGCTGTCCCCAGAAGAGTGCCGCCTGGAAGTCCACCTGAGGGTGGCCCTGAGCACAGAAGAGGTAATGAAGAGTGGGAAGGGCAAGGGGACAGGGCGAGCGAGCTGGTCAAACAGCCAGAAAACCAGCTTCACTCCGGCATCAGCCTTACAGTGCCAAACGGGGAGGCCAGGGGTGAGGATCCCACCAATGTTCACCCCCAGGCCCCCCAAGGGCAGCAACACATGAGAGGATCAACAAACGTGGTCCAGACGCACAACAGGCTGTTCACATCAATATAGATGAAGAAGATCGACCTCACAGGGGCAGCGCGGGCGCGCCTCGCGAGTGTCACACCGAGTGAAGGAGGCTGGACGCAAAGGGCCACGAGTCCTAAGATTCCATTCATGCCAAATGTATGGACAAGAGGCAAACCCACAGAGACAGGACCCGTGATGGTGGGGTAGGGGTGACTGGTTGGTGGGCCTGGGGTCTCCTTTGGGAGATGAAAATGTTTTGGAACCAGACAAAGGTGGCAAGCATGCCCCTGAATTGTACACTTTAAAATGGTCCGTTTTCACGTGAGGTGGCTCTCATTCGTAAGATTAAAAAACTCAGAGAAGAGAGACAGGAGGAGGGGGCTGGGGGTGGGAGGCGTGGCAGGTGAGCTGCTCCCCGCTCGGAGCCTGATGACCTCTGATCCAGATGCTTCCGCCCTCCTTCTCGGACTTGAAAACCTCAGAAAGGGACCCAAACACTGTGGTCACCCTGGCTCTCATCTCTTGGCCCCCTCCCCATTCCCTGACATGGGAGGGTAGGAGAGACGTCTCCAGGCAGAGGGGAACTTCAGGGTCCTCACACTGACTCAAACTGATGCGCAGGAGAAATAACAAAATGTTTTCTTTCAAAAGAAACCGAAGTCTTAAAAAATGATGGGGATAACATTTATTTAATTTAGCAGTGTTCACAGAAGTAATTATTATCTTTTAAGTGGCCAACGGTTCCTTTTTAACTGACTCATAGGACCCTTTCAAAACTGCAACAACAGAACGGCAGCTGGTGTGCACCCATCCCAAGGACCCAAGACTGCTGAGGATTGAAAGACCACCCCCAGCCCTTCCTGGGGCGCGTACACCAAGGTGAATTGGGAGGAGTAATTAACATGCCACCTTATTATGTGACCCGGTGACTGCACGGAGCTCCAGCAGACTTGGGTGGGACACCCCCTCCACCCAGGGTCTGATACCTTTGCGTCCGGCTGGTGAGGAGCCCAGCCCCTCGTGTGAAGGCACTGGGCAGAAAGAAGGACCTGTTCCTATCCATGCATGCCCATCTCAGGGCTCTTTTTTGTTTTTCTGGGTGGTTTTTCTTTTTTTCTGTTTGAATTCTACTTCCCCAAACTCCTCACCTACTGGAGGAAAATCAACGCTTGAAGGGCATGTTTAATTTACTGGCCGAGCAAACAGCTTAGGAGAGAAGGCGGTGTTTCCTGCTGATTAAAGGAAAGCTGTGCATTGCCCGCCTCCCACCCTCTGCGGTCACTGGGGTTAAGTGATTGCCTGGAGCCACCAGGAAAGCCCAGGTCTCGTTTGGCTGCCCCATGGCCGGCGGAGATCGTGGGGAGGCTCTTTTTTGGACATGGCTGAGAGGAGGCCTAAGGGTGCAGAGAAAACACCTGGAAAATAGGAGATGAACTGAACAGCCCCCGAGGCCCCTCAGGAAGCAGAAGGCTGTCCGGACGCTGCTGAAGCCTGTGTAGGATGAGCACAGACTGTCCTCTCCTGAGGTCCCTGAGCAGCAGGGAGGCTGGATGGAAAGGCCCAGAGCCCCAGCCAGGCTGCCCTTGGGACCACCAGCCCCTGGTGGTCCTGAGGAGCCCCTCAGCCCAGGGCTGGCAGGTATTTCCAGGGAGGGGGTGTCATTGCCCCTGGCCCCTGCCCCCTGCTACCCAGGCCTCTGACCCCCGGCACATTCCCAGCCCACGCTCCCTGGAAGGGCCGGAGGCAGTGCCAAGAGCAGGAGGTTTTTACGACCTTGGCATCTAGGCTGGCCGCAGCGTTATTCACTCATCAGGGGACCGAGGTCCTTCACTGGGGTTTTGCGGTTGTTTTAGGCTCAGGGTTCATGACTGAGTCTGTCATTCCCAACATTTCTCCCAGGAGATCAACCCAATAATAAAAGCAGAGAGGAGAGGAGAGCAGACGGTGTAGGCAGGGACAGGAAGAAGAGGAGAGCCACAGAGGACCCACGGCCACAGCGGTGAAGCCACAAAGCACCTGCCTTGGGGCTGGGTCCCAGCCAGGGAGCCGGGCTGGGGGCAGACTTCACGCTGAAACCCAGTTTGGAGCTTGTCTGCCCCTCTAACCCAGATCCCTGAGCACACTCCTCCCCACCCAGAAGCCCCATCCAAATACCAAGCCAAGCCCAGGATTTCAGGGTCTGGAGAGAGAGGAGGCCCCAGTGAACAAGATCGTGCCCGACTGGCCAGGGCAGAGGGTCCTTCCTGTATCATCCCCACAGGGCTGATGACCCTGTCCTGGCCAAACAAGCAGCATCCCAAGTCGGGGGTGATTAGGGTGAAAAGACCCCCCCGCCCTTCCCTGATTCTGTAGCTCCTGGCTGCTCATAACCCGGGAATCAGCAGATTTAAGCCTTGACCTGCGGCCAGGGGGAGCATGAGGGGGGCTTCTCTGAGTCAATATGAGGGGGTGTTTTGTTCTGGTTCCTCCTTCACTGAATGGCAGGGTTTGGAGGAGAAGCCATGAAACCACACAGGGCTCTGGGAGGCTGTGGGCTACCCCCTGGAGCCGGGAGTGACAGAGTGTGTGTATGAGTGCATACATGTGAGTGCATACATGTGAGCACATGTGAGTGTGCATATGTGTGACGACAGCAGGTGTGTGTGTTGAGCGTGTAAAAGGAGGCAATGAATCCTGAGCAGCAGGCCTGAGGCCACCTCAGCCAGCACCCTGCCTTTTCATGGTCCTGTGGGTGGGAAGGTCATGGCTGCCTCCCCCCAGAGACCCCAAGAAGAAGGGAGGAGAAAGCCCCTCTGTGGGGGTCCCGTATCCCTCCAGCACGAGGCAGTCCCACCACGGGCTGGGAGGTTCCCGGGGTCACCCTGCTGCAGCCTGCTGAGAGGCCAGGTGTCACGTGTTTCTCAGGAGAGTAGCCGTTAGTAGAAGATGCTTCTTGAAAACCCGGGGGCTCCCTCCAGTGCAGAAGTGAGCTAAGATCCCACCTTTAAGTGGTTCACTGAGGGGTGCAGACTCTTGGAGGTGAGTGGGGACTAAAGGCAATCAATCGATCTACCCCAATCTGGAGTTTCCTGGAGGCTCTTTGGGTCACCCTGGACCCTGAAATCTAACGGAGGTGTCCACGTGGTATCTCAGGAGGTGTGGGGGAGCAGGGAGGCCAGTCCTGAACAGCAAGTACAGATCAGGGCCCTGAAACTAGCCTAGCCTATCCTCCTGACCCCCAACATATGGGGTCACATCGCTCTCCTCCAGAGCCAGGGAGCACAGAGCAGAAGGACCCACACCCCAACAACATGCCCCCTGCACCCAGGCACCTAGGCCAGGCCTGTCCTGGGGCACCAGGGCCCGGATCCCAGCTCCCAGCCTGGCAGGCTGCTCCCCAACACTGCCCTGGTCCAGGAGGACCTTCTCATTTAGGGGATGCTCACACCACCCCACAGCCACCAGAACAGAGGTGCCAGGAACAAGGGACGTTGTGCTCAGAGGAAGCCATCCAGGCCTGGCCATGTGCTCTGCCCACGCTGGCCAGGCCTCACCCCACAAACGCCGCAGAGCTTCGTCCCTTCCAGCACATGCTGTGAGACCCTCCTTTCCTCACCCAAAAGAGAAACACCCTCCACGCAAACAGTTAGCACAGGCAACACTTTGGGGAAAAACTGAAAATGCATCCAGGTCTGGGTTTCCTTTCTGGTTCAATTGTGTCTCACCCTCATCTCTTAGAAGTGGGTGTGTGAACATCACAGGAGTGCAGACTGGCTGCAGAGGCTCCAGCGGGGTGCCCTGAGGGCCCGGCTTGCAGGATGAGGCAGCGTGGCTGGTGGGCCTGAGCACCACTCCCCACAGAGCTGGCCTGTCCAGCATTGATCTTGGGGTCGGTGGGTAAAAAGCAAATTGTCTTCAGCCAACTTGATCCTGACCGGGATCGAGAGGTGCCACTGCCCTGACACAGGACAGGAGAGATCCTTACACAAGGGGGGAAAGGAGACCCTGAGACCCCTGTGAGCCAAGCCACCTAGAAAGGGGACTCAGGACACCGCTGTTGTGCCCTGCTTGTGGCCAAGCTGGACCCGGAACTCGGTCAGCTCACGGAGCCCTGACGGGGAGGACAGTCCGCAGCAGGCAGACTCCACCCAGGTCCCACACGGTCACTGCACTGTCAGTCCTCAGCCTTCACTGCTCCCTGTGGACCTGGGCTGCTCGGCCCTGCCCAGTGGGACAACGCAGGCCAGGCAGCCACCTGCCTCCTGGTTGCAGCCTGAGGTCCTCCCTGCCCTGTGCCACCAGCCGGTCACCCCACAGACCCTAGCCCCAGAGGTCCCCGTCACCCCACAGACCCCAGGCCAGGAGGCCCTCTGTCATTCCACAGACCCCTTGATGACCCCAAAAACCCCAGCCCCGGAGGCCCCACTCCTTCTCAGGCCTCAGAGTCAACAGGGCTGCTTCCTGGGTTCATCCTCAGAGGAGGACCCTGTAGCCTGGCCTGGGTTGGCTCCTCTGCCATCAGCCAGCCACCTTGAAAGTTGCCAGGTCCATGGAGCTGACCCCTTCTGCATGTATATTAGAATAACCACACTGTCCCTGGGCAGCAAGGTGACACATGCTGGGGTGTGGTGTGATGGCCAGGCCCAGGCTCTGGTGGCTCCCCCAAAGCTCCTGGCACTCCACTGCTCTCTCCAAGAACACATCTGGGGCTGAAGTTTGTTAGCAACTTCTTCCTCAGCCAGGGACACGCCCAGGTCAGGTCAGGCCCACTCATACACTTTGCAAGGTGCCCCATTCCTGGAGCCCCACCAGGCATAGCACAGACCCTGGGCCGGCAGTTCCCAGTAGTGCTGCACCCCGGGACCGCTGAACCAGACAAATCCACAGAGCACCTCTTGGAAGTTCGGGAGTTCTCCCCACCAGCCTGCCCACCGGCAAAGATCTAACCTGGGTCCTGTGGCACTGGACACAAGGACACGTGGGGACTGGCTGCTGAAAGTGTTAGCTGCTCAGTTGTGTCCGACTCTTTGTGACCCGATGGACTGACTGTAACTCACCAGGCTTCTCAGTTTACAGGATTTCTCAGATAAGAATACTGGAGTGGGTTGCCATTCCCATCTCCACAGGACTGAACCCTCTCTCGCATTGTGGGCAAATTCTTTACTCAGGGTCTGAGCCACTCGGGGACTGGCTGCTGAGGGGCACTTCCTGCGTCACACAGAGTGAGGTTGAAGGTAAATTGAACTGAGCTAGAAATTAACCTCAGGTGTAGCCCTTGTGTGAAGGAGCCCAGCTACATTTAGGAGACAGTGACAGACCCCAAATGTCACTGGAGATAGGACCATATGCCATGGTGACCAGCGAGAGTTCAGGACAAGGGTTCCAGGGAGCTCTGCACCCAGAGCTGCCCAAGGGACACAGACCGGCTGGGATGGCCCCCAGAGCACTGCCAGAAAGGACAAGTCTGTCTGAAAGGCAAGTCACTGGCAGCAGGGGACATGCCCTCTGAGCATCTACCCCGGTTGACACCGGGGTACAGAGCAGGGCACCCACGGTGCAAACCTGCAGGTTCCTGACAGGAGCCAGCTGAGTGGGCTGGGCTGGGGGGAGGGTGAGGAAAAGGTGGACACAGCCTGGATTTGGGGGGCTTTCCGCCCTTCTAGCTCAGGGGTCTCAAAGCAGGGTCCCCAGACCAGTGGCACTGGCATCCCACCCCAGGCACTTCAGCTGCAATTCCTGGGCCCCCCAGAGACCTGCTCAATCTGCACCTGGGTGTGGGGGGACTGGACCAGCTGAGTGCAGGAGCCACTGTGGAGGCAGCGTGTCTGAAGTGCCCGAATAACTAGAGGGCATCTGGGGACACAGGACTCAGCCCCAGGGGACCAGTCTCCTTAAACACTCCAGGAGCTCACCCTGGAGATCTAGACCAGCGCATAACCACACAGCCCCATCTCATTCATCCCTGACCCATTTTGTTGTTCAGTCGTGAAGTCGTGTCTGACTCTTTGCAACCCCATGGACTGCAGCGCTCCAGGTTCCTCTGTCCTACACCATCTCCTGGGTGAGTTTGCTCAAACTCATGTCCATTGAGTCAATTATGCCACCCAACTATCTCATCCTCTGCTGTTCCCCTTCTCCTGCCTTCAATCTTTCCCAGCATCAGGGTCTTTTCCAATGAGTTGGCTCTTTGCAACAGATGGCTAAAGTATTGGAGCTTCCCATTGCAAACAACCAAAACTGTGCCCCTCGGCAGGAGAAGCACGATCATCCCCACATCTCTGTGATCCCGTCCAGACTACACCTGACTGTTTCCATCAGAAGCACTTGAAGGAGGAAAACTCTGTTAAAGCGGCCCATCCCGGCAGAGCTCATTCCATGTCTGGTCCGTTCCACCCCCGTGCTCTCCGCCAGGCAGGGCAGGAAGGTGGGGGTTTGCCAAGGGCTTCCCAAGGACAGAGCGAAAGCCTCCCCTTGCCCGGCCTGCAGAGTGGGCTCCAGAGGGTCAACCCTAGACCTGGCCGCTTGCTTTTATTAACGAGTTTTTTGGATAAAAGAGAACATGAGCCTTCCCCCTTTTCCTGGTGTTGCCGGCAGAGAGAGGACCCATGCACTGTCCAGGAAACACTCTGACATATTTCAATGAGACCTGGCCAGGCCTCTCAGGTCTTCTCAACAGCAGCCTCCTACACAGAGGCCGGCAGACATGGGGCCGCAGATCCACAAGAAGTGCCCTTTCCAGGATCTGGGTGGGCTCGGGTCTGAAGTTCCCGTCACATCAACCAACAACAAGGACCCCAGATCACAGCCACTCCCAGGGACAGGCGGGCTGGAGCACAGTCATACCCCACCCCCTCCTAGGCCAGCTCGAGGTCTGAATGTCCAAGTAGCAATCAGTTTCACCAGGCCTATCAAAAGCAGTATTCAAAAGTTCTGTTCAAAAAAAAATTTTTTTTAACTAAAGTTACTATTCAGTTCAATTTATAAAAGGAACGTGGTGGTCAAGGTGAAGTCGAACAGAGAACAGATCTGAGACTTTGGGAAGCACATCCCTGGTCAGCTGTCCAATTTGAGGACTGTCTTGGGAGGCTGGGAAAGCAATGGGGGAACCTCAGGTGGGCTTGGTCCAAATGCTATCTGCTCCTTGGTTCTGCCGGCCTGTGTACGCTGGGTGCTGACGGGCCCCAGGGCAGACACACCAGCAATATGATTGCTCTAATTCCTGTGACACTCATCCTCACATCATGGAAGGGAAGCTCAGGAAGCAATGAAATGCTCAAGGCCACATGGCGAATCAGGGCAGAGCTGGGAGCTGATTAGAGCACATCACACAACTCTAGTGTCCCCACTGCAATGAGAAAATACCTTAAAAAGTGTCCAGCCTTTACTGATGGCCTCCCTTGTGTCCATAAAATGAACAGGTAAATTTATGAGTGGATGGTTGGGTTAGTGGATGGGTAGATGAGTAGATAAGCAGATGGATAGATGGATAAATAGAGGAATAGATACATGGATGAATGCAGGGGAGAGTGGATGGAAAGATGAGTAAGAAGATGGATAAATGGATAGATGGATGGTGGATGATGTATGATGGTGGTTGGATTGTGGATGGTAGAATAGCAGTCAGTGGGTGATGGACAATGTTTGGATGAATGGTGGATCAATGGAAAGGTGGCTGGTGGATGCATTAATACATAGTGGATGGATGGGTGGATGGTGGATGGATGGATAAATGGATGAATGGACGGATGGATGATAGACAGTGGATGGATGGGTGGATGGATGGTGGATGAATGGATGCCTAAATGGATGGGGGCAAGGAGAATATTGAAGATAATTTTAAATGAGATAGGTGGAAGGCTGGAAGGCAGGAACCCTCACATCTCACTCTTGACTCTTCTTCCCTGAGATGAAGCCCCAGTAACAGGAGCTTGAATCTGGTTAATCTGAGATGATACCTGGACCGGCTTGGCCCCAACTCTGGGAAGAGAGCCGGGTATCTCTGCTGCTCTTTCACGGCTTCCTTCCTCCACCCATGTGGGGTAGCCCACCTGGTCCAGCATTCCACAGGTTGGGGGCACATCTGTGATGCTGGGTTCAGCCATAGCCCGCCGCCCCCCAGCCTTCTCACCTCCCGCATGAGTCTTCTTGGAAAAACAAGGTAGGACTCTAGTTCCCATCTTCTGACTTTTTTGACTTCTTGAGCCAAGCAGAGAATGGATGGATGAATGAATGCATGCTGTGCCCCTCAGAGACTCCCAAACCTCCCACTGCCCCAGAGCCTGGAAGTCCCTGTGATCTGTGACTCTCATGATGGCCATCTTAGCCACTGCTGGGGTGGAAGGGAAGGACAGAGGGACATGCACACTCAGATGAGCTGGGCCTAAGGGAGCCACTGGGTAAAGGGATGAAATAAGATGCCTTGATTCCTAGGGAGGAATCCGTGCAGCCACCTCTCCGTCTAGCGCAGCAGGCGAGGGGAAGCCCCTCCGTGGTGGGAGGGTCCTCGGCTGCACACCCACTTCCAGAAAAGGTTTGCTGGAAAGAGAAAGCTGGCAGTTGACAGGGTCGGTCTTGCTATTGTTCTTGATCTTTTAATCAACCGCAGCCACCACGGAAACCCCTCCCCCAGCCCTGGACCTTGGCTTTGAGATGAGAACTAGGAGTCCTGACTCCAGGAATGCCCCCGCCCGGTGCCACGGCTATCCAGGGTCCCACTGGCTGCCCAAGCTGCCCAGGATCGTGGCTGCTGTGGGCACTTTGGCTCCTGGCCGCCCCCCCCCTACTCAGCACTGCTGAGCTGAGCCCAGAGCAGAGCGTGGCTGTTATTAACATGGCAGATTAATAGCTCCCGGAAAAGACGTTCCTGCAAACATGCTAAATATTAATAACAGTCATCGTTTATATTCCCAAAGCCACGCCTGGGACACTGCCTGCAGGGACCTGGGCCAATGAGCCCCAGCTGCCAGGCTGATGGAGCCGCATCATAACTAGGTCCTGGTGAGTCTGGAGTCTCCCTCACCTCTCTGGCCCAGCCTCTCCTGCAAGTGCCAGAAGTACGGGAACCTCCCAACAAGGATGCCAGCATCCTTCTTCCTCTCTCAGTCCAGACAAGACGGCAACCACTTTCCTGGCCACTGTCACACGTGTGCACCTTTTCTGTCTCAAGCCCTGAGCTGGCGGCGGCAGATCCAGGCCTCTGACTCGGCCGACTGACTGCCCTGTTGGCCCCATGGCCTCCTGTCACCTGATGACAATCGGGATGGCTGGTGCAGCTCCAAGGACGTTACAGCTTGAATTGTGTCCCCAAAATATGTTGATGCTCTAACCCCCAGTACCTGTGACCGTGACTGGATTTGGAAATAAAGTCTCTACAGGCATGATCACGTTAAGATGAGGTCATCAGTGTGGCCCTGATCCAATGGCTGGTGTCCTGATAAGAAAAGGAGACAGTCACGCGGAGAGACCCCCCAGGGAAGACGGCCACATGGTGACCGAGACTCCAGAAGGAAGACAGTAAACCTCTGCTGTTTGAAGCCCTCAGTTGGGGGAGCTTTGTTACAGACACAAAGGAGAGATACTAAGAGCAGGGCTGGGGGGCCTGACCAGCCATGGAGCATGGCTCAAGGCTGCTGTCACCCATCACAGGCCCCCAGGAGCCCCTGCCTGTCCCCCTCTTCTCAGTCTTCCCGTAGCACTGAGTAGCAGATCACTGCCTACCCATTCTGCAGATGAAGAAACTGATGCCCAGAGGATAAAGGACCAGGTGAGGCCCTCGTCTCATCCACTGCATGAGTCTCCCGCTGCTGGCTGGCTACCATCAAGCTCAGCCAACCTCAAGGTCAGATTCACCTCCCAGGGTCAGCCTACCTGCTCTGAGAACCTTAAATCCAGACGGGGAATCAGAGGAGCTACTCCTGCCCCCTCCCCTCCCGCATGGGAGGCCGGCGGGTAGGCTGGGTGAGCCTCACACCCACGCCTCACATCCAGGTCTGGGGCCCCTGCACCCTCCTCAGCATCCAGCCTGCAGCCTGGCCCCGGTGCCCTGGGGCTGCTCACAGACACCAGATCCCAGATCCCCACGGTTCAGCCGAGCTGACACAGGACTGTGGGGGCTCTGCCTGCAGCCCAGACCACCTGGCCCTCCTTAGAGCTGGTGCATTATTCTAAGACGATTATTTATCCATGTGATGCTCGAGGGACGCGGTGTGCCTATTTCAGGCCCCGCATCCCCATTTCCTCACTGCCTCCATCGCCCCAGGCAGGCTCTGAACGACTTGCGATGCCACTGTAATTTTTATCAAGGCTTGTTCCTGGTAAAAAGCCTCTTTGTTTCAGAGAGATGTGATTTGGCCTTTTTTCTTCCTCTCCTTTATTCCTTGGTTAATATACCACTTCCCCGAGCCCCGGGGGCAGCGAGGTAGCCCACAGATTGCTCAAATCTCACTGTTTTTCTTTTAAATCACCGCCGACTCTCCCTGGCCCTGTGCTAAGCACCGTGTGAGCTGGAGGCCCAAGCAGGGGGTGTCCCCCTAACCCGTCACCTCCTATGCTGTTAATGCATCAGAGGGGCCCCAGGCCCCAAGACAGCCCCAAATACCAAGGGACGTGGGCACCATACACCAACCCTCTACCCCCACATCTGGGAACACTGCAGTGTGGCTTTTTAAAAAATTGAGATAAAAGCCACAGAAAGTAAAATTTACCACCTTAATTATTTTGGAGTGCTCAGCGGCATCAAGCATCTTCACGCCGTTGTGCAGCCAACCCCACCACCATCTCCAGAACGTCCTCACCTTCCCAAACCGAAGCTGTGTCCTCATGAAACGCTCACTCCCCATCCCTGCCCTAGCCCCCGGCTCCCACCCTCCTACTTTGGGTCTCTGGGACTCTGACTCCTCCAGGGACCTCACAGAACTGGGATCACACAGGATGTGTCCTCGTGTGTCTGGTTCATTTCGCTCAATTTCGTGTCCTAAGGTCCACCCACGACGGAGCAGGTGTCAGGACCTCCTCCCTGTTTCAGGCTGAATAGGCGTATGGCTGGACCACATTTTGTTTACCCATCATCTGACGACGGATACTTCGGTTGCTTCCCCCTTTCTGGAGACCATGAGTGATGCTGCCGTGAACTTCGGTCATGAGGATCTCTTTGAGTCTACAGTGCCTCGAGCATCATCATAACCCACAGAAGAGAAGGTTCTTACAGGCTGTTTGCCCAAAATGAAACCAGCTTTCTGCTGTCAGCCCCTTATCTGGATCCCGGACTCTTCCCTCCCTCACAGTGCTGGCTGACCCTCGGTTCTTGTAAATGCAGACTGGCTCTCCTTCCAATATGCCCACGGACCTCTCTGGACCTCAGCCTCTATCCCCATTAAATAGAGGCACATTTAACCTACTTGAAGGTTCAAAGCACCCACACGCTCCCATGTGGGGACACGGTCCTGACCACTGTTACTGCTGATCCTCAGGGGCCCCACACTGAACAGGGCCGAGTCCGTTGCCAGCAGGGCCCACAGCAATGGGGGCTCCATCCTCATCAACGGTCCCTCTGTGCCCCCAGGTGCCCATACTCACTCCCTCAGACCACAGTTGCTGGACGGCACAGCCTTGGAAGCCACCCAGCCAGTGGGGCCGGGGGTGACTGTGGGATCTGAGGGGGCCTCATCCAAGCTAGGGACATCCCTAGCACCATAAAGAATCTGCCTTCAAAGTAGGAGACTGGGGTTCGATCCCTGGATTGGGAAGATCCCCTGGAGAAGAGAACGTCTACCCACTCCAGTATTCTTGCCTGAAGAATCCCATGGACAGAGGAGCCTGGTGGGATACAGTCCATAGGGTCACAGAGTCGGACAGAGCGACTAACATACACACACACATCCAAGCTGGGCTTTGAAGGCTGTGCTGGGACCAGGACCTATGGCTGTGGAGACAGGGCACCTCCTCCACTGGAGGGTCCTCAGGCCCCTCCCCGGCTCAGTCAGCTTCGCTGGGGCTTTGAGGCCTGAGGGCCATGAAGTCCTGGACCCTCCAGGTGGAGGACCCAGAAGATTCAGAGGATAGCACATGGCCAGGATGGGTGGGGGAAGGGACCCTGACACTCATGAGAGCATTGAGGGGTGGGCCCAGGTGGTGACAGTCCCCGGGCCCTGGTTAGCCACCTCTGTTTGCTGCGAGACGGCTGGGGGCAGGGGGTTTGAGGAGGTTTGAAGAGGATGCTCCTGGTGGAGTCCATTTTCCTCTGTGCTCCCCCATCTGGGCAACCCCACTGAGGAGGAACGGGTTAACGTGGAGCCAACACCGGACAACGGCCACTGCACTATTTATAGACTCATTTATCTCCGGAGTTCCCACTGACCCTGCCGGCGGCTCCATTCACAGGCCACCAAGCAGACAAGTGTCGCCTGAAACAGAAACGGCTAAGAGAGTGGTCCGGGGGTGCCTCCCTCTACCTCCCTGTGGTCCTGGTGGGACTGGGGTACCTTTGAGGTTGCAGGAGAGAGGGGCTGGGCTCCGGGCAGAGTGGGAGGGGAGGACACAGCCCTGCCGGGAGATGCCATCAGTCGGATGTCTGAGAGGCAAAGCCCTTTCCTCCTGGGCTTCTGTTTCACGGCCTTGGTGGCCATCAGAGCGGCGTGGCACTCCCAGCAGCTCAGGTGCTGAGAATGAGACCTGGGCCGGAGGAGGGGGCGGCCATGTGTATTTGCCTCCAACCCTGGAGACGGAGTGGCCGGTGGTGAGTGAAGATCCTTCACCCCTGCTCCCTCCCTTAAGGCCCCTGCCCTGCTCTGTCTTCTCCCAATCAGGGGTTGGGGGACTGCTTAAGCTGAGCCCCTCTGCCTCTCGGCTACCCCCAGGCAAGTGGTTCCTTCTTGTGCCTCAGCTCTCAGTGGGCCGTGAAGACCCGCCCCTTGTCACGGCACTGCCCGGGCACCTTCTCTCCATCTCCTCTGCTCTCCTCCCTAATACAAATGGCGATGGGCTGCAGACCAGAGGGATGAGGGATCCGCTGGGAGTGCCCTGTCCTCTGGACCAGAGAGCCAGCAGCAGCTGCAGCCTGCCTCTGGCAGTGTCGCCCCCTGCTGCCCCCGGGGGACTGCCCACTTCCCCATCCCACTCCCCACTCCCACCCCAGACCAGCCTCCAGCTTCAGCCGGCAGCCCGACACCCACCCTGTCCTTCCGCTGCTTCCTAATAAAGACGTTTATAGTTTTAACCATCAAATAAAGTGCTTGACTCCGCCAAGCCCGGCCCCTGGCTCCTCGCCTCTGCAGCTTCATTTAGTAGGCCAGTGGCGAGAAAAAAAAAAAAAAAGAAAGAAAGAGAGAAAAAAATTCATTAATTTTTATTAACAGGGAGAGCCATTTGTTCCCTGTGACAATATTTGACTTGTCGAAATGATTTTCACCTCTGCCATGAGGTGGGCGCTCCCCACATACATCACCCGATTACTCGGAGCACGCTGGCCGCAGTCATTAGGCAGTGAATTAACGACAATCCCACCACTATTAATCACCCTGACAAAGGCGTTAGCTCGCTGCTGACCCGAGCGCGGCCGGCCTGGGACCCGCAGCTCCAGCACAGGCCTGGGCGGCCCCCAGCAGCCCCAGGGGTTGGAGCAGGCACCTGGCCCCTCCCTTCCTGCCCCTGGGATCCTGGTGATGGGAGGGCCAAGAACCCGGGATTTCTTCCTTGGGTGTCGCTTTACTGTCACCCTCCTGGTCCAGGCGGCGATCAACATGCACATGCCTGCTGGAAAGTTCACACGGTGATCTGACTTGTTCCCTGAAACACAGCCCACAGAGCGTACCCAGGCCCAGCATCACCCCATTTTATGGATCAGGAAACAGAGGCGCTGAGAAGCCGGGACCTGCCGGCGGGCGTCACCAGGACTGCAATCCCAGTCTGATGAGCTGTGGCCTGGGACCTCTGTGCCAAGGTCCCTGAGGCTCCAGGGAAGCTAGTGGAGCTTTCCTTTGGTTCCTAATGAGCTTTACACGCATATTTTCCGATCGCACATACGCAGAATGGAGGGGCTAAATGCACAAAGCTGAGAAATCTGATGTTCATGAAGTTGTTGGCTCCTGAGGGTCCCAAACTGTGTGTGTTTTGGTAAAGGATGAGAAGGAAAGATGCTGCCCTCAGAAAAAGAAAAACTGGGGCTGGGCGGGGCCTGAATTGAGGGTGGGGCTGGAAGACCCCAAGGAGGGGACGTCTCAATCTGATTCTGGGGATTTCTTGCAAGAATGGCTCGGCTCTGTGACTGTAGACCCAGGGCAGCAGCCTCGAGTTCCAGGTCCTTGAACCTAAAGGGTCGGCCATGGGGAAGAGGGTAGCAGGGAGGGCAAACTGGGCTCTGCGTGGGCTGGACACCCGTCTTCTGTAGAGGAGAGCCATAGGCCCACCTGTCAGAGTCCTGGCGGCACCAGTGACGGGGCAGCTGCAGAGCCCTGGACACGGGCCGGGCAGGTGGCAGGTGGCCCAGGAAACACTGCCCCTCCCCCGCACTCCCCGACACCACTTTAACCATTTTTGCACATTAATCCAATTAATCATCTCTACATTTTAAACCAATTTCTTCCCATTAGCCCAGCCATCAGATCTGTATTTCAGTCTGGTCTCAACCGGAGTTGGAAAGCGTGGGGGTGGGGGCGGGGGAGGGACTAACTCCCGACCCATTTGTCTTCTTTCTCTGGACTTCTCATTTTTTATGCTTCAGCAAATTTCCTAATTTTCCTCATTAGCGACTAATTCACACATCTCCACAATCTTTCCACCTGTTCCTTTCATCGTGGGCCTGGCGAGCTGGGAAATTGCCCCTTGCTCACTTGTGGGGTGCTGGAGCCGTTTCCCAGCAGACATGGGGGCAGAGCAGGCAGGGGTCCACGGAGGCACAAAGGAACCGCAGAGGTGGGACCGCAGAAGTGGCACCTTCCGTGCCTCCATCGCATCCCCCGGCCATCCCCCAGCACCCAGAGGACCCCTTGGTGACAAACACCTGGCCTAGCCCCTCTGCGTCCAGCTGGTCTTCAGGCTTGTCTCTAGGCCTGCTCATCCCCACAGCCTGTGACTCGAGGCCCTGGAGCAGGCTGGCTCTGGACGCGGTGGCTCTCGGAAATTCCTTTCATGTAGAGGGTGAGCGGCGGCTGCTCGTGCAGAATGGAGACCCTGGGCACTCGCGGAGTCTCCTCCTTATTTCTCTCTTGATAACATCCTCAGGACACCTCAGGCTCTCTGCTGGTAGTAGTAGCCGTGCAGTGTAGACCAGCACCGACTGGGTCCTTTCCAGCCCCTCAGCTCCTTCCAAGGCAGGAGGCAGGAGAGGCGAGCAGAGCAGAGGCTAGAGACTGTCCGACTGGCTGATGGTATTTTCCGCGTCCCGCTGTGTGTTCTCAAACAGTGGCCTTCAGGTCTCTGGGCCTTGTGGCAGCATCCAGATGGCGGGGTAATCTGAGTACCTGCTTCTCAGTGCTGCCCTGAGGCTGAAATGAGCTGACACAGGCAGGGGGTCTTCTGAGCATGCTGACCACCAGAACGGCTGGCCTGGTGACTGTCCCACTTTACGGATGAGATATAAGGTCACTCAGGCGAAGAATCTGGCTCAGAGTGACCTCTCATTTCTACCCACCTCCAGCTGACCCTTAGGGAGTCTGTCCAGTGTCCACTACCAGCAGAGCCCCTGGTTCCTGGCGGTGCACAATTTTCTATGATGTGAGCACTTTCTCTTTTGAAGAGAAGCCATGAGCTACTAGTGACATGCTCTCCTGAGGTTGCATCCCAGCAAAGGTCCCCTTTAATGGGAGCCTGAGTCCAAAGCCAGGCCCCTGGTGGTACATTTGAACTGGGCCCACCGTGGGCCTAGAGACTCACTCTCCTTCTGAGAATTACCCAGAGGCACTTGCAGAAGCTGCAGAGTGGCCCACTGCACCTGGAGTGGACCCCAGGGTGTCTGCAAAATGACCCCCGTAATGTCGGCCACCAGCCGCACCGAGAGGGCAGACAGTCTGACTTCTCAGCAGAGTTCTCCAGAGCTGTTTCTTGTTACTTGGTTGCCTCAATTTGATTTTCTCTGCTAAGTGGACGTCTGTGGAAAAAGCTGGGCTGGGAAATCCATGATTTCCTGGCAGTTAATGAATTTCAGCTAAACGGAAAGCAAGGTGAGGCTCTACTGTGGCCTCAGATCCAGACACAGGAAGGACCAGGGGCTAAGAGAGGGCGTCTTTTGGCCATTCCGGCCCCCCTCAGAAGCCTATGGAAGTCCCTCTCCAAGGCTCTTCTCAACTTGCATTTTGCAGTGTTCAACACACCTATAGTGCAGCCACAGGAAAAGGAAGCTGGACACATTCCCAAGTTCAGGTGAGACCCCCAAGTAGGTGAAGCCCCATCCCTGAGTCCAAGTAAGCCCCATCTCTGAGTCCAGGTGAGTCCCATCCCTGAGCCCAGGTGAGCCCCACAATCCTGAGTCCAGGTTAAGTTCCATCCCTGAGTCCAGGTGAGCCCCTCACCCCTGAGTCCAGATGAATTCCACCCCTGAGTCCAGGTGAGTCCCATCCCTGAGTCCAGATGAATCCCATCCCTGAGTCCAGGTGAGCCCCACATCCCTGAGTCCAGGTGAATTCCCTGAGTCCAGGTAAGTCCCATATCTGAGTCCAGATGAATCCCATCCCTGAGTCCAGGTGAGCCCCTCACCCCTGAGTCCAGATGAATTCCACTCCTGAGTCCAGGTGAGTCACATTCCTGAGTCCAGATAAATCCCATCCCTGAGTCCAGGTAAGTCCCATCCCTGAGTTCAGGAGAGCCCCTCACCCCTGAGTCCAGGTGAGTCCCATCCCTGAGTCCAGATGAATCCCATCCCTGAGTCCAGGTGAGCCCCACAATCCTGAGTCCAGGTTAAGTTCCATCCCTGAGTCCAGGTGAGCCCCTCACCCCTGAGTCCAGATGAATTCCACCCCTGAGTCCAAGTGAGCCCCCCACCCCTGAGTCCAGGTGAGTCCCATCCCTGAGTCCAGATGAATCCCATCCCTGAGTCCAAGTGAGCCCCACACCCCTGAGTCCAGGTGAATTCCCTGAGTCCAGGTGAGTCCCATTCCTGAGTCCAGATGAATCCCATCCCTGAGTCCAGGTGAGCCCCCCCACCCCTGAGTCCAGGTGAGACACCATCCGTGAGTCCAGGGAGGCCCAGGTGAACCCCTATTCCTAAGTCCAGTTGAGCTCTATCTCTGGGCCTGGCGGTGGTGGGGGGTGGTCATGCCAGAAGATCCCCAGCCTGCGACCATGTCCTCTCAGGGAGGGCTGAGTAGAGGAGGACCCAGCAGGCCCGAGCCCCATCTGAGCACTTCCTCAGTGGGCTGGGCCCCCTGGCAAAGGCACAGCCCTTCTCCATAGCGTCACAGACAGGAGGGCTGGTAGAAGTCATCTGGAAGGCTGAGACTCTGGCCTGCACAGCTGGGAGCAGGCCTGTGCACGTGACCCAAGATGGCAGAGGTGGAAAGCTGGCCTGTCAGGGTCCCCTGCGTCCTGGCTCACCCAACCGACCGACAGGAGCTGGCAGCCCACGGGAGCTGGCAGCCCAGGGGAGGCGGACGACACAACCCACTGTGCATTCCCCAGGAGCCCCCAGCACAGCCCCTCCCCCGGAACTGCGTCCCCCATTTCATCCCATCAATGCGTCCAGGTCTGCACGGGCGCCACCGCCGCGGGGCCACGACCTCATTTCTCTTGCAGGTCACCTCGCTCACCCCCGCCCTGTCCAGGCCACCCGCTGCCACCAGCACTTAGCCAGCAATTCCTCACGCTTCAAATCCATCCTCTCCCGACACAGCCGACTACACGAAGGAAAAGTTTTTCTGTCCGATCAGCAGATTGCTTGCGGGATTACACTCTGGCCAGAGGGAGGCTGAGTGCAGGTTTCCAATTTGAAGAGTGAGAGCGGTTCACTCGCAGCACAGCGGCTGCGGCTCCGAAGCCCTCACCCACGAGGCCCGGGCGGCCTCCGTTTGCGAAAACCACTGTCGGCCTCCTCCTCCACTGACACTGATCGTGTTTCTAAAGATTAGAAACAAAACAGCAAAACACTTGCATTTAAAGAACCCCGTCTTCTCGCATTGCCGATCACACTGTCTGCCAAGCCCAGGACAACCTAAAATTACTCTAAATCACTTTTCAAACCTTAGAAAACCACGGAACAGAATGATCTCCTGTGTTTATTACACATTATACTTAAGCTACTGGCCAGCCGTCTGAGTGGCACAGGATTCATGGGGTGGCTGCCTCTGGAATCCGTAGAAGACAAGGGTTTGGGGTGAGGCTGGTGGCTGGAACAATTGTGTCAGAGGGGTCAGTGAGCCGGCCGGACAGGAAGCTGGGGTGTCCAGGTGCTTGAAGCACTGCCAGCTGGCAGGAGCTCGACCTGGGCGGGCAGACCTCTCCTCAGTGGCCTCCTAGGGAACATGGCTCCATGCAGGATGAACTGGGCAACTATTTGTTGTTACGGGTTAGACTGGGTCCAGAGGCAGCCAGTGTTGGAACCTTATCTCCCACCATCCCAGGGTGTGACTTGTTTGGAAACAGGATCACTGCAGGTGTATTTAGGGAAGTGAAGATGAGGTCTGAGGGGGCCCTAGTCCCATCAGACCTAGTCCTTATAAAGGGGGAAGTTTGGATGCAGACAGGAAGAGGGGGAGGCCACGTGAAGGCGACACAGAGACGGGGTGATACATCCACAGGTCACGGAACCCAAGCATTGCCAGCAGACCCCCGAAGTCCAGGGGAGGCCCTATGACACCTGGGGCCCTATGACACCTGGACCTCAGACTTCCTGCCTCAAGGACCAGGAGAGACCCCTCCGTGCTCTCTGAGTCCCCCATCTGGGGTTCCTGTGGAAACCAACACACCCACTAAGTTCACTGATGGACTTCACTTCATAGCTTTTAGCTGAGCATCCACTATGCACAATGGTCCAGGGGCTCATTCAGGCCGTCTGGATGGACATGCAGTTTGGACACTCAGTCAAGATTGTGCTGAGCGAGCTGCCAGCATTTCTTAAAAATACCCTCTGAGGCTCAGTGCTGAGGGGTTTCACAAGGCCCCCCTCCTAAAGTGCTCCAGGAGCTGTGTCTGCAGATCCCCAGGCCCTCCCTGTTGGGATGTCTCTGAGCCTTGACCCTCAACTCCCGCTGCTGTTAAGTCTGAGACCATACAACAGGGACAGTCCAGCCCCTGCCTCATCGCTAGCCCTGAAGGTTAAGGGACAGCAGAGTTCAGACTCTTACTGGCTATGTCTGCAATTTCATCATCACTGGTCTTGTTTCCCTGCGATGCCGTGGGCTTACTCCCTCCTCGGCAGGCGTGTGTCTTCCTGCTCGGCTGGTTCACTGCTGTCAGCCCTAAATCATTCCCTTCCCAGGGGCAGGGTGATTTCTGTCCAAACAGGCCGCTCACAAAATCAGGGTAAACAGGCAATGAATAAATGCACAGAGACTGGGAGAGAATGGATATATGCGTATGTATGGCTGAGTCCCTTTGCTGTTCACAGGAAACTATCACAATATTAATCGGCTATACCCCAATACAAAAGAAAAAGTTAAAAAAAAAATGCACAGAGACTATGACCCAGTCAAGGGTATGGCTCTCTTGAGCCATCAGACATCTGCGTGGGGATGTCTACCCCGTAGTGCTATGGACTCGGAGGAGTTACAAGGATCTCTGCTTCCCTGGGATATGCTGTTCCATCTTGAAAACATAAGCCAGCACATCCATAAGACTGAAAGTGGAAGAAAGGGTGCCAGGGGCTGGGGGAGGGGCGGGATGACCGTTTAATGGGAAGGAGTTTTTGTTGGAGTTGATGACAAAGTTCTGGGACAGAGCGCTGAGATAGCCACGCATGCAGAGACATACTTAATGCCACGAATCACACACTTGCCAAAGGTTGAGATGACAATCCTGATCCCTTGTTTATTTCACCGCAATCGGAAAGAACAAACAAGCCGGTTCTTCAGCAGCCGCCTCCTCCTCCCCAGCTCCACCTCTGTCCGGCTCCTTCAGAAGAAACCCTGCTTCTTACCCAGGTCTCACACTCACTCGCCTTCTCCCAGACCCAGTGGCACAAGTAGGGTGACTGTACAGGCAGGGCAGGGCTTGCAGACCCAGGATGGCTTCTCCAAGTCCCTTGTGGAGGACAGAGTCCCCTCCACCCGCCTCTGGAGTAGCCTGCCAGCCCCAGAGCTCAGTGACAAAGTGCCTCCCGAGTGAGGGGACAAAGGGCACAGCCCAGGAAGTGATTTTAAACCTAATTGTTCCCATGTCTTTTGTTCAGCATCTTCGGGATCCGCTCACACCGCATCCAGTGAAAACTGCAGGAAGACCTATGTCTGGGATCGCCTAACGGAGGCAGTGCCCGGTCGTGAGCTGGGGCGAGCTTCTGTTCTCTAAGATGCCGAGAAAAATCCCCACGCAGATGTCTGATGGCTCAAGAAAGCAGGCGCGTTGACAGCCCTCTGGGCTGCGCTGGCTGGGGTTGGGAGCCATCTCTGCGACCGGCCTCTCTGGCAGCCAGGCGGGCAGGGGACACTTAATTGTGGGCCCGTTTGCTGGCAGGAAGCCCTGCCTCCTCCAGGGGCAGCCAGCATGATAATGAGACAGTTTCTATGGAAATGAGCTTATAACTATTCATTTTCTCCCCATTCCCGACCCATCCACAAAGAGGTTTTCCAAAATGACCCCCATTTTCCTACCCCCGACATGTCCTCACGCCATCGCCGAGCGGCTAATCAGCCCGAGGAGAAAGGAGAGAGGAAACGCAGGCCTTTGACAAGATGTGGGAAACCCCTCGCTCTGCACTCAGTGCGCCTGTGACCAGCAAACAAAAAGCCTCGCGGGCCCTGCGGCCAAGTTTCCAGTAAACTTTTCCCTGGGCCCTCTGGGCGCGTTTTGTGCGTGTTTTCTGGTAGATCTGCAGCGCGGCTTTGCCATCTTTTGAGAAACTCTGCAAACTGCTCTGTTTTGTTGGAATGTCCCCAGCTGGCCTCCCTCAACTGTCACCTGGTCTCCACGAACCCCTCTCTTGGGACAGAAAAGGACCCAGAAGGTCAAGTCCAGTCCATCACCCCCTCCAGGCTGTTGGGGGTTGGGAAAGGGGCTTTCATTGCATTTTCTCTCCCTTTTAGGGTCTCATAAACTAGAGGGACAATGTTGTCACAGGGGAGGAAAAGTAAAAGAAGGGGGAGCCCCCAACCCATAGCAGAGTCAGCCCGAGATGCAGCACAGGGCTCAAATCCAGCCTCTTCCTGGCTGTGTGGCCTTGGGCAGGCACTTAACATCTCTGAGCTCTGCTCCTTCATCTGGAAGTGGAGGTTGGTGATTCCTGCAGAGAGGCCTCCTTGGTCATCAGTAACTATTGAGGCTTCGTCACCTGCAGTCCCCAGAAGGTGTGGCTTGAGGACACTGACCAGGACAGGCATCCCGATCCAGGTTATCTGGGGCCTCCCTGTGCCTTGAGCAAGAGGAGGGTGCACCCTGTTTGCTCCTTGGGCCCCAGGGGACTCTCTGTCTCCCTCCCTCGAGGTCTCCTGACCCAGGAGTGGGGTGGAGGGCTTTCCTTGAGGGTCCAGGTCCCTTCCCACCCTCTGAGATGCTGCAGGGTGGCTGTGCACACAGTAAGCACTGCATGGATGCTTGGTGAGCTCACGCACCCATCAGTGAACAAGGGGCGTGTTACTCGGCATCTCAGGCTGACCCGTCAGTGGGTGATTTTCAGACGGGTGAGCACAGGGACCCAGGACTCCAGGCAGGGTTGAGGGGAGGGAACCAGAGTCCCACAACAGCTACTTGCTGCCTCCTGAGCCCATCCAGATGCCACAGTTTCACCCAGGGGCTGACCCTAGCAGGCCCCCCGACCCCAGCTCCGTGTGCAGGGTGAGACCCTTGGCCACAGGTGGGGGCGGCCTCCTGCCCCTGCCAGGTCCTGAGTGACATGCCAGATGTGACATGCGTCCCCTCCGGCCTGGGGATGGGAAGGATCTCAGCAGATGAAAGTACAGGACACAGAGTCAGTCCTGAACTGCAGACAAACAACAGGCCAATTTTTAGTCTACATGCATCCCACGCCATTTGGGGGACCCCCTCCAATCTGCTCACCCTGGGCCATGTCTGGGGCCATCCCCCGGTTCATGTAGGGCTGTAGCCTGGCACACTGAGGGGCTAACTTTTCTGCTTTTTCTAAAAGAATTTAACAAATCCTGACACCCAGACTCCTTCCCCAACCCAGAAACTGGTCTTGCCCACTGCATCAGCTTCTCCAGGCATGGGTGGGGGCAGGACGCCTTCTTAGCTTTTAAAGAAAATGTTGATTTTAAAATTTAACTGACTCAGCAAAAACCCTATAGGTACAAGATTGAACACACACACACATTAAAACAATTTTAAGCACTTCTTATTTAAATAATCATAGTATGTTTTAAACAGAAATAAGTTTTAAGATCGAAATTGGGTCTGGTTTCCCCTTTTGCAAAGTAGAGCCCTTGAGGGTCCCCTTGAGGACAAGACTGGAGTTTTACATTGTCGTGTGTTTTCATCTTTGCTGTGGCAAGGCTGCCTCTCAGGGTGTGACCGAGACCTATGATCGAGAACGAAGGCCATTCAACAAAAAGGAGGTTCCTTTCCCCATCCTAAAACCCTGGCTACTGGAAGTTGTTGCTAAGATGGACTGGACAGGTTTAGAGGCCAAAGATGTGGGCGCACTCTGATCTTAAGTCATGTGTTATGTATAGGAAGTAATTTATCTGTCTGTATCTCTGTACATATATGCAACATACAGGCACAGATATAAATTGTGTAGTTTATGTTATTATATCCCTGTATCTATATTTAAAAGATAAACACACAAGACTGAAAAGTAACCAAATATTACCTCTTTGTGGTGGGATGTGAGATTTTTCATTTTAAAATATGCTTCAGTATTTTCTACAATGAGCATTCATTATATTCATAATTTTTATAACATGTTCCAATTTCTTACAATGTGCTACAAAATGTTAAACGTTCAGGCAAGAGAACAGAGCTTTCCAGGCAGCCCGTGGCTGCAGGGGGCTGGGCAGGCCCCTGGGGTGCCCTGCTGTGTCACCCTCCCAAATACTGCCCTCCTGGGTGTCTCCTGAGCCATCTCGGTTCCCAGATAAGCCTGAGCCACCCACGAACAGCCTCCCTGGAACACCTGCTGACAGGGCACCCTGTCAGATCTGGAAACTTTTCAGGAGTCTGTTCAGGCATATGACTCTGTCCTCAGAATGGGCCCAAGTTTCCTGTCACCTGTGAGCCAGAACTTCCCTGTAGTCTCGACTTCTCTTCTGTGTCTGCTCCAGCGTGGCTTTTTTGCACAGGTGCACCTGGTCCCTGTGAACAGCTGGCCTGGACCTGGCTGAGCCTCGTGTCAGCGGGCATCAGAGACCTGCCTCCCACTCCACACACACACGCCATTCTATTTCGAGTGGGTCATCACAGGGTGTGGAGCCTGGAGGTAGGGCTGCCAGCTAAAACAGTAAATACAACACCTAAAATGCAATAGATACAATAAAAAGCCTGCAGTCCTTGGGGTATACGTCTACTGAAAGATTATACACTGTTTATTTGGAATTCAAATGTAACTGGGCATCCTAGACGTTCCATCTGCTGACTCCAGCCCCCCTCCCTGGGGGTCTGCTATTGGCTTGGGCTCAGCCAGTGCCCAGAGACCTCCCTTTGGTACTTCCCGCTTTGTGAGCCCTGCAGGCTGATCCAGCAGGTGCTGAAATCCTGTCCTGGGACCTCAACCTAGGAGATTGGGTGGCCGTGGCCAGCCCTGGGCAAGCATTTGCCTCTCAGACCCTTAGGCTGCCCCTTCTGCCCACCCCCAGCCCCAGTCACTGCCCAGAGACCCAGTGACCCACAGCATGGTGCCACATGCAGACCCCACAGCATCAGGCCCCCTCCAGGCACTCTGGGGACCACTGGCCCCATTGAGGCAGTTGGAGACTGTCCCAGTACTGACATCCCCCTCCCCCTAGCTCCTGGAGAAGTGCTGAGATGGTGCAGAGACCCACACAGACAGGTCTGATTCCTAGAAGCGGGTCTGGGAGGCGCTGGGGTGGTCGCCCCACCAACCACAGAAGCACCGAGTCTCTGAACAAGTCCAACCCTGTCTGGTGTGGAGAAAAGTCTCCCCACACAGATGTCTTTCCCCCTTTCCAGTTCTTATCAATGAAAACCCGACCAAGTGCAGGGCTCAGGCCCTTGCCAGGAGGAGGGAAGAGCCAGCAAGCAAAAGCCTCCAAACGAGAAACACACCGTGTGACTCACTCAGGGCTATTGATCTGAGTTTGGGCCAGCCCTTCTTGCTAATAACGGTCATCGACCTAAAGGGACCCAGCCACTAAAGTGTCAATAAAAGCAACAGCTACTTTTCTTCTCCACAGAGATGAAGAGACTCGGGAGGACTCTTGGCAGGAGGCATCTTCCTCATTTCTCCTCCAAAAGCAATTTCCCCCAAAGTCACCCCAAATGAAATTGACCACAATTAACATCCAAACCAGCCCCGATCAAATGCGTCACCACCGCTCCTCCCCCGAAGAGCCCGCAGCCCGCTCGGGCCTGGCCCCATCTGTTGCTGGGCAGCCAGAGCCCCTCATTCGATCACGGCCCAAGTAGGTTATCTGAATAAACGGAGGGGACATCAACGAGATATATTAGCACCGCGGGGTATTTGTCATCCCTCTGCCTCTCCTTCTCCAGGAATGTCGGTGATGAATTTGCAAATGGTCCTGGATTATGACAGAGCGTTTTCTCTCTTCATTATTTATCCCTCCTCTGAGCACCTCGATCAGAGGCCATGGTGACAAATGCATGAATAAAAGGCAGAGACAATATTTTAGCAATGTGTTGTAAATCTCCTTCTACGCATTATTAATTTAAGGAAGTCCATTATACCAAACAGCTCTGAGGAGGACGACAAGGGTAAGGCAGGACTGGCCCCAGCACTTGAGGGTCAGAGAAAGGAGAGGAGAAACCCAGTTTCATCCCCAAGCCGAGGTTGGGCTGGGCTCACCCAGATCCCTGAAGCCTTCAACCACCGAGGTTTCATTTCAGTGAAAGACGAAGCATTTGCTTTCCCAAAATGCAAGTGCATTTTGCAAAGTGGGAAACGGCAGTTGTAATTTCATTCTTCAGGAGCTGGGGATGGCCGGGTGGGTCAGGGAACGCTGGTCCTTTCTGGATGGAGGAAGGGGGAGAGCAGGTGGGTCCTCAGGGTGGGAACAGCAAGCTTGCAACAACACAGCACTGCTGGAAAACCCGGCATGATCTGAGAGCAGGCGGGGATGCCGCGAGACGAAGCCTGAGTACTGAGACGGTGCTACCTAGCATGGCAGGCACAGAGGCCGTGGCCAAGCCCAGCAGCCTGGGTTGTCTTCCTTCATTTTACTTTCTTTTAAAACCCTCCAAGTAAGGATCTGCAGGCCCCTGGCCCACCACCTGCCCCGGCTGGCTGTTCATCTGCTGCCCAGAGACCCAGGAGCAGTCTCTCCCACGGACCTTCCTGGGAAATTCCCAAAAACCCTGTGACCTAGGGGTCCCTGGAGAAAAGTCAGGACATCTCAGGGGCCAGGGAGGCCACCAGCCATGCTCAGGCCAGGATTCTGGCCCCAGAGCTCTGGACCCCACGTTGCACACCCTCGTGGAGCCAACGCGGGGCTCTGGGGTTAGGGAAGGAGTATTGTTAAATTTCTACAAGGGATGAAGGAGTTGATTCATGAAGAACCTCTATCCACTCACATGAACAAAAGACTTAGTTTTGGTGTTGGTGGGTTTTTGTGTGTTTTTTAAATGACAGAATCTGGGTTTCTTTTTCTTTTACTAAGACTGATTTTCCAGCAGTTTTCATAAGTGTTTGTCCTCGGCCCTCCCCAGCTGGACTTGGGTCTGCACCTGGGCCACATCAGGCAGGTGTAAAGGATGCCCCCGTAGTAAACCTGTGCTGGAGGACTTGAGGACACGGGGCCCAGCGGGGACCATGGGGGACAAGGAAGTGGGAAGAGGGGAGAAAGCCCCCAGGAGCCAGCTGAGCCTGGAGCCAGAGGGTCACAGAAGGGCCAGATCCCTGACCTGGACGGGCCTCGTGGCCGAGGCCCCTTCCGACAGCACCCACCTGGCATGAGGCCCTGAAGGGTCAAGCCACCTCTGTAGAATGCACAGATGGCCCTGCCCCAAGCCTGACGGTTGGGACGAGAGCCCTCACCGGAAAGTGTCCGTCCCTTTGAGGGGGAGCACACCGGCATTTGGTGACAGCCCCCATCCGCCCATTTAGGGACAGGGCAGTGAATGGCCATGCAGATCCTAATGGCTCATCACGGGAAAGCGCCACGGGGCCAG
Source organism: Bos indicus x Bos taurus (assembly GCF_003369695.1). Taxonomy (NCBI): domain Eukaryota; kingdom Metazoa; phylum Chordata; class Mammalia; order Artiodactyla; family Bovidae; genus Bos; species Bos indicus x Bos taurus. Next base: position 49,239,206 of record NC_040091.1, read on the forward strand.
GTGACAGGGCAGCAGCTTGCAGGGAAGAGGTGGCAGGGCCCGCGGGACATGGCCCAACGCCGGAAACACACAGACAAAGGGCCCACGGAGACGGAGACGGGGTCGGAAGCGGGCGAGAGATCCAAGGTGGATTTTACTTTATTTTTTGTTCATCAGCCTAATCCACTTTCTGTAAAGTGGAGCTTGGGAAGGAAGGCTCCCAGCAACATGTTAAACCGCAGTGCCCGAGTGCGGATCTCCGTGCTGGGATGTGCGTGTTAATTTGAATTTTGTAAGACAAGTGTTACATGTTATTAATATAATTGCCAGTTATAGAAACGGCATATTCACGGAGTTTTCTCTATACCCGTGCACGCTGCACTGCTCAACGTGACAGTTTAATATTCAGCTGGTGTTTACTTAGCATATGACTGTTAATCAGCGCAAATTAAATGTGTACTTGAAACCCCCACTTAAAGCTCTGCTAATTATTTTTTGATCCAAACAGGACGGCCTCTTCCAGAGGAGGAATCGGGCTCTCCAGGACCAAACATCAGTGAGAGAAGCTGTTGCCAGCTCCAAGGATCGGCCTCCGAGAGACGCAAGGCAGGTTCTTGTGTGTGCTCTCCCCACGTGCGTTCCCCGTGACCCACTCTGGTTCAGCCCGCCCCCCAGGAGAGGTAGCCCAGCCTTCCCACCCAGGAGTGCCAGCTGCCCGCTGGGCATGCTGTTCCACTGAACTTGGGCTGCGTTCCAGCACAGAACACACACGTGCACGTGTGTGGACACACGCATGCACACATGTGGATACACGTGTGTGCACACATAGCCCAGGACCTCATGCTGTTTCTGGCTCCACTGCCAGCCCGTGCGCCTTACCCTCGTCCCAGCCCGCATGGGTTTGAGCCCTGCCACAGCCTGCCCCCCATTTGGTGCTTGCCTTTCCTGTGAACATGAAGATGTGTGGGCAAGGGGGAGGGCTGAGGAGGTGGGGAGGTGGAAGGAGAGGGTGCACTGGCAGCCCAAACAGGGAAGAGATGGGGCTCACCCACTCCCACTCAGAAGAGAGGGGGGCAATGCCGCTGGGGAATAGCCCTGGCCTGATCGTCAGCTGAAGACTGTCTGGTCAGCTCCTCTGGGTTGGTGTTTCCTGGACATCTCCCAGCTAAGGGTACTTTAGGAGCGGCCTCTGTTAGGGTTCTCCCTGGGGGCAGCTCCCTTGCCTGTCCTCAGCACTGGGCTCGGCAGGGACAGAGGAGACCCAGCAGGAAAGGAGATGTGGAGGACCAGCCTCAGCCTCTTGGCAAAGTCCTTTCTACCTGAGAATGGGGGCCTCCAGGACATGGTCCTTGAGACCATGGCCTCGGTGCTCTGGCTGAGTCCTATCCGCCTGGGTGGTGTCTTTACAGCATTCTGCAAGGGGTTAGGAGGCAGGTGGGGCAGCAAACAGCTCTGTCTTAGAGGTCACTGGCCCGTGCTCTCAGAGACCCCATGGGGGAAGCATGGCTCCATAAATAAGTGCACTTGGGCCAGAAAAGGCGGCGCAGTAGGAAAGGAATCCAATATGCTCCATACCTCCCTGAAGCCTGCTTCTTTATCAGAGCTGGGGACTGAATAGTCCCTACTCCAGTACTCTTGCCTGGAAAATCCCACGGACAGAGGAGCCTGGTAGGCTGCAGTCCATGGGGTCGCTAAGAGTCGGACACGACTGAGCGACTTCACTTTCATGCATTGGAGAACGAAATGGCAACCCACTCCAGTGTTCTTGCCTGGAGAATCCCAGGGACGGGGGAGCCTGGTGGGCTGCCGTCTATGGGGTCGCACGACACGACTGAAGTGACTTAGCAGCAGCAACAGCAGCAGCAGCAGAGGCTTAACAGGCCAGAGCAGAGATAGTTCCTGCCAAGTTAAGACTCTTAATACATCTCAGTGGATGGATGGATGGATAGAAGGATAGAAAGATGAGTGGATGGGTGGAGAGAAGGATGGATGGTGGCTGAACGTATGGTGGACAGATGGACGGATGGATGGACTGATAGAAAGATGAATGGAGGAATGAACAGATGGAGAGAAGGATGGTGGATGGATGGATGGAATAATAGAAAGATGGATGGGTGGATGGATGGGTAGACAAGTGAATGGTTGGATGCCTGTGATAGAATCACTCCAAAAGGCTCCTCCAGACTGTGGTTATCTTTTCTCCAGACCAGACAGGGTGACAAGGGTGCCCCCAGGCTCTGAGTCCAGTGCCCGGTGAGGGGAGGCACTGTGGCCCTATTGGCTGTGTCCAGAGACAAGGCAGCCAGATGACTGGATGACAGCACAGGGGCCTGAGGTTCTGGTAAAGACGCCAGGATGAGGAGGTCAAGGTTCGACCACAGTCACAGCTCCCCATCTGAGGCAGCCCCTCCCACATCCCCACACGCCCCGGGGGTTAAAGAGCAAGGTTCAGCTTCAGCTGCAACTGTTGATTGTGAACTGGCTTCCCCCTAAGTCTTTTTTCTTTCAACTTGGAGTTCAGGTTGAGTGAGGGGCACCCAGATTCCCTGGGGGTGGAGGGCAAGTGTTCACGCACATGTGTTTACAGGAGAGCAGACGCCTGCTTCTCAGACAGCCTGGGGCCTCCTGTCCAGATCAGATGAGGAAACAAGTTCTGGGAGGTTCCTCAGCTCCCCAAAGCCCCTCCGCTGACCAGTGGACATCCAAGGCCTCAGACTTTGCCTGTACAGTCAGGCCTGGAGTCTACAGCTCCGGAAAGCAATGTCTGTACCTCTCTCAGCTGACTGGGTCTTTTAGGAGCTGCCCATCCACACCAGGGGATCCCAGCACTGAACATCCAGAGTGGACACCAGCCTCCTGGCCCCAGAGGGTACTGAGTGTCCACACCAAGGACCGACGTCAGCCAGCCCCCAGCAGGAGTCTGTCCCAGGCCCAGTGGGAACTGAAATCTACTTCCAAGGTGACAGCGGCCTGAGGGCATCTCAGACCCCGTTCCCCCAACCCATCAACCCTGGAGTCACTGCCCCAGGCAGGACTCTCCCTCCTGCACAATTCAGTTACACAAGAAGTTAATATGAACTGTCAGTTTATTTCTTTCTGGCGAAATAAAATCTGGCAAAGTCTTGGCATAAAATGGTGTACCACCAGTGGGCTGGTGACCTCTTGGGGCCCCACAAATGCCAGCCTAGCCTTTGAGGCCATGGGCACAAGGCCTGGATGGCACAGAACCCGGCCAGAGGAGCTGCAATGTTAGCTCAGGGCAAGCTCTGTGTTCCTGACTCCCCAGAGCCCCCACACTGGGGATCCACAGACACACACCAACAGCTACACGTGATGCCACAGCTTCAGAACTGTGGGCCGGACCACGGAACCTGTGGTGGACAGGACCCTGGAGCTGCTGCGGCCAAAGCCCCAGCAGCCTGAAGGGGACACAGGTATAGAGAGTTTAGGGACGTCCCAGCTTTCTACTGGTCCCCAAGCCAACATTTTTCCACAAGGGAGAGCTAATGTGAGGGGAGGGATGGTGACTCCTCACTGATTAAAACACAGCTCTGATGCCTGGCTTTGTAGAGGACTTCAGACAAGTGCTAAGCAAAGAGGAGGAACTTGGAGATGCTGTGGGTGCCGATTTCTCAGGGAAGCAGAGCAGTGAGTGAGGGTCCACAGATGCCCGTAAGCAGCTAGTACTCAGGCCAAGACCCCTCTGGGTACCAAGGTGGGATGAGTCCATCTGGATGTCAGGCAAGGAGGGGCTGGGCGGTGCTGAGAGTGACTAGAGGTCTGTGCCAGCTCTTCTCTGGGCCAACCCCCAGACTCCCTGCCTTGCCCACCTGGTGTCCAGGTACATCCTGCTCTCAGGTGACTCCCGTCTGGATACACTGACACGTAGGGCAAAACGAGAGATACAGACTACAGGACTGATGGGAACTGGGGCCACCAGGATCCCCAGCCCAGCCTCAGAGAAGGCCCTCACCCTGTTGGCCACTCAGCTCATGGGGGTGAGGACCTGCTAGTGTCCTGATCCTGGTGATCAGACTCAGCATGGATCCTCCCCTCCAGGACATCTAGTCCCAATGCTGTTGGCTTTTTACCTTTGTGGCTCCAAACCCAGAGGAATGGGGTAGAGTCCTTTCTCAGGGGATTCTCTCCTGTTACAAAACCTAGAATCACTCACAGATACACTGCCCCCTCCCCACCCCATTTTCACTTCTACAGACCGAAATGAAACTCAGGATTCCTAAAACCACTCAGTGCTCCAATTCCACTGGGAATAGAAGTCGGAGGATTGGGGGATGGCACCCCACTCCAGTACTCTTGCCTGGAAAATCCCATGGATGGAGGAGCCTGGTAGGCTGCAGTCCATGGGGTCGCTAAGAGTCGGACACGACTGAGCGACTTCACTTTCACTTTTCACTTTCATGCATTGGAGAAGGAAATGGCAACCCACTCCAGTGTTCTTGCCTGGAGAATCCCAAGGACGGGGGAGCCTGGTAGGCTACTGTCTATGGGGTCACACAGAGTCGGACACGACTGAAGTGACTTAGCATAGCATAGCATAGCATAGCTGGAGGAAGGGACCTAGGGAAGCCAGGTAGATGAGGTCAGGAAGCCAGCTCGTGCAGCTGCGGGCAGAGAGCCTTCCCAACCCTTGGCCACCCCTTCTCTGCAGCCTGCTCTGCTGCCCAGGGAAGATGCCCTCAAGATTCTTCTGGAGAATTCCATCTCATAAGAGATGTCTTTGACCCAGCATGACCATCCCACTGAAGCCTGGCCCTCTCAAGGTCATTCAAAGTCTTTGCACTCAGCAACCAAGACCACAGACGAACCTTCCTGCTCCAGTAGGATGCCTACAGCTGACCAGAACCTTCCAACTGACCCATGGTCATCATGGCAACCCCCCACCTCTGCCCGTCACACACTCAACTGACAATGATTTGCCAGGTGAGGAACCAGAGGGAGAACATTCCTTGAATTCAAATCAATAGAAGGTACCTCCTCAAACCATCCTAAAGGACCTGACGCTTAGAATGATGTCTTCAGCTATTGGGGAATTTTAAGCCCACAAGGCTGTTTCATCAAATGGTTTAAATCTGAGCAAACTGAGGCTCAGAGGATAGGGGAAAGGGTTGCTCAGTGTAGGTTGCAAGCAGGAGAATCAATGCTGAGGCAGGAGGGGAACCCTCCAGCAGGTGGGCAAGCGTGGGGCACACCTGTACTGCGTTCCCTGTGCTGGTGGAGGCCTTGGGTCTGGCCCAGCTGAGGCTCCCAAGCAGATCTGCAGGCAGAACAGATGGGCAGACGGCCGCACGCCGGGCTGAGAGTGCATCATGGACAGCAAACCCTCCCTGGCCCTCCTTGCCTGACCGCTTCCTCCCCAAGCTCCAGGGACTCAGGGCATACTTCTGGGGTCCCAGAGATATGGGCCTCCTGCTAAACATGGTCCCCTTCCTATCCCACCACCGGGTGGGGACGACGGGATAGGGGGTGTCAGGGAGGCTGCTCGCCCATCAGCGTCACTGACGGGGGAGGTACCCTTCTGAATGGTGGCCTGCCCACCTTCTGACCACGCCTGGAACTGCCCCCGCCATCACATCCCAGCAAACACTGGTCACTGAGCCCTATGCAGGGGACACTCTGGTCAGAAAGAGAACTCTCGGGCTGGCCCAGCCAGGACACACCGCAGCCCACATGAGACTTGCAGACCAGCATCCATGGATGCCTTGCAGGCCAGGACAGAGCCCGTACACGAGAGGGCAGGTGGGTGTCTCCTAGACTCCAAAATCCAGAATGCTACCTCAGGGCCAGGGTCACCTGCTGTGGGGAGCCCTGCCTCCCAGGAAGGGGAGGGATGTTCAAGGCTAGGGGGCTGGCTGCTCTGAGGGTGGGTGACTGACAGCTCCCAGCGTGCCCGCCCAGCGGCACCCCAGGTGTGCTGCCTGGTGAGGGTCACCCCTAGAGTGAGACCCCGCAGGGCCTCTCCAGGACACTGCTCTGTCCTGGCCCCCAGGGGCACCGTGTCACCCCCAGCACACCTCTATTTCCTGGGGGCTTCTGCCCGACCCCCGCCCTGACCCACCACTCTTGCAAGCACACACGCTGAGAGGGCTATGCCAGGGCCTGCGGGCACCGGAGCAGGAGAGGGTATGGGATGCAGCCCTGGAGAGGGGGCACCCTTAGAAGGCTGGAAGCAAATGCTGCCCATCTGGGGTCTCCGACAGCAGCTCAGAAGGTGAGCAGAAGAATAAGGTTCACAGAGCAAGGATCTGGTCAACTGGAATCAGAGAATCTCGGGCCAGCTGGGGGCTATCGATGCAGCCTGGCCCAGGGACTCAGCGTCTGAATGGAAGAACCTTACGAAATGAAACAGGAATCAGACCCTGATGAATAAACAGTAAACACTCCACTGGGCCTGGCTGGAGCAGATCGGACCCCCTTCACTTGGGGAGCCTGGAGCCTCGGGCTTCTGCTCCTGGCCTGAGACCCAGGCTCAAGGATGGAAACCAAGGTGGTACGTGCTCAGACCCTCCAACCCCCGCTCCCCCACCTCCAAGAGCCAGTCGCCCTGCCCGGCACCTCACTAGGGAGCAATACCGCCATGTGGACCAGATGCAACTGAGCCTCCCCAAAGAGGTGAGACTAGGGTCTCGCCCTTTACCAGGATGTGCGAGGGCCATGGAGACAAATGCCAGCACCTGGAGCCCACTGCTCAAAGAAGACAGGAAAACAGCACAAACCAGACAGCAAGCGATGCATGATCAGTCCTCAGCCTATACGACCTCAGTTTACAGAGATCCTCATCCAGGACAGCCCCACAGTGCAAAGGAGGGTCACAAAGGCATCTCCTTGGAGGCCCCGGTCTCCCTGTGTTTTTCCAAGTTTGCCTGAGAAGGGACAGCAGAGACATGCAAGGAGTCTGAGGGACCATGGGGACCACGTGTTTCCTTTTGTTCTCTGTGCCCAAGATTATCCAGCATAAGAAAGCGTCCTCACATCACTGTTTAGACCTGAACATGTCACATGCACACACACATACACATATGCACAAGCACACATTTATACCGACACACACACTCACTCTCGTGTGGTCCTTGACTGCAGGCTTCACACCAGTTTTAAAGGGCGTGATCTTCATGACTCGCTTCCAGCAGGATCCAGCAGTATTTAAACATAACCTACATCTATCCTCCTTCCCAGGTGGCACTAGCAATAAAGAACCTGCCTGCCAAAGCAGAGACATAAGAGACATGGGTTTAATCCCTGGGTCGGGAAGATCCCCTGGAGAAGTACATGGCAACTCACTCTAGTAGTCTTGCCTGGATAATCCCATGGACAGAGGAGCCTGGTGGGCTCTGCTCCATAGGGTCACAAAGAGTTGGACATGCTTGAGTGACTTAGCACCCACACACAGCTTACTTATCCTACTTCTAATATGTATGATAACTTATAATACTTAATGTAATGAAAATGCCATGCAAGTTGTTGGTGGAGGCATACAAATTTAAGTTTTGCTCTTTGGAACTTTCTTGGATCTTTTTATTAAGTATTTTCAACCCTTAGTCGGTTGACTCTGTGGATGTAGGGGCTGAGTATACCGCGAGCTGACCATCTGATTCTCCCCAGACAGTCTGCCTTTCTCAGAGCCCAGGGCACCAGCTGAGAGCTCTCACAGTACAAAGTCAGTGCTGCACCCCCTTGTTAGTGGAGCCCCAATTTCTGCCCAAGCAGATGATGAGGATGTGGGGGACACCTCTGAGTGTACAGGAACCAAGACTTTGTTGCAACACAGAATCTGGACACCCCAGCGTGTGATGTGTTGGGGGGGTGTTCAGAATGTTTTTCCACCAACAAACCCTGTCCTGCAGAAACCTGCAACCCAGTCCCACCCTGGTTCTTGGAGGGCTCAGGAGGCCCGGTCCCAGCGAGGAGGTCATGGGAGTCCCCCAGGGTGGTGTCACATTCTTCCTGACCTGGGGGTCCCGACCTTGGGGTGATGGGGTTGGCTGCGTGCTGGACGGTAGGGAGCCAGGGCTCATTCAGAGAAATTAGACCCTTAATTGGACCCTGGCTAGATAGAGCACACTTTCTTAACAAGGTGATTGGGAGCCCTGGGTGAGTCATAAGGATCCCGCCATGTAGCCGAGACCTGGTCTGGTCAGCTGAAGGCCCCAGGCCCCTGCCTGCAGATAAGATCTCTTTGTGGAGGGTGAAGGTGGGAGATGAGGAGGGGCAGGATGTGCGGGAGGCAAGGGTGAAACCTCACCTGCCCCGGCCCTGACCACCAGCAACACCTGGGGAGGGGGGTGGTAAGCCTGGTACTTTGCCCAGGAATTTCAACTGCTTGACTCTGCTGCCAAGAGGAAGGGAGCCGTGGATGTGGCTGGATTGGGGTGACCTCAGGGGAGGAGACTGGGGAGAAGGTCTCTGGATGGCAGGTCGGGCTGCACGGAGATCCCAGGGGTCAGCTCCACAGGCATCTCTGATGCAGAGGCCTCTGGGTACCCCCAGGACAAGGGGTGAAAGGATTCTTGGGGTTACCTGCCAGCTGTCCCTGCCCACAACGGAGGATTCATCTGCCTTTACCTGGGTGGAGAGCAGAGGGGACTCCTGACAAGTCCAGTCTTGACCTCTTGGCCCAGGGCATTCTGGAACTCACAAAATTTGGGGACAAGTAAGTGCCCTTTGCTGGGAGCTGCACCGGGCAAGATCTCAAGTCTTGGCCTCGGGCAGGTTGCCAAGTGCCTCTGGGAAATGAGCCTCAGTCTCCCTGTTTGTGAGAGGAGGTCACCACAGCCACAAGGCAGGGCAGAACCAGACACCTCCTCTAGCCTCCCTACCTGAGGCTGCTGCCCCCCAGGCCCTCTGCCCACTCCCCCACAGGCTTCCCCTGGAGGCTGCAGTCTGTCCTGATGGGGTGGGAGTGGACAATATCTCGAGTGGACAAGAATCATGGGGTAACAGCACCACCACAACGGGAGAAGTCTGTTCTAGAGCTGCACCTGCCGGTGAGGACCCACCTGCTGGGACTGACCCCACAGATGGCCAGGCCCCACACTCCCTCCTGGGGCTCTTCTGCCTGCATCCCGGAGCCCCAGCACCATCCTCTGTGGGCAGCAGTGGACAACCCTTGCTGCTGGTCTCATGCAGGTAGTGGCCAGTGCTCGGGGAGGTGTCCCTCCCACAAGACGGGGGCCTGCAGCACCAAGGGAGGGGCCCTGGTGTGCCAGGAGGGGCCCGTGGTCTACAAACCCAGCAAGGGAGACCCGTCCCCCAAAACAGGCTGGCTGAGTGTCTGCTGTGAGGACCCTCAGCCAACACCCCAGGGACACAGACCAGTCTATCCCCTTCCTGCTCTCCAAGCTGCAGACACTGCCCACTGCCCTGATGCTCGCTGTTCAAAAAAAAAAGAATCAAAACTAGTTTCAGACACTGTTGTCCTCTGCTTCCGTGAGAAGGAAAGGAGACAGAGACGGGTGGAGAGCTGGGCTTCCACAGCCTATGGAGGAGGCAGCCCAGTGGTGCTGCCACCTGTCCTGACACCCGACGGCAGGCGGGGAGTTCCCAGCCCCAAGCCCAGACCACCTCCCGTCTGCCGGGGGAACCAGCGCTGAGGCGTGCGCCTCGCCCTGATAGCTGGTGAAACCTGGGTGCTTGGGCTGCAGGGGCCGACTTTGCCCCGTCCTGGAAGGGCCTCGAACCAGCCACGTCACCCGGCGAGGTCTCGTTACACCAACACACGCTCTCTTTTTATTTTTATTTAAAATGACAGGCAGCCGAAAAGACAGAGTGCAGGCTTCCGTGTGTGAGCGCGTGTGCCCGTGTTCACCAGCCCCCGTGTGATCTAATGAGAAACACAGCCGGAGCCTGCATCCAGGCAAATGTTTAGGATTCCCTAACAGAAAAGCTGCTACTGATGGATCAGGGTACCGCCAAGGAAGCCCGGGAGCTGGCGGGGGGCGTGTGATGCGACCACACCAGGGCCGCACCCTGGGTTAAGCCTCGCCCGCGGAGACGCCCCAGGGCCCAGCAGCCGAAGCAATTTCCTCTGCTCTTAAACCTTAGCCACGGCTCAGCGGGCAGACAATTATGTGAACCTCCCGGTCCCCTTGCTGGTGCCGCGCACAGCAGGGTAAATGCCCACTCTTGGGGGAGCATGCAGCTCAGGGCCACCAGGTCCAGGAACCCCACAACACACGAGCTGTCTGTCCCGATGCCCGGGCTCCCTGAGGGCCGCACAAGTTGTAGCCATGGCCTTCCACCATCTGCTGCAGCGGCTGAGAACACCCCCTGCTCCAGCGCATCCCCGAGACCCAGATGCAATTTTGAAAGTCAGATAAAGGACATGGGAGGGCGTGGGCAGAGTTGTGGCCGGAGCCGAGCGGGCCAGTCCCAACCCCAGTGCCCAGGCAGGGCTCCCACGCTCAGGCAGGCGGCGAGTCCCGAGCTTGTTCACAGATGTTTTCACTCGGTTTGTAAATGTGCTCCAGGTCTAAGACATCGCTGTTTGTTCTAGAAATCAAAAGGTCTTGCCTGGCTGTGAAAGACGCCTGACCGCCACCCGCCCGAGTCTCCCCCACCCCTTCCTGCAGGACCAGACCCGTGAATGCGCCGGGCAGGGGGAGGGGACACCGGGACGCCAAGACTTTCGGTTTCTGCAGAGCTTGCCCTCTCAGCGTGCCCCCCTTCTGTAGGCTGATGGTCTGCATCTGGCTCAAGCCATGGAGTCTGTCGCCACGGTGGACAGTGCACAATGTGACCCCAAGTTTAAGGAAGCGGCTGCCCCAGGTAGACCCAAGGGCCACCGGCTCCTGGGGGCCAGGAGAAAAGTCCCCTTCCACACGCCAGCCCCCCACCCCCATCACCGGATGCCCGGGGCCAGGCGGGTCTTTGCTCGGCCACTACATGACCGCTTGTTAAGGACTGTCGCCACCTGGAAGCTAAGAGTCTGGGAACAGACTTAAGTCCCAGGAAAGTTCTGCTGCGTCCACCGTCCCTGTCTCTCTGCTTCTCTGTTTCTCTCTTTGCCTCAGGCTCAAAAATCAGGACTCTCAAAACACAGCAAAATAAGGCTATTTATTTCCACAAAATTTATCATCCCCTTAAAGGGCCACAGCGGCTGGGGTATTATTCACGCCGAGTGGGGAAATCCACCCTCCACTGCCTCACTGGCATCCTTGGCAGCCGGGAGTTGGGGGGAGTGCAGGAGGGTCCGGGGAGAGGCCAGGCCCGGCTTTGATATCTCACTGATAACGTATTGTACAATTAGATCCATTTGACAATTTCCATTATGGCTGATAAAATATTTATCGAGCCTTGGAGATGATGTCTGGTGTCTGCACCATTTGTTCTGCTAATGGGGGGGCAGCGTGGAGGCTGCAGACTGAGCTGGGAGCCGCTCCTCGTCCCCTCCTCCCCATTAGGTTTGCAAATTGCCGGCACCAGTCGTAAATTACCGCCCAGCCCAGCGAGATTGATGCCGGCCTGACAGGGTAGGTAGGTGACTTGTGATGACATTGTTTCATGGAAGCATTAATCATGGCAGAAAGAGGAAATACCCTCAAATTGGCCCATAAGTCTAAATATTAAGGAATGAGAAGCAGGCAGTCGGAGGATGGTTTTAGCAAGAGCTGGAAATTGGGAAATGAAAAACATTTTCTATTATTTAACAAATCATCTTAATAATTCCCAGTGTTTTTGCTCAGAGTTCCGGGGAGCCCAGCCTGCAGGGACCAATCGTGCCGTGCTCTCTTGCCACCCCCGATGGTTAATAAAATGTGCCGGAGTCGGCCTCCGAGGCTGCCTTTGTCGCCGGATTTGCGTGTCCAGGAAAGGGGTGAAAACCCAGAGTACCAGCAGGCATGGAGCTGTGGGCCAGGGTTGCCTGCCTGACGGGTGCCTCCCAGCAGCGAGAGTTCTCTGTGGTGATAGATGTCGGACACAGCCTCGCTCAGGCCAAGCCCAGCACAGAGCCGCCCGGGAGCTCCGGAAACTGAGGCGGGACCGGATGGGCTACGGGGCTCAGGATGCAGGGAGGGGGTGCCCGGCTGTGGTCCCCACCCACAGACTGGCGTGTGGGGGCAGCAGGCATGTCCCGTGTGCCGCTTTGGAGCCACCAGTGTCCACGCCGGCTCGTGTTTACAGCCCTGAGCTGGGCACTGCTTGTGAAATATCACTGCGAAAGATAAATGGCCCTTAATGAATTGCCCCTGAGTTAGAGAGCCGACGCGGTTTTAATGGCAAATGAAAAATAAACACACCAATAAGTGAGTGAAAATGGTGGTCCGAGCGGGAGCTCGGCAGGGCCGGATTGGGGTCAGGGAGGTTGGGGTCCGAGCCCTCCCGAGGCCGCTGGGCTCATCCCGATTGGGGGCCGGGTGGGAGCCTCCGGTAGCCACGTTTCTACTCGGAAGGCCGCGGTGCAGAGTAATTAAATTAAATTGATGCTGTCCCTGCTTTGAGGCCACCCTTGATTTAAGGCCAGAAAAGGAAGCAATTAAATTTAATAAAAACCAGGTTCCTAAACAAAGATACAAGGCCGGAGCGCCATCCGGAGCCTTGCCCGCCCGAGGGGGATGCTCTGGGTGCTCCCGACACCACAGTCTCCCGCCAGCACGCTGCTCTGACGCCGGGCTCACCAACGGCTTTGTCACAAACCAGAACCAACAGTGCTCCGCGCAGCAGACCCATTGGCGGGCCGACTGCAGGCATCCGACACCCAGGGGTGTCTGCCGGGCACCATCAGGTGGGCCATAGGGGCTCAAGGTCAGGGTTCACGGTCCCCAGGGACACCTGCGAGGGGACGGCTGGGATGGGGAGTGTGAGGAGCTGCCCCCCTCGCCTCCGGCGGGCTTTCTGCTGAGCCCCTGAGCCTCTGCGTCCACCTCCTGCCCGCTGTGAGGGGGGGCTCTCCTGTGAGGGCAGCTCCTGTTCTCCACTCACATCAACGAGAGAAATCACAGCCCGGCAGAGAGAACGTGAACCACAGCAGAAATAGCTGACCCCGCCAACCTCGGCCAGCGGCGGTATCAACAGTGACCGTGAGCTAGTCGACCCCCACAAGCCCCCCAACACACGGTGCTGCAGGACTGCGCCCTGCAGGGGTGTCAGGCAGCCCCAGTCAGACTGTCACACCCCCCGACACACCCCCCCCCTCCCCCCCAGCTAACTGCTCTGTCCTCTCGCTCTCCCAGCCGGGTGACCAGAGTTTGCAAAGCTAGCCAGCGGCTATCAATCCACTGCATGCTTTGGGCAAAGGGGCCGGTGATTCATTATTGAAACACCAGTCCCCGCACCCCAGGGTCACCAAGGGCGGCCCAAGCCCTGTGCCTCCAGGGTCCTCACAGAAATGGATAGGCCCTCGGGGAGGGGAGACGGGGGCGGCAGGCAGGGCTCCAGCAAGAGGGCGGAGGCTTTGTGCTGAGTTTCCTGGGGGAGGTCAGGACTCAGTAGTGGTGCCGGGCAGGGCCAGAGCTGGGTCATCCCTCTTCCCCGGTCACTCGGCCAGCCCGCCCCTCTGAAACAAGAAGCACAGAGAAGACCAAACACGCTGTGTTTAGGGATAAGTCACAGAGACACACTACGTCTCTGGGCACCGGCTCCGAAGTGGCCCTGGGGACAGAAGCACTATTATCTCATCCCAAAGGTCAAAGTTGAACGCCCACAGCACCGGGAAAACTGGCCGAGGGAGAGGTAAGGAGGCAGTGCAGGGGATGACCCTCATCCCTCGTCCTCCTCAAAAGGACCACAAACAGCAACAAAAGGAGAAAAATGCCAAGTCGCCCGGCGACCCCAATCCTGGGTGTCGGCTCATCCCCAACGTTTTCCAGCTGAATAACCTCACGGCCATGCCCCCGCCCCGTCCCACATGTGGCTGGAAGGCCTGGGCCCTGGCACCTGCTGGTTGGGGCAGGAAGACCTTCCAGAACTTTCCAGAACCTTCTGGGCTGAATCTCTCCCACCTTCGTTCTTGGTGCTGTTTTCTGGCTGTGACAGGAAGTCAGGCCTTCTTGATTGCCTTCCAGCCTTGCCCCCAACTCCTGCACGGGTCTCAGTGCCAGGTGAGGTAGAGCGGTGGGCAGCTCGGCCGGGCACACGCGGGCTTGTGGGCTGGAAGGACCCGGGCATCTTAAAGGAGACACTGAGGATGCACCTTGAGGATGACACAGGACAGACACTCCAGAACACACGTGCTCTGAGGGTGTAGCCACGACGTGGGGACAGACATGGGGGCTGAGCGGGCTTCCCGGGGACGAGACCAGCATGGCCCTAGACACAACCTCCCCTGGGCGGCCGACTGTCGCCCCAGGACCCGGCACCTCGAGGCTGGCTCCGAGAACCGCTTTGGTGGGTCTGGCTTTCCCTTCGCTAAGAGATGGAGGCGAGAAAGCTTAAATGTCAGAGTATGGCGGGTCCTTTATTTCACACAAAGCTCAGGATGGACGCGGCCTCGCCCTCTTCCTCCCAGAGTTCCCAGATTACAGTTTCCTGATGTGGAAGATGGGGTGGGCTAGGGGGACACACAAAATTATTTGAATAGAGGTTTAGGGCTTTCCCGCTTCTTCTCACCGGGCTGCACCCTCCCTGATAACCAGCTGGCCAGGGCCCCTCGCCCCCTATCCCAGCACTTGCGGGGGCTTGGCCCAGAAGCCACTAGATGCTGCTCACACTGATCAAGCGGCTAAGGGGACGAGGCAGGGGGCTACGGTTCACAGGCTAATGGCTCTGCTGCCAACAGGAAGGGTACAGGGACTTCTCTGAGGTAGGATTTTCTTCTGCATCAGGGATATTCCCCACGAACCCACTTTGTAGGAAACCTGATTCCCAGCTGCTACATGGGGGTGAGAAGGGAGCTTGGTTTCATGTACCCAAGAAGGAAGCCTTCTCGAGTCTTTGTTCATCACAGGAAATCTCCACCATCCTGCAGCCACACAGAGCTACCTACTCCAGGGAGCCCTCCAGGATGGCCCGTCTGGACCCAGCCACATCCTCCCTGACTTGTAGCACCTCCGTGGCTAGCAGGCAGGCACTCCAGGAAGGGGCTTCACTGCCAAAAGATTCTGGGACATTTGAGAGAAACATCCTAAGGACTCTGCCTGGGTGGCTGGGGGGCTACCATGGTCCCCAGAACTTGTTTCACACATGATGAGGCTTTGCAGGAAGGAGGGGTCAGCTTTGCATTCCTCGCTCCCTGACGACAGGCTCACGTCTAAATCTGCACCGTGTGACCCATCTCACATGCTGGCTCTC
The DNA here is from genome assembly GCF_003369695.1 of Bos indicus x Bos taurus. Lineage (NCBI taxonomy): Eukaryota > Metazoa > Chordata > Mammalia > Artiodactyla > Bovidae > Bos > Bos indicus x Bos taurus. Next base: position 49,254,428 of record NC_040091.1, read on the forward strand.
GGGCCAGGCGGCTGTGAGGTCAGGGAGAGGGGAGAGGGGCCCAGGGGCCGCCCGAGGGTGCCGCTGGGGATCGGGGCCTGCCCTTGGCCCTGGACGCCTGGGTTGGAAGTGGCTGGCAGCGAGGGCCATCTCAGGTCTGCTCTGCACATCCCAGGCCACGGCCGGACTCTACTGACTGCACTTCCTGTCAGCCTCCCTCTGACTCAGTTTCCTCACCTGTGAAATGGGATGGGACTCCTTCCACTGGCCCTTCCATCCATCCCATCGTCTGATGACACAACCCTGGGGATGAGCCCCAATCCCGAGCCCCACTTGGTGACCTGGGCCAGCATGAGGGCTGTAAACGAGTTCCCGGCAGCCCAAGCACCAGAGCTGTCGCACCGGTCACTAGGCAGGACAGGGTACAGTCTGCGGGATGCCCAAAGGAGGGGCTACTGTGCAGGGTGGGGAGGAGCCTGCAGCGGTCTACACAGCAGGGTGTTTGCCAGGAGTGGGAGGTGGGGGTGTGGGCAGGTCAGGTAGGCCTGGTCCACATCCTGGTTCCTCTGTCCACACCAAGGATGAGGACCTGCTTCCCAGAGAAACCAGCAAACCAGGGCCTGGGACAGCTTGGGGTCCTCAGAGCTGGCCCATCAGAGCTTTCGGACACATGGACATGACAATCATTGTGACCCAGACTAGGAACCCACTCTGCCCACTCTGCAACCCAGAGAAATGGTGACAGTGAAGCAGTGGGGGCAGGGCCTGGGCACAGTCACGTTGGCTTCACTTTCCTGCAGTGAGCACTTTGGAGATGGTGGTACTTGGAGAAACACCCTGGCCTCCCCTGGCCTTCACCTCTACCTGTAAGATGGGGGACACCAGAGCTGAGCTCCCATGTGCCATGAGGACAGTAGTTGATATGTGAGCCCCTGGGGGTGTCGCTCAGCACCTCCACCTTCCCTGCCAGCCCCTGCGGGATGTGGGGGCAGCTCCGGCCCCGCTGGTGTCCTGTGGCTCTAGGGACAATACCAGCAAAACAAGCTCATTGCACCTGGATGTTTAATTTCAACTGCTGGAAATTGAGAGATGCCCCGGTGCTCATTCTCTAGGCTCTCCACCCAGCATTCCAAGAGAGGCCCTGCCCCCTCCCCAGACCCCACCGTCCCCGGGCCACTGGAGGACACCAAGGAGGGTCCCTGGGGATGGCACTCGGGGGACTTGGCCCAAGGAGCCAGGGGCAAGGAAGGGAAGGGGCAGCAGGGGTCTGGTGCAGGGCGGAACAATGCCAGTGCCTGTTTCTCGGGGTAACCCAACCCTGTAATTACGCTGAGCCCCGGGGGGCGGGTGCTGGGGCCACAATGCTGGCGCTCGGAAGGAGGCCGGGGAAGAGACCCTTCAATTGTCACTGCCACGCCAGGCACATTGCGTCAGGTGGGCTCCGGTTACCGGGCTCACAGCTGGCGTGTCACCTGCCCGCGCGGAGGGGGAGGGAGCAGGCTTGGCTGTGGCTGCCCCGGCTCCTGGCGCACTGGACGTGCTGTGGCAGTCCCTTGCCGGCAGGCGCAGTCTCATTGTTTGCCCTCAGATAAGAAATGTGGGCTCGTGTTTTCTTTGCTTGAGAAAATGTCGGGCCCAAGGACGGTGTCTGCGAGACAGGAAGAGCCAGGCGCAGGGGAAGGGCTATACTGGCCCACCCTTCCCCCAGGCGCCCCTCCCCAGGGTCCCCACCTGTTGTCAGCCCGGCCTGGGGGAACAGGCTGGGGACCTGTGCCCAGCATCGCATTTGACTGGGTCAGGGTCCCCAAGACCAGGACAGGGACCACAGGTTTCACTGTCCTTCCCAGACAGAGCTGGGCCAGAGCCCTGGGTCTCTACCATGGTTTCTGGGGTGCCCCGCAGCCCCCCAAACAAGCGGGTGACCCAGCAATGCCAGGAAGACACCCGTCCTCCCTTGACCCAGCAGGAGGCCAGTGTGCGGATGTGGGACCCAGGCCTCAGCCTGTGGGTGGCCGGCAGTGCCCCCGCCTCCTGGCAGCTCAGCCAGTCTAATCCCCCGGCTAATGCGGCCGGTTCCCTCCACCAGTGTTCGGGTAGGTGGGTCCCCGGTGCCCCACGCGGGCCGCGCGGTCAGGCCCCTCCATCGGACAAAAGGCCGCCTGTTCGCTGCCTCGGCCTCATCGCGGCTTAAGGACATTTTTGTCATTTTTGACCAGCTAATGTCCTGAAAAAGAAAATAGGTTCTAATCGCTTTAAGTTTAATCTTCACTGTTTTGAACACTCTAGGTGCCCGTGCTGGCTCTCCTGGCCCAATTAGGTCCCAGCACTGCTGCTCACTGGCCTTTTCCTGTGGCCCCTCCCCACTGCAGTGTCACAGGCGGGCTGCACAGCCCAGACCGAAGTAGTTGGCCTCGGTGGTGGATGAGAACCACCCCTGCCCCGCAGCCATGTCTTGTCCTGGAGACCCATCCACGCCATCCTCCCAGCCCTGTGTTCACCACCACCCCTGGCTCCTGGCCGCTGCTCAGCTGTGCCCTCTGCCTGGCGTCCCCTCCCTCTGCCAGCAGATCCTGCATAAGCCAAGTCCTCGTCTTTAAGAATCAAGATGCGTGCCATGTTTCAGGGAACCTTCAGCTGCCAATCTCCTCCCCCGCTGCTGGCCTCCCGGTCCTTCCCACACAATTCCCATTATTTGGGCAGAGACTGGGGCCCGGCCTCTCTTCCCATCGGCCATCAGTTCCAAAGGGCAGGCCGGGGCCACTCCTCTCCCGCCTCGGCACTGAGCCCGGGTCCTGGCTCCCTGAATGTCGGATCACTGGTTTCAGGGGAGCCCTTAACCCCTCTGCAAAGTGAAGCCCACAGCTCAGCACCTTGTGGGTTCTGTAGCAGTTACCCGAGATGGAATGCAATAGCCGGGTGCCCCCAGGGAACTTGGTAAGGTGAGGGTAGGGCCGGGAACCACACCCAGGAGTAGCAAGCGCTGGGAGGGCCCTGACCCATGTGATTACAGGCTTTTGTGGAAGGACCCCCACCGTACCCCCACAGGGCTAGCTTCAGTACAGCCTTCCTCTGGGGCGGTCCCAGGGGCCGCCACCCAAGGGCCATGTACCTGGAGCCAACCGGAGCCAGCTCTGCTAAGCTAAGCGCTCAGGGTGTTTCCTCTCCTCCAGCACTCAGTCGGGACGTGCCCCTGGCCTGTACGGGGAGGGCACATGTGCAAGCCTCACACCCACCATCCACCCACCCTTGGACGCACGAGGGCCCCCGACCACCATCGAGGCCGTGCCCGCCTCTCCGGAGCGTGCTGCTGTGGTGCCTTCTGTAAACATCCACCCTCCTGGGGCAGTTAAACACGGCTCGGTGCTAATTACAGGCCTGTTTTTCCGTAAATCGGGGGCAGAAGCACAGCATTTGTGTTTGCAAGAAGCCTGGGCCCTGGGCAGCCCTGCCGAAGCCACTGGTATCCTTCTGGGAAACAGGAAATTCCTAACCCAACCTGCCCTCCTGTCCTAGCAGGGAACTCCTCAGAGAACTCAGGGCCAAAATGAAGGTCATTTTGCTTCAGAGATAAGTCCTGTTTCAAACGAATCATCCTGTCTCTCTTAGGAAGCAGGGAGAGTATGGGCAGGATGGCTCTAGAATGTTCTGCCCTCCTGCTGGCTCCAGAGAGGCAAGATCTCTCAGAAAGATGGGAGTGTGGGTGATAGGAGCAGGTGGAGAAGCCCCTCCCCACCCTTCCCCAGCATCCAGGGTCTGCGGTGATGAGCTCTGCAGGACGCAGCCCCTCTGTCTCTTGAGGCATGTGCTCTCCTCTGGAAGGTTCTGGAAAGTTCCAGAAAGGTCTGTGTGGGCAGGACCCTTAGGGCGAAGGAACTGCTCTGAGCAGGCCCAGCGTCCTGTCCACCCCCAGCCAACAGCCTCGTCTCCTTTGCCTGATGGCCAGAGACACATCTGGGCAGGGACCAAGCCCCATGTCCAGGTTCTAACACTTTGTAAACCTCGTTGCAATAATAGGATGATATAATGACTTGGCTGTGATGCTGGAGAAGACTCTTGAAAGTCCCTTGGACTGCAAGGAGATCAAACCAGTCAATCCTAAAGGAAATCAACCCTGAATATTCATTGGAAGGACTGACGCTGAAGCTGAAGCTCCAATAATTTGGCCACATGATGTGAAGAGCCGACTCATTGGAAAAGACCCTGATGCTGGGAAAGATTGAAGGCGGGAGGAGAAGGGGACAGAGGATGAGATGGTTGGATGGCATCACCAACTCAAAGGACATGAGTTTGAGCAAATTTCAGGAGATGGTGATGGACAGGGAAGCCTGGTGTGCTGCAGTCCATGGGGTCACAAAGAGTCAGACATGACTTAGTGACTGAATAACAGCCATAATGACCACACATTTCTCTCCGCCATGCAGCTATGCTGCCCTTCTGTGGGCTCCAAAATTCACCCTCCTGGGCGCCCCGACTTCCGGCTGCTGTGGCTGCAGAGACCCAGCCCCAAACTAAATAAATAAGTTTAAACCTTTAAAAAGTGCTCTTCGTGCCCCATTGTGCCCCTGATTGCTCATTCCCCAGCTATATAATTAGCACATAAAGAACTCTCGCCTCCAAATTAAATGGCAGTAATTGGGTTTTTAAAAAAACTAATTTAAACCCTAAACCCTTTGAAAAAAATTGTCATTGTTTACATATTAAACGGACTAGCATTTTAAGTATTATGGGGCTAATTTAACAGGCTTATCTAGGACGTGGGCCACAGGGGCGAGGCCTGGAGGAGGGGGAAGACTCTTTCTTCCCAGCAGCAGGAGAAGGGCCTCCCGCCCATGAGGAAGGGGACCAGAAACCCAGGGCAGCCCCATCACCAGGACAGAGCTCAGGACCAAGGTCATCTTGTGGTCCCTGCTGAGCTGGGAACAACCCCAGCCTGTGGCCACCGCCCCAGGGTTCTCAGACAAGGAGCTGGCACCTCAGAGCTGGCACAGACAGGGCATGTGGTGGGGGGGTAGGCGGCTGGCATTGCCCACTGCACACAAACATTCACTTATTGTTTCTAAAACTGTCTCATCACCTTTACTCTATGCATTGGAGGCAGCAGGTGGGTATAAGAATTGGAATTAATTTCACTTTCAACTATTTTATTTTCACCCTAAAAAACCCTTTGAAGTAAACTGAATGAGAAATAGGTTGGGATGGCTACAAGCGAAATGACAAGATTTTAGTGAAAACCTTTTTAAAAAAATAAACCTTGACTAAATGGAGAGATATATCATGTTCTTAAATGCGAAGGGTTAAAAATCATAAAGTTTTCTATCCCCTGAATGTTAACCTATAAATGGAATAGATGACGGAAAAAAAAAATGTCTTTGTTGTTTAACTTGAAAAAAACGACTCCAAAGTTTTTCTCGGGCCGGGGGGTGGATATAAAACTAGACAGTGACAGTCAATATTTAACAGAGAAGAAGAACCAAGCTCATCCATAAATTTGAATATTTGAGGTATGGTGCAAATGTAATACAAATAAAAATAAATTAGTTGAGAATTTCGTGATGAGCAGCAGGTGGGAGGAAACTCAGAGCAGGGCCAACCACACTCCGACCAAGGCAGTCTGGAAGTCAGAGCTGTCTGGAGGTTCAGACACCCCCCCACCCCCACACCCTCCCCCGATCCCCACCCAACACGGTCTCCACAACCATGAGCTGAGCATCAGAGCAGCGACCCATGGGGCCAAGCTCTCAACACAGCCTCGGAACCCACGAAACGGCCTAGAAGAAGTGAACGATATTTACATTTACACGAGGTAGAAGGGGACTGAGGTGTCCAATTGTGCTAGAGTCATGAGTTGACATAAAATACAAAACTGCTACCCCACACATGAAGAAAGGAAGCTGAAATCCTTGTAAGCTCTTGAAAATTCAGAAGCTGAAGATAAGGGTCCCTGGGGGAAGATTGGCAGGGGGTGGGCAGGCGAGGGGCTGCTGGGAGTCAAGTCCCGTTAAATCGTCTGGGGGGTGGCGCTCCATCCACAGCTGGCTGCTGAACAACGATTTGGGACACTGTGGGGACGAGATGGCTCGGTTTCCAAACTCAAGGAAGTGGCTGGCCCCTGACCACCCGAGGACCCCTGATCCCTTTCTCCTGAAGCCCTGGAGGTCGCTGCTGCATTTGGGGACTTGTTTGGGGTCTGCCAAGGACACACAGGGATGCGGACACAGGTGGGCGTGGACTGACCCTGAGGACTTTAGGGAGACCCAGGCCGCTCGCAGGCCATGGGGGACCCTGGGGCAGGCACGTGGCCTGGCACTCTGGGGACCACTTAGCAGAGGGTGTGTGTCTGGGGTCTCAGGACCTTTCACCTTTCTTCAAATCATCGTGGAAACACTTCTGCTGGAGCAGGTCCTCTGCATGCAAGCCCAGCTGGCCCTTGGTTGGGGCGGTCAAATGGGGGTGAACCTCTTGGGCCCTAAGGCCCAAGGGCAGTGGGGGCTTCTCAAGCCCTAGCCAGGCTCTCTCTTTCCACAGGCCTGCTTTTCCTTCTCTCCCTTCATCATTTCCATAGAGCAGGGATTCTTATCTCATCTGGAGGAAACTGCCAATAACTATGACATGATATGTTATGTTAAATAAATTACATGTAACACAATAGAATAAACTGCATATACATATGTTTACTGCATGCTGTACGTGCGTACATATGTCCATGTGTACACACAACACAGAGAGGAATAGAGTGGGAAAGAGCATTTGTCAGGTTGGGGTAGGGTGCTGCTGCTGCTGCTGCTAAGTCGCTTCAGTCATGTCCGACTCTGTGTGACCCCAGAGACGGCAGCCCACCAGGCTCCCCCGTCCCTGGGATTCTCCAGGCAAGAACACTGGAGTGGGTTGCCATTTCCCTCTTCAACGCATGAAAGTCAAAAGTGAAAGTGAAGTCTCCTAGTCGTGTTTGACTCTTCGTGACCCCATGAACTGCAGCCCACCAGGCTCCTCGTAGGGTGAGTCTAGACCAAATCCTTTTTTCTTCTAGGAGTTTCTGCTCTGCAGGGTTTGGGACCGAGTACCTGCAGACATCCACCCACCCTCCCCACCCAAGGCACAGACGCCCCCAGGCTCTCCATGGAGACAGGAGAACGGGAATCTGCCACAGAAGTTCCTGAGCTCCCATTCGGTCCGGACCTGCCTGTGATACTCAGGACGGGTCCATGTGGGTTTGAAACGATGGGTACTCTGAACCTGCTGCACTGTGCATGGGTCGTGTGCACACGCACACACCCCAGGATCCCACTCTGGCTGCCACATCAGGGCCTGCAGATGGCCCCCAGTGGGCAGGTGATGATGCCCACACCAGCCTCCCTCGGCTACCCTCCTTTCAACTCTCCTTTCATTTCACACGGCCCTCTCGCCTTCCAGACAGGACACCAGGCTGGCAGCCATGGTGCCAGGCAGGGGCCAAGTAACCCCAGCTCCCAGCAGGGCACTTGCTGGACCACAGACAAATATGACATCTCTGTGTCCAGCTCGTTCCCACGGAGCCCAGCCCAGCACATCATTGCCCAGAAAATACCAACTGACGGATGGTGTGGTAGCTATCGGCATAAAGGAATGAAGAAGTGACCCCACGATAGTCTCAGGCCTGTTTTACCCAGGACAAAGCAGGACCCAAAGTGGACTTCACGGCCCTCCAGCTTCCTGCACAAGGTGCGGGGGTGGAGAGCAATAAGCAGATGGCTGCCTGTCTCAGCGGACGATCAGCGCTTCTCCCTCTCTAAAGATGATTCTGCTACCAAAGGCCGAGTGTGCGTGGCAGACAAACCAACCTTTCTTTCAATGTTAAAGCACTCAGGGGCCCTCTCTCAGACCTGCTCCCTCAGCAGTAGGACTGACCAGAAGGACAGGAGGCTTTGATTCAAGGACCAACTGAAGTAGCTGGAAATATACTGGTTCTTTTCTCAGGATTCAGCCAGAAGCCTCCCGACAAAGGCCAGGTCCAGAGCCTGACCGTAGGCACAGAATCCCTACGACCACCCCATCCCACTCTCCAGGCTCCTGGGTGAGCAGCCAGGGCCGACAGCCCTCCCCAGACCGGGGTCAGGTGGCCACTTGCCCGCTGCTTCCGCTCACAGAGGCAAACTTGCCTCCGCCCAGGGAGCCGGCCAGCCCTGACCCAGGTCCCATCGTCCTCTGGCTGGTGGAGATGGGGCCGGCTCTCAGCATGGAGGGAGTGCAGTGGCCCGGAGCATCTGTATCATTTTACAGGCGGAATGGATCTGCTTAGCAGCAAGCCTTCCAAAATGAAACCAGAAACCAGGTCTAATCATTTGAGCTCGATAAAGACTCCCCAAGTGCCCGGGAATCCGGGCTGCACCGCACTGGTAACCAGTGTCCTTTCTTTTTTTTTTTTCTTTTTACCAGTGTCCTTTCTCTCCAGACCCACAGATCCTGCAAGCAGCAGAATGGAGCGCATTGGCTGCACCCCCAGAGTTTAGGGGTGGGGGGGCATCTATCTCACAAGGGCATCGTCTGGGTAAGATGATATCTGATGTAGCAAACTAGAAAAGCAAAGTTCACGAAAGCAGCACAGATCAGCTTTTGGCCAAGTCTGTGCACGGCTGTTATGCATTTTAAACCAGCCGATGCCAGATCGTAGCAGGCTCCCCTGGCCAGAAACCAGGAGGGTCAGGCGAGGATTGCAGAGGCGCTCCGAGATTTGTCTTTAAAAAGCACGGTGCTGAAATCTATTTTGAGTTTTGCAAAACAAGAGGCCGTCAGGGCCTGTCTCCCTCCCTCCATCTCTTCTCTCTGACCTTTCCCTTCTCCTTTAAAACTAGCGTCCCAGCCTCATTCCCACTGCTGGCCTCTAGCTCCAGGCCCAGCTGGGCCGAGCCAAGGTGTCAGGACAGGAGCCCAGCAGCTGTGTCCAGTGTCCACTCACTGCCCATTCCCGGCTCCAGGGCGCCACAGGGGCCTCCCAGCCGCTTCTGGATGGAGCAAGCCCCCAGCCCTCCTAAGTCTGCCAGACACTCAGGGAGGGCATCTGGCGGCCAGGAGCAAGCACTGGGCCTGACCCTGGACCCATGCCCCACCCCCACCCCACGCACCAGCCACACAGAATCAAGAGGCTTTCAGGAATGCTCCTTGCCCAGCCCTGCCGTGCTGCCTTCACACAGGCTGTTCCCAAGACCAGTCTAAGCTGGGGCTCCTCCTCTCCTCCCTCTGGAAGCATCTTCCCTACAGTGGAGGGTCCACAGGAGAGCCCAGGGCTGCGAGCACTGGTCTGCCTGTCCCCCCACCCTCCACCTCCTAGAGATCCTCAGTCAGCACCCCTGGCCTCCCAAAGCCCACCCAGGACTCCAAAGCCACACCAGATGCCAGAGCAGCTTGTTTCTGAAGGCCCCTCCACAAGGGCAAGGGAATCTAGATGCTGCCCACAGGTCACCAGGCCTGTCACTCACTGTGCACCTCCATCCGACCTCCAGGCCTCACCATATTCATCTCTACAATGGATCCACTCAGGCCGTTCCCCACAGCACAGGGAGGAACTGAGCCACTGGGAGCTGGGAGAGGCCCACAGAAGAGGACATGCCCAGGCAGCCAGGGCCAGGCTCGCCTGGGGCCCGGCCGGGCTGACACTGTTCCCAGGACAGCAGGGCTGGCCAGGCGAGGCCTGGGGACCAACCGCTGCCTCCACCGGCCAGAGGAGCTGGGCCGGGAAAGGAGGCCACAATGGGCCCTTTTCTCCCCATGTTGATTGAGACAGTTGAGTTGAGAATATTTAAACAGTTGTACATTCACAGATTACAGCGAGGGGCGAGGGAGACCTAGGGAGGGAGCCAGGGATCAATGCATAATCAGATAACTGCCTGCTCGTTTCGGCTTTAAGCGAAGATCAGCCACTCAGACTGTAATTCCTCCTGCTAATTAAGCAGCCTGTTAATTGCTCTTGGGGTTCTAATGCCCGTCATTGTGCCTGTAACAGCCGCTGACAGCAATGGGCCTGGGGCTCGGGGCCCACAAAGGAGCCCGGCCCTTAATGAGTCACCAGAGTGGGGACCTGCACCACGGGCTGTGCCTCCCCTGGGCACTGCGCTCCCTCAAGGGGCCCGGCACGGAGGGGTCAGCGCCCCTCATGCTGACCAAATGCACCACAGATGCTGGGACTCGCCAGGATGGAGGGCACAGGGCAGACACCCAGGGCCACAGCTCTTTCTTCTCTTGAGAACCCTCCCTGATCCAGCACTGCATGGCAGCTCCCCGAAACTTCCTCGAGTGTCAGCCAGGCCAGTGTGGGGCCCGAGTTAGCCCAGAGCACGTCCCGCTGTGCCAGCTAGCCACTCTGTCCCTTGGAGCCTAAGGCGGAAGCTAATGCCTGGACCATGTGGCCTCCTCTCTGGGACCTCAGTTTCCCCTGTATGATCTGGTGCTGATGGTGCTGCCTCAGAGGGTCATGAGCTGAGCAGACTCCAGCCAGAGATACCACAGAGTGGCCCAACCGCTCCTTCCACCCTGGTCGGAGGGTACCAATTCGGCCTCCCAATCAGCTCTGGGGGCCTCTCAGGCCTGGGCTGTGCAGTGAGAGCCTGGACTTGGCTCCACCAGCCAGAGGACGATGGGACCTTGGTCCCAGGTCCCCGAAGCCTGCTGGTAAGGGGAGGATGGGCCTTCCCAAGAAGGTGCAATGCCAGAGGGGCTTCCACTGCAGGTGCTGTTGCCTTTGGCCATTGAGAAGCCTGAGCAAGGCTGAAATGTCAGAGCCATTAGGCAAAGAGAAGCTGGTAGGGCTGTGTTTGGTTTGGGTCTGCTGAGCAGGGTTTTTCCAGAGACCCAGAAAGAGCAGCAGAGAACACCAAGGTCCACGGGTCTGGGGGAGACAATGCTGGCAGACTCAGTGCAGGGTGGGGGTGCAGGGTGGGGGTGCAGGGGTGGGTCTGGCTGCCCCAGGGGAGGCAGGGAGGCATGCCTCCCTCCAGAGCTCCTTTCTTCCCTGCAGGTCTGCCCTGGGGGAGGGGCTGCAGATCCCTGGGCTGGCACATCAGCCAGGGAGGGGAAGACATCACCCCATCTTGCTACCGTCCCCCCAAAGTTGAGAGGGTCACCGCAGTGCCAGGCGGACACGCCAGGATGCAAACTCTCACACCTCCTTCATTGCCAGGGGGACTGGCAAGATGGCACAGTGGCCTAGAAGCCAGGCCAGGCCTGGAATGCAGCAGGTGGCTGCTGGTACAGCGAGAAGGTCGGCCTTGAACCTAGGGCCCCGGCATGGCCGCTGCCTCTGTCCTACCTGGTCCTCCATTACTGGACCCATTACTGGACAGTCACCCATGAAGCTAGCCCCTGGTGAAGGTCACCTCCAGCCCAGCCGGGCCACCAGCAGCGCAGAGAAGCCTGCAGGGGTGCAGAAGACACCAAGTTTCCCCCTGGGGCTCCTGTGCCAGCTCCATGGGGCTGGGATCTCACACCCAGTGCCAAGAGACTGCCACCTGCCAGGGCACCAATGGCAGAAGAAAGTCCTCTAAGGGGCCTGAGGCAGAGCCACACCCACCTTGCCGGGGGCTGGAGGAGGGGGCGGCACAGGGGCTTTGCAGCCAGGACCATGGCCGGGACTGGACAAGCATTTCACAGGCGCTGCTTCGTTCAGCCTGATAAGGACAGGAGTTCTTCTCTGTCCCCTGGATGAGGAGAAGTGGAGTGAGTTAACCCACATCCAAACACTCGCGCCTCCCAGATCCCAGCCAAACTCCGCCCGTGGCCGCCAGCATCCCAGGGAGCGCACGGCAGGGCCTGGGCTGGGCTGCCCCACATCACCTGGAAGCTGGAAGCTGCTCTCTGAACCAAAAGCCAATAAAGAGGAGGACAGAATGGAACCTCCTCCAGGAAGACCCCACGTGGGCTCCAGCCACTCTCTACCCACAATCTGAGGAAAGCATTTCATTGGCCTCCCACCTCACTTGGGGGGTTGCAGACTCAAGCGATGCCTCAAAATACACTGCTCTCACCCCTCCATCAGCGCCGGTCCCCTCTGACTGTCTCCAGGTCCCCTCCCTTCCCCTGTGGAGGCAGACAGGTTCCCAGACGTGGCAAGGTGACCTTCTGCAGCCCCCTGGTCCCACGTGGGAGGGGAGGCATCCAGCACCAAGGGCAGGGCTTCGAGCTGATGGGTGCAGCTTCCAGGTAAGCAATGCAGGGCTGGGAATCACAGAGGAGGAGGCACCAAGGACAGGGAGCCCCTGACTCTGTCCAGGCTACAGCCAGTCAGCACACGGAGTGAACCCTCTTCCACAGCTCGGCCGTGGCACCAAAGAAGGCAAGTGGCCCAGAGGGGACAGGGGCTCCTTCCCTTGGTTCACCACCAGAATTCCCGGCCACTCCACACCCTCCCAGGCCTCAGACTCCCCTTGCCCCTCCTTACAGAGGGTCCCCCCCACCCCTGGCTCAGCGTCTGGGCCACTGGAAGGAGGGAGCCTGGTTTGAATTTGTGAGGCTGGGGCTGGTTCTCATTGCCGGCAGCCGCCTTCCTAGAGCCCCTACAGGAAGATTCAACCTGTTCAAAGTAGAAATAAAATAAAATACAACAGCATCTCTCCACCCCTTATTAAATTAAAAATTCTGGCCAGTAAGGGAAACCCCTAAATTTGATTTCCTTTCCCAGGCTGGTTTTAGTGGCGGGGGTCTGAGTCTGGAAGAAGACAGGACTGTGGTATTTGCTGAGTGGAGACAGTTCATTTTTTTCACTCATATAATGATCCTTTCTTTCCCCGGCCAGCACGTGAGTTATGCTCATTCTGCCCAAACCTGTAACCCCTCCACAAGGCTGTGCAGAGCTGTCGAGCGGCGCCTGGCTGGGCAGGCCCTTCTGAGAGCCCCACTTGCCCTGAGAGGCAGACTTCACCTCTTGAGGGTATAAGAGGGTCAACACCTCCAGCTGGACACCTGACCCTCCTGAAGAAGCCTGCAAATGCTGGGTTTCCCATGATAGGTGCCTTTGGGAGCTTCACTCACCCCAGTGGCCATACTTGACCATCTGGGGTCGGACTTGAGGTTGTAAAATCAGACAAAGACAAGGCAGCAGGAGCGGACTAGAAATAGTTGGCAACCTGTGATGCTTTTCTGCCACAATGGATGGAGAGGTGGGCGGGCAAGGTGGGCAGGGGGCAGTCCTGACCGTGCTGCCACCCTGCTGGCTGCCATGGGGCCCTGACCTCCTCGGCATGTGCACGGAAGGGGCCGCGGTGAGCAGGGCTCCCTAATAGAATCCATATTCCGCCGGGTGCGCGTTTAATATAAAAGATCTGGCGATACCCACCGCCCGCGCAGCTCTGGTCCCACTGAAAGGCCTTTGTTCAGGGAGATTAGAGCAGGATTTGCTTTCATTTTTCACGATGTTTCACTCACTACATCACCGAGGTTATTGACGTGGCCACAGCCCCTCCTCCCTTCACGTCCCGCCCAGCCCTCGCATTCCAGGGGTCTCTAGCGCCTTGGGGATGGGGGCCTGGCTGAAGAGACGCCTCCCCGGGCCTGGCTGGGTTGGGCCAGGCTATAGGCCATTGTCTAGGCCGGTCCACAGTCCCCCGAGCCTGTGTGGCTGTGCTTGGTCCTCCCATCCTGTCCAGACTCACATCCACTTCTCGGCATCCCCTGGTCATTCTTCCCTGCCATCCTTTGTCCCCTACTCCCGTGCCCTGGCTGGGGCCAGGGAGCCACACTCGGGCCAGTGGCCACACAACTCCTGCAGGTCTCGACAGAACGGTTTTGTTCCGGTCAGGGGCCTCTGGCTAAGGCTTGATCTTACTGTGTTTTGTTTTAATTAAGAGCTGATCTTTTTTGAGCCCATTCCTGAAAATAGCTTCGCGCTGCTCTCCTCCAGGACATAAGGCTTTTAAAATAAAAGTCTTCTTTAAAAAACAAGTAATGTTGTCCCCCACCACCCACTACCACCACCCACCCCCACCACCCGGGTTGTTTCACAGGCAGATGCCGGGATCAGAGCTCTTGTTGGCCCCCGGGCCCTGCTGGGAGGGTGGGCTCCAGGGGCCCAGGCCAGCTGGGTCAGCACGGGGAGGGCAGAGGCCGCCCTATGGCTGGCGGCTTCGCAGGGAGGCCAGGCCCCGGGTCCTCTGCTGCCCTCTGCTCGGGGCCTCCACAGCCTCCCCCAGCCCAGCCTCTGGAGCCCGGGCACTAATTGTGGCATTTTCCTGCACAACAGAAAGACAGAGGAGAAAACACCCACTTATGTTGTCCCAACACGAGATTCTGACATGTTAACAAGTTTATTATATCCTGTTTCTAATCTAAACACGGAACAAGTTCCCCCTGCAGAAGTGGGAAGTCGGCCCTAACGGTCCCTGGGGCCGCAGTCTCCCTCTGCTTCTGGCCCAGGCTCAGCTGGCCGTCCAGTGTCCCCTGCTCTGCCGGTCAGGGTCACTCCCAGGGCACCCCCTGCTCCTGGACAGCTGCCCCGCAGCACCACCCCAGGCTCTTCCCATTGAAGGCATCAGAGGCCCCAGCCCACCCTGTCCTTCCCGGGATCCGTGGGGCACGAGCAGAAGGTCTGAACTCCACTCTGGCCATCTGGGTGGGGATGACCCTTTGAGGTCACTCAGCGGAAGCAAAGGACACATGTGCACAGGAGTGATCTCGGTGATGAATGAAGCCCCACCCACCGTTTGGCTCCCACAGTCGGTCCTCCAGTCATACCCCAGACTGGGTGGGGGCCCTTCGTACCTGTGGGGTTTCACACCACTCCTTGCCTGTCTTTATGTTTTGTCCATCTCCTGGCAGGCAGGGGTGGATGGGGACAACGGCACCCTGAACGCAGTCAAGCACATCATTCTCATCCCCCAACCTTCCAGTGCTCGGGGAGGTGTGGTCGGCAGGCTATGAGAGAGGACAGGGGCCACTGGATATTTGTAGAACCACGTGGTGTGGGATCGGCGAGGAGAAGATTCAATCCTCCCCTTAATTGCTTGGATTTCAAGCTGCGAGCTGATAAGAGCCTGGTGGTAGCGGCTGGCCCGCATCGTCTTCCCCAAAGGCTGACAGGAGCACCCATGGACCCAGGCCAAGGATGGGCAACAAACCACTTCAGCCCCCACCGAGTATGAGGCCCCACCTGTGAGAGGCCCCCCCAAAACCCGCCCACGTCTGGTGGGGCTCAGATTTCAGGGAGAACAGGCAGAGCTGCCGTCTGGGAAGAGGGGCTCCCCACTCCCCTCCCCAGAGACGAAATGGCAGCCTAGACCCCCGGGCCGGGCAGGGGTCCTCCTTCCCACGGCTCTCGGGGCTGCAGGGATTGGGGTGAAGGCTGTCCCCCAGCGTTCGCCCTCCCTCACGGCCTGCAGATGGGCCTGTCAGCTGCTAAGTAAGAGACAATCCAGCGTGACCAGAGGGCAGGCCTTTCTCAGCTTCTGGAACAACTTTCAAACACTTAACTCCATGGCTTACATTAAGGAAAAGGATCAGTCATCAAAATCTCATTGTGCAGGCAGGAAAACCTGGCACACCCTCCATCCCCCATTTCTCCAGCCCCAGGCCTCGGGTTCCTGCCAGCCCGGGTGCACTGCCCTAGGCTCCCAGCACCCCGGCCCCAACACGCCGCCCAGCCCAGCCCCACTCAGGGCTGCAGAGAGGACATGGAGCAGGAGGCCCCAGGGAATGGGTGGCCGCAGCCACAGCCCCCGAGCCAAGGCCTTGGGACCACTGCAGCTGCACCCAGTCCTGCTGCCCCCAGCCTGACCCAGACCAATGGGGAGGCAGGGGCTGGCTAGAGAGTTCCCCTCACCGTGTACTCTCAAAGAAATGACTTTTCAAGCTGGGGTCCAGAGGAAGGTAATTAACTGGACCCCAGAGGGCCGAGCCTGCTGTCAGGTCACCTGCCTGGCCACACAAAGAGCCACCACTGGGCCACACCAGTCTTGTCTCTGCACTCCACACAAACGGAGAGATGGGGGCAGCTCACTCACCTCCAACCACACCTCAAAAGGAAGCCCCGCTGGGGCAGCAGGAGGCCGGCCTGCTGCTGATGAAGGCAGGGTTGCCCACGCAAGCCTCATGGATCTATGGGCACCAAGACAGAGTCACCAGGCTAGCATGCTTGCCCACAAAGGCTCTTGGTTTGAGAGAGGCACTGGGAGCAGAGTGGAGGTAGCCCAGAGCAGCCCAGGGGCGTCCTGACTATGCTGACCCCACCCTGCAGGCCGACCATGCCTATGGCTGAGGCCCCGGTCTGTCTGCCTTGCAATCAAGCAATCCTGAGAGCTAAGACCTCGTAGACACGGTGGCCAGTATCCCTCCCTCCAGGGACCAGGGACAGCCAGGTGGGGACTCCAGTTTTTCCTGTAACGGGAGTCCTCAGTGCCACCCAGCCACAGAGACACTGCCCGTGCCCTCCCGTCCACAGGCCTGCATACGTACTCCAAACACGTGCACACACATGCACTCACACATGTACACATGGGCCCATCCATGTATTTACATGTGCGTTGCAGTGTGCACATATGCATTCACACACGCACTTGTGTGTCCATGTGTGCCTACACTCTCATATGTGTGCACGCACAGTGTGCACACATGAACATGCAAACGCACTCACGTGTGCACACACGCATCCGCCCACACGCTCACATGTGTGTGCATTGTGCGCTTGCACATGTGCAGATACGTGTCCATGCATGTCCCAGCAGAGCCTCACCGTGTATGCCTGGTGCTCACATCCCTCGGTGGCTCCCTCCCCACCCCAGGCCTCCTGCCTAGCAGCTGAGGTCACGTTGGCCCTGGGGTCCTCCTGACAGTTTGCTGCCCGTCCATCAGAGAACGCCCTCCAGACACAGGCTGGAAAGCCATACAGAAAGGCTCCCATCTCCCAGCACGGCCGGAATGCTCCTTTCCCAAGAAGCTGAAGCAGTGGGAGGCCAAGGAGCCAGCACCTGAATCTCCTCTCAGTCAAAGGAAAGCACTAGAGTGCTGGGAAGATCAGTGAGCTCCGGCCTCACGACCCCACTGAGGAGTCAGGGCGAGGAAAGCTCAGATGCCCACCAGGACCACCCAGGTCTGCAGCTCCAGCTGCCCTGTCATCATGAGGCCCAAACACGTGTGCAGCCTGGCTCTCTGGGCAAGCCATCCCCTCAGCACGGCTCACCACACTGGAGATGGCCAAGCAGAGGCCCAAGAAAGAGCCAGGCCTTTTCTGGTCTGAGTGACCCCATGGGCCCGCGTGGCAGCCATTGTGAGATGGCACCGAGCTCCCCACACCTGGGCCCCACTCCTGCACCCGTCCCATGGCTCTCACTCCCGCCCGGAGGACCGGCAATGGCGGCGCATGACGGGGATCTGGCTCCGAGGCGGCCTCCCTGTCAGCCCTCAGCTGCTCCGCATGGACTCTCCAAACCCCTGGTTCCAATTGGCCCTGGCCCTGCACGGTCTAATATGATTTCCTCCCGCTAAAGAAGGCCGTGGCCACGACCACAGAAACACGGGGGCCTACCCCTGGGGCCCCTGGGGCCATATTTGTATTTAAAATGGCCTTAAACCTGCCCTGCCTCACAAAGCTGGGCATAGGGATGGAAAGACCAGGAACGAATTATCCCAAGAGGATGTGAGCCTGTAAAGCCATGTTTAAAAAACTAAGAGCAGAAAACCATGAAGGGGGGTCTACCCCACCGAGGACACACTGCTCCCCAAATGGGAGCCCACTTCTTGAAGGCGGTGCTGGGGAGCCTGTCACCAGCCCCATGGGTGTCTGTAGGACAGGCCTCCCCGTCCATCCAGTGCTACAAACTCGCTCTTCCCACACTCAGGACCAGGTGTTGTTGCTGTTCAGTCACTCAGTCGTGTCTGACTCTGACTCCATGGACTCAGCACACCAGGCTTCCCTGTCCTTCACTATGTCCCAGAGTTTGCTCAAACTTGTGTCCATTGAGTCGATGATGTCGTCCAATCATCTCATCCTCTGCCGTCCCCTTCTCCTCCTGCCTTCAATCTTTCCCAGCATCAGGGTCTTTTCAAATGTGTCAGTTCTTCGCATCAGGTGGCCAAAGTATTGGAGTTTCAGGTTCAGCATCAGTCCTTCCAATGAATATTCAGAGTTGATTTCCTTTAGGATCAATTTATTTAATCTCCTTGCAGTCCAAGAGACTCTCAAGAGCCTTCTCCAACACCCACAGTTCAAAAGCATCAATTCTTTGGCACTCAGCCTTCTTTATGGTTCAATTCTCACAACTGGGGACCCAGAATTCCCAGTGGCCCCCAGGTGTGAGTGGTGTGGAGACTGTGGCTATTGCCGGGCCGTGGCCATAGGGTGGCCAAGAGAATGGCTTGCTGCTGGGCTCTGTTACACTCACAACCATGTGCCTGTTCTGAAGTGTCTGGTGCTGAGCTGAGTGACAGCCAAAAGAAGGCACGGCGACCTTTGCTGAAGCCGAGGGGGCGGCCTGCTGGGGTTGGAGCCCTAAGCCCAGGCATCTACCAGGGCCTGACCCATGAGCAGAGCCAACCTGGGTGCCCTGAGTGCCGGATAACCAGACCTCTCGCCCATCCCAGGTCAGCCCCCTGGCCTGGAGACCCCTGTCATACCTGGCCTCGGCTTGGGATGCCCTGGGATCAATGTGTCCATGTGGAATCTGTAATCAGAGCCAGGCTGGGGACCTCATAAGGCACCTCTGTCACAGGCATGGAGAAAGAGTGGCCTGGCAGGGCAGTCAGTGGCACCCAGACTGAGCTGCCATCTTGGGGGTAAAGAGACCAGGGAAACGGACTGACTGGCACCGCCAGGTGCCCCCAGCATTTTGCTGCCCATACTTTTCACATACTCTTCTGTCCTTGGCTTTGACTTTGGTTTTGCATACAGCAGGCACTCAACACAGGTGGAGTGAACACACCGGGGGATGGACATATGAGTGAGCTTCTCTTGGGTGACCTTCTAGAACGCAGGGCTGCCTAGGGGCCTGGGACCGTCCTTCTGCTGGCTCCCGAGGAGGACTTGGCCTAGTGTCACCAAGTGAGGGCCTGGCACACACCTGCCTGGGGTTTGTACCTGCTGTTGAACCCGGGCTCCTAGGGAGCCCCAGGGCAGGCAGGAGCTGCCACAGAGCCCACCAGGAAGGCAGCCTGGACAGCAGCTGCCAGTGGAAAGACCACAAGGCCGGGTCGCCAGGGAGGCCAGAGAAGAGGCAGGTGGAGGTTTCGGAAGCCCCAGCCCAGGAGTGGCCATCGGCAGCCCCTCCAGTGCACTGCCCCGCAGTGGGGGAGACGGGCAGGGCTGGACCCTTGGGCAGCGCCACCCCTCACGTGGGCTCACAGCAAAACTGGCGCTGCGGGCGGCGTGTGCGGACAGTCGCCATCGCCCCTTTGTCCTCAGGAGCGCGGCTCGCACGGCCTGCCTGATGGAATATTGATCCTCAGAGTGCAGAGTCCGGCATGCCATTAGTCCAATCTGCTCTCAAGCTGACACAATCCCATCATTTGTCATCTGCCCTGTCCTGCTGGGTTTGTTTAGGAGCTGGGGTATTTGCTTTATCTGCCACTTTCCAAGCCTCCCCCCACTCCTTCCCTGACAGGCGTCCACGGGGCCACTGTGTTCTCAGAGTCCTCCAGCCCCTTGCCGCAGGGACGGCTGTCCAGGGCTCCCAGCTTCCATGAGAGGGTCCCGTTAGCGTGGACCCACTTGGCCGCATCATCCCCCGGCCAGGGTCCCCTCAGTTACTGAATGAGGCCAGTCCCACCATCCTCAACGCAACATGGCAACGGCAGAGAGGGGCAGCTCCTGACTCAGGGTCACACAGCAAGACAGGGCCTGGCTGGGGTTGAGAATTAGGAGTCTCAGACTCCAAAGGCTATGTCTGAGGCCTGGAGGTTGCTATTACCCACCACGCAGGGCCTGGCGGGTGGGCAGGGCGGCAGGAGTGTGACCGGAGGAGGGAGCAGCCGGGCCTACCGTGCAGAAGGGGTCCCCCTCTCACCCAGGGTCTGAGCGATCTGTGCACCTAGCATCTGGGCGTCTGCAAGAGCCTCCTCTCTCCCCACCCCTGACATCTGGGCTCTGCCTCTCGTCCCCAGGGCGTCTGGTGTTCGGAGGCGGGAGCGATGCCTGGTTGGTGAGGTTCAGGGAACAGACTGGGTGGGGACAACAGTGTGAGGTCCTCCTGGCTCAGGAGCTCAGCAGCAGGGGCAGCCGGCCTTCCCTGAGTGTGACTGTGAGACTGTGTGAGTGGGGGGAGGGGGGAGTGTGTGCACCTGTGAGCACAAGTATGTGTGCATGTGTGAGCACAAGTGTGTGTGCATCAGTGTGCACATGTGTGTATTAGTGCACGAGTGGGTGAACACATGCATGTGTGCATGTATGTGCACGCCTGTGGGAGTAAATGCTGCTATCTGCAGACGACACCGACACTGTGACATTTCAAAGGAGCATCTAAAAGCCAGTCGACAGTTTAAAAACCTGGCAAACTTGTTGCTCAGACTCCTCCACACATTACTTGGGATTTAAAAACAAAATCAAACAAAACATTGGCAGGCGGAGAAAACTACTCCAGTGTTTGTCCCCATGCATCCCGAGTGTTTAAAATAAAAGAAGGAGAAATAGGAAATATTCTCAAGTCAAAATATAACTCCTTAGATGCCGCGGCCCCTGAGCTCAGAGATAGCTGGTTGGGGTGGGGCAGGGGGGTGCGGGGGGCCAGCACTGACACCTCCCTGCCTGGACCTGGGCTTCTGTGGTGCAGGGAGGTGCGTGGGGGGCATTAGTACCTGGGTGGCATCCAGTGTGTATGGGGCAGGAGATGCTGCTCAATGCCCACGATGCCCAGGACAAGAAACCTTCCTGAAAAAACTGCCCACAGGGTGAGAAGCCCTGCTGCAAAGGTGCCCTCCTCCCCCGCCCAGGGCCCACCTCCCTGCCTCAGAACATGTCTGCTCCAACCCACCTCCCTCTTTCTTTCCCTCCTTCCTGCACCCTTATTGAGCACCTTCTCTACTCAGGGCTTTGAGTCTCTCTGGGGCTTGGACCTGGGTTGGGGGCTGTTGAGCAGACATCCCTCTTCCTCCCACCCTTCTACCCACCCTCCACTCAGCCCCCCACCTCCCTCCCACAACGCACAGCAGGACCACAGAAGGCGGAGCTTGGGGCCAGCATGTGTGTGGAGCGTTCTGGCCCCTCTGCAGAGTCCAGACACCCAGACCCTCTCCAGACGCCTCTGACCTCAAGTGGGAATGGGTACGGCTATCCAGACGGACCGCAGGGAGCGGCTCTGCCTCGGGCAGGCTCAGGGTACCTGGTAACAAGGCTGGTGCTGCCCCGGTTGTGGGGGGCCCGCCTGCAAGTGGGGGACAGTCCCAATCTTCCTAACGGTTGGCTGAGGCTGGAGCGAGCTGCAGGCCTGGGCTGAGCCTTCTGCACGCCTGACCTCATAGTCCCTGGGGCCCTTCCCCACAGGACGCCCTGCTGGTGGTCCTGCCCTCCACCTCCCTGAAAGACTCCAGTTAGGGGCGCTGCGACTCAGACAGATCTCCTCCGACTCAGACAGATCTCCTCCGTAAGGTGTGGCTTTCCCTCAGCCAGAGCAGCTGCCCGACGGCCACCGGGGAGGGGCCGCTGGGGGCGCAGCATGCATGGTCATCACTGGGGCCCGAGGCGCAGGGTTCGAGCCGCTGGGAGCTGAAGTCATCAGTAGCAAAAATAAACACCCGAGAGTGAGAGGCCGGGCCCATAAAAGCAGGCGGTATGGCTCCCAAGTACAGAGCGTTTATGGGCCCGCCGCCTCCCTGCCCGTCTGCACGCGGGGCTCCGGTTTCGTTTTATTTGGGAAAACTTTTACTGCAGCAAAATAGTGTTCATGACTCAAGAAAAGCAGGACTCAGAGGCTGGGCGGCCGGGCACCTCGGTGGCCTGATGCTTGCTCGAGCCGCATTTCCTCCGAGTGGAATTCGGAGACAAAGGGAGCCCTGCTCTCAGCTTCCAGTGTCCATTGTGCCAAAGAGAGACGCCGGCTTCCCTGAGGTCTGTTTAAGCCTCTCCAGCAATGCCCCAGGTCCCACTTTGCCTTCACCTAAGACCTTTCTGGTATTTCCTTCCGATCCCCCGCAAAAGTGAAGGAAAAACAAGAAACCAAGAAACAACAAGGAAATCAAGGGACTTCCCGAGCAGGTAACCTGGACGGGGTCGCAGTTTTATGGAAGTCTTTTCTATTTACTTCCCACCTAGATAAGATCTTAATCACAGCCCCCAAATTATCGCGCTGACATTTGTCGAGGCCGGGCCGCTCCCGCCCGCGCCGGCCATCAGCCTTTCTTCCTCCCTCCCTTTCAATGCAAGTTAATTTCGAGAACACGATTTATCTTGCTGGGCGAGCAGCGCTGAGGCGGCCCACCTCGACAAAGGGCGGGCTGGGGAGTGAATTGCAGCCGCGCTGTCCGGTGATTGGGTTCCGTGGGGAAGGAGAATAGGCAGCAGTATGTTGCCTGATGTGATGCTGGGCCTTTTCAGCCCGCGAAGAAAAAAAGATTAGGCCTCTGACGGCGGGGCTGACAGGCGAGCTCGGGCAGCAGACAAAAGGCCGGTACCTGAAAGCCGGACCGAGCCGGCCCGAGGGGGGCTGTGGGCCGACCCGCCTCCTCCGCGTGTGTCAGGCGGCCTCAGCGCCCTCCGCTGACCACTGCCCACCTAGCTCCTGCCCTCTCTCCCTTCTCTCTCCTCCCTCCTCCCACATCCTCCTCCCCTCCCTCCTCCCCCGCATCCTCCCCTCCTCCTCTTCCTCTCCCTCTTCTTTCCTCCCTTCCTCCCCTCCTCTCCCCTCCCCCTCCCTCCTTTCCTCTCTCCCTCCCTCTCCCCCCTCCCACCACCCTCGCACAGAAACCCTACAGCCCAGTCGTCACTCAGGTCACTGCCTGGCTCTGGCCCTGTTGACAAGAATCCCGCCTCTGTGTGCAGATTCCTCCCCATCAGCACCCTCTCCCGTGGGAGGATCTTGTCTGTCATGCCCCCCCACCAGCTCCAGCTCAGGGAACACACAGAGCCCTGTGCAGACCCGCCCCCACGGTCGGCTAGTCCCCTAGGGATCTGGCAGGGTCAGCTGTGAGCGTGGGTGCAGGCTTCCAGCTGGGACCAGTGGCGGTGGAGGGGGGGCGGGGCCGGGGGTACCCACGGTGGAGCATGGAAACCCAGGACCCCCCAGGGCACAACCAGCACAGGGTCCTCCCCCACCCAGGTCCCCCTTGGCCGGGACACCGGCAGCAGAGGTGCTGGCCTGGGGCAGTGTCCTGGCCAGCCCCCTCACCACCATCCTGCGCACACACAGTCAGTCTCTGGCCTCTCCTGATTTTGACACTTCTCCCCCTGGAAGCCTCAGGAGGGCAAGGCCTGGGCAGCCATTCATATCCACTGACCCGTCTGCGTCCCAACTCTCAGCCTGTGTCCCCTTGTCCTGCCTTCCCCTCCCTGTCCTTCTCTGGAAATGACTATGCCAGGACCTGCCTAGCTTGGAGCTCTCGATCCCAGCAAAATGTGCTAAGCCTACCACGTCTAGAACCTTCTGTCCAGGAGTGCAGGACCCCACGACTCAGAAACATCATGCAAAGGGAAGGAAAATCCACATCAAGCCGACCGTGACTTCCTAACAAAAATAAACCATCTCTTTGGACACTGGCTTGCAGGACTGTGAGGAATAGCCTACTTTAGATCAACTTGTTCACCGAGATACGCTAATCTGAATATCAGGGAGACAGGAAAGAGTCTCAGAACAAGCAGAGGAGCCCTGGGCAGGGGACCCCAGGTCCCTCCAGTCTCCATCAACACAGCCCTGCCTCCCTGCCCCCTAGAAGAGGCATTGAAGTGGGCGCAGTCCAGGACCTTGAGGAGCCCTAGGACTCAGCACAAGACTATCCTCTGAGAGGGTCCTGGTGTCTCTTCTCCATCCCAAGGGGCTGGCCCAGGTGCTCTCAGGGGAGCAGCTGGGCCCAGGGAGGCAGGCTCCTCTCTGCACAGCAGAAACCTGGGTGTGGTGGGGCAGGCAAAGCGGTCGGGGGATGCCTTGCATGCTGGCTCCAGGCCAGACAGAGCCTGGAGTCCAGCATCATGAAATGTCTGCCTTGAGTCGGACAGACCAAGTTCACAGCCTGACCCGACTCTAGCCACGTGCCTGCAAGCCAGTCATCCACACCCTTCCCCAGCTGCCTCTTTACCCTTGTGGGCAAGGGAGAGGGGGGCGGTGGTTGGGAGGTCGCAGAGGTGACAATGAGCAAGAAAACAGGGCCTTCGCCCACATGCATGGTTACTATGCAGATGATGCTAGAGCCCAAGTGAAGACTGAAAGTCTCAGGCACCCCTCCACCCCCCTTACCTCCCAAACAGCGAGCCTGCAGATGCCCTCCGTCTGGAGGGGCAACACCACCGCCCAGGAACTGGAGCCAATGTCTGGGAAGATAAGCTCCCTGCAGAGCATACCGGCTCTTCTCACAGACACCATGCTAAGGTGTCTGGGGACACCTGGCTTTGGAGGGACCCGGACTTTAGCACCTTAGATGGGGCCCAAGACCCTCCCTCACCCCCTCCCCCAGTGTGAATGCCACACCCTTCATTGAGGACCACAGATTCCTGCCCCAACACAAAGCCATTCCCTAATCGCCATTCAATTAATCCTTGGCTGAGGACCCTGGTCTCGTGATGCGTCACTAGGCCCTGGGGAATATTAAGTATGAGACAATTACTAAAAGATGTCTGACTTCTGGGATCTCCATGGAGCAGAATCATTTTACACCCGTTTAGAGAGCCAGAGGCCTTCCCCAGTGGCTCAGCAGTAAAGAATCTGCCTGCAATGCGGGAGACCCAGGTTTGATCCCTGAGTCAGAAAGATTCCCTGGGGAAGGAAATGGCCACCCACTCCAGCATTCTTGCCTGGAGAATCCCATGTAGCCTGGTGGGCTACAGTCCATGGGGTCATAAAGAGTCGGACACAACTTAGCAACAACAGAGAGTCATGCCAGGTATGGGCACCCCGGACACAGGAAGTAAGGGCCCTGCCTCCCTGGGGCTACAGGGACGCAGCTGTTCCCAGTGGTGCCGTCCTCTGGCTAACAGTAAAACAACAACGACAATAATGTATACAAGTTTGTATCGGTAGCATTCAGTCTCATCCAAGAAGCTGGCGGCTCACTGAACTGCGAACGCTGACGAACTCAGGAAGCACACGTGGCCCCACCAGGAGGATGACCTGAGACACCCAGAGAGTGGGCAGAAGCCCCAGCCTTTCTAGGGATCACACAGCACACACCCGTGTGCTCAAGGTATGTGACTTCATTTTACTCCATTTAAAAATGTTCTGGGACTTCTCTGTTGGTCCAGTGGTTAAGAATTCATCTTCCAATGCAGGGACATGGGTTTGATCCCTGAGCGGGAAACAGATTCCACATGTCACAGGGCACCTAGCCTGCGCACCACAATTACCAAGCCCGCAAGCCACAGCTAGAGAGCCCACGCACCGTAACTAAGACCCAACACAGACAAATAGATAAACAAATATTTTTAAAATAAAAATAAAAATGCTCTGATATACTTTGGAACAATCCATGGTGATCCTGGAGTGACAAGGGGTTATTCCCTTGACTTTCCTGTTCCAGAGTTCCCTCTCCTCGGGTTCAAGAAGAGAATTGGCACCCGGGGCCCAGCCCCTAGAGCCTGGCAGCGTGGTCTGGCCTGGAGCCTGTCTGCACACTGCACGCAGCCCTGGAGGCTGCAGGGCTTCTAGATCTGTGAGTGCAGAGTGAGGCTGTGCAGACCATTCTGGGACTCACCATCCTCTCAGGGTAGACCTTGGTGCCCGGCACTGTGTCCATTCCCATCCACGTGCCTCACTGTGGTGGTTCCATCAGGGGCCAACTGATCCTTGAGAAAGGACAGGAGATCCGGAAACTGACCCTCACAGGTACAGAACTTAGGCCTCTGACTCTGCAGGTGACCTGGTGACATCTCAGATCACAGACTCTTATGCCACCACTCCCCAGACCAGCTCAGAGAGTGGCTACCCAGGTGCAGCATAAAATAAAGTTAGATCCCGACCTCACACCATACATACAGTCCCAGAAGAGGAACTGAGGGATTTAAATATGCAAAGTCAAACTTCAAAACTTCCAGAAGAAAGTGGAAGTGGGGGGAAGATCTGACCTGGGGAGAGAGAGGATTTGTTACGTAAGACACAAATGCTGGAGGACACAAGAGAAGACTGATTGCTTGGGGCTCCCTTCATCCAACAAGCAAAAGACCTTGAACCCTGTGTGCAGTGGGCGGTGGGCGTGTTCCCAAGAGCTTGGCAGGGCCAAGACCCCGTTACACAGGCAGGTGCCTCTGTCCCTCCCACCCCCCAAGGGCAGGAGCCACATACAGGCTGCTTACAAGCTCCCAGGAGAGTCAGGCCCCAGGCTGGCTACAAGACAGCGAGGCAGTTGGGGGCTGGCGCTCAGCCAAGCCCAGGGGCAGAGGGTGAAGCAGAGACCTTCTCTTCTGGGGACTGCCTTGGGGAAGCATGTGGGGTTGGGCCCACAGAGGTCCAGGGATCATGTGTGTCTCTAACAAGGAAAGGTGGTTCTGAGGTGTCAGTCCAGCCGGGAGGACAATAGGGACTGAAAATCCTCCGGGGCTCACTTCCCATAATTACTGTGACACCCTACCAGGGCTTACCACCAGCGCAGCCCGTCGGGGAAATGGGCTGAGACCAGAGGGTATTGTGAGCCTGCTGGTGTTAAGGAGATCTGCAGGCTCCCTGTTGAGCATTAAATGATATATACTTAAAGGATTGCTCTATTTACATTAGAATTAGTCCAGCAGACTGACACCAAGGAATTGCCGGCTTCCAAATCCCCAGGCCGGTAATCCCCGCGTAAGCCTCGCGGTCTAACCACCTGGGCACAGAATCACGAGTCAGGGCTCCGCCAGCTCCCAGCCCTCTGCCTCAGCCCCTGGCTGGGGTGAGGGGAAAGCTGGTCTGCAGTCCACCAGACTGTCCAAGACCTGCAGAGCAGGGACCCTCCCCACAGTGGGTTCCAGGAGCCCCACAGGGGGTGGCTCCCTCCCTGACACCAAGCAGCTTTGCCTTTGAGCACCCGATACCTACTTGGCTGCGCTCCCCACGGCCCTGCTTTCTAGGCCCAGGCCCCTGAGGCCAGAGCAGCAGTGTCCCTGGGCACCCATAGAGCTCCTACTATCTCTGCCCTGATGAGGCCTGGGCTGCCCGCTCCACACTGCCGGACTTGACCCCAGGCCTCCTAACCACTCAGCAGTCCTGCCCCTCTGACCAGGGCAGGGACAGGGACATGCGGGGTACCCCTCCCCACTTCCCATCAGCTGGTCTGGCCCCCGGGATGAGTTGTCAGAGGGCCACACATGCCTGCCAGCCCATCAGGCCTGCAGTCCCAGCTCTGTGTGGCCCACTGGTGCCCGGTCAGCCAGGACCCTGCATCCTGTGCAGACCCAAAGGCAGCTGGCTGGGCCCTCCTGCTCGGTGTGACCCTACAGGCCCAACAGGTCAGAACAGACACCTGGGGGTGTCCTCCCTGCCCACACCCCACACACAGCCCTTCAGTAGCTCCCGTAGCCCCTCCTTCCAGCCCTCTAGCACCTTCCAGCCCCACCTGGCCCATCCTTACCCCTCCCCCATGCAGGAGGCGCCCCCTCACCTGCACCCACTCAGGCACCTCTATTCTCTGTGCTAGAACCAGGGGGATCTCTGACAAATAAGACCAGGCTCAGATCAAGCCCCCGAGGTAACCCCGGAGCACTTCTGGGCAGCTTCCATCACACCTCAAGCAAAGCTGCTGGTCTCCTCAGGCCGACCCTCACCCTGAAGACCCTCCCGCAACCTGACCGCTAGGGCACCACTCCCTCCACAGCCCAGGCCAAGCATCTCCATCCCCGGGGGCAGCCTCCTCCTTCTTGCAGCCTGGGTCTCTCCTCCAGGCTCCACCTCAGACCCCCACCTCACCTGGGGAGCCCAGGCCTGGTCATCCTCAGACATGAGAACGTTGGTAGCCTGGTCCCCTGCCCACGGGCAGTGCCCTCCCTGGGGGCTGCTCCCATTGCATTCCTCACACCCCCAACTCTCGCCATGCGAGGAGCTGGCTGAGATTTTTTTTTTCCTCCTGGGATGGGTCCTGCCCCAACCCTTACAACAGGGAAGCTGGGAAGAGCATCGCTGAGGGTGGGGGCTGCCCCCCAGCAGAGGTGGGGCCTGGGGGACACACAGAGATCAGTCCTGGCGGGGGATGGTGAGAAGCATGCAAAGGCCCCTCTCGTGGCCTGGCTCCCCTCCTGGCCCTTCCGTGGCCGGCTTGGCCCAGCCGCCCAGAGCATCTCACCCACTTCCGTCCCTTCTGAGGAAGGGGAGGGGCAGGGGCTGGGCTAGAGACAGAAGTGGCTCCTGCCCCTTTCTCAGGGTGGGACCTGCAGCCCCTCCGAGGGGCTAATTAGCATGCTGTTTGTGGGCCGAGCTAGGAATGTAATTACTGAGGAGGCCGGCCTGCCCAGGAATGCATTTTGAAGGTTACCATAGGAATCGCCAGCCTATTCATCCGGGTGCGGCCTAATCATGGTCATGAGGAAGGGATTGGGGACAGGCCGCGGGTTACACCACAGAGACGTGGAACAAAGCCCCCGCACTTGTCTTAACCCTTTGGGGTCCAGGCCAGTGACCATGGGAGGGCCTGCTCCCTGCCGAGGCAGGCGTAAGCACTCTGCCCACCACCGAGCTGCCAGAAGAGCCCACTGACTGGCGACTGGCCAGAACAGCACCCAGAATCTTCCAGGATGTGCTGCCCACCCAAGCATCTGTCCATCTTTGAATGAGCAGTGGGAATGAGGGGTGTTTAGTCCAGAGGTAAGCAGCTAGGGTCCTGCTCTGGGCCGGGCCGTGGAGGAGGCAGGACAGCCATGATGGCCTGGATAGGTGGACAGGACAAAATGGACACAATATACCTGGGGGAGGGCAGGCCTGGAGGGCTGGGCCGGGGGAGGCGAGTGGGCGGTGGGAGAGTGGCTGGACTGCGGCCTCCACAACGCTGCCCCTGCTTCTGGGTGGAGAGTTTGTGGCCCCCATGCCAGCTCCCACCATGCAGTCCAGGGAGACCTGGCTGTCCGGGGAGGTGAGCCAGCCTGCCTTCCCACCTGGGCACCCCTGAGCCAGTGCCTGCAGCCCATGTTCCAGAACAATCTGTCCTGCCTCCCTGGTTCCACCCCTGCACAGCTGGTGCCTTCTTTCTGATAGACTCACCCTGAGGGTGGTATTAGTTCCTTAGTCGTGTCTGACTCTTTGCCATCCTATAGACTGTAGCCCGTCAGGTTCCTCTGTCAACAGAGTTTCCCAGGCAAGAATACTGGAGTGGGATGCCATTCCCTTCTCCAGGGGATCTTCCCAACCCAAGGATCGAACTCAGGTCTCCTGCATTGCAGGCAGATTCTTTACCATCTGAGCCACCAGGGAAACCCATGAGTACTGGAGTGGGTAGCCTATCCCTTCTTCAGGAGATCTTCCCAACCCAGGAATCGAACCAGGGTCTCCTGCACTGCAGGCGGATTTTTCACTGACTGAGCTCCCAGGGAAGCCCAGGACTCGCCCTGAGACCCACCCCCATCTCTCATCATGCTTTCCATTAGCATTTACTCAGCTGCAAGGTGCCAGGAGGAACAAGAAAACCATCTTGGTGGAGGAGGAGAGTGTGGGCCCCCGGGAAGGCTTTCCAAGAGGGCCTGCATGCAAGAGGAGCAGACGTGAGAAGGAAGGTCTGGGAGAGGTTGCGCTTTCAAATGTGTGGGAGGGGTCACCCTGAGGACCTGAGGGCACTTCAGGCTCCTCTCACCTGCCTGCATCGGCTTCCTTGTTCCCACATCCCTCTCTCTGAGGGGGCTGAGGGTTTCTGGGGGGTCAGCTCAGGCACTCCATCCTGCTGGACCTCTGATTGGTGCACACAGCCCTGGGCGGGTGGGCCAGACAAGGAAGGAAGGCAAGTCTTCGCTCCCCACCCCCAGGCTTTCCTCAGGACAGTGGTCCAGGCCCCTGTTAAGGGACTCCCTCCACTGGAGGTGCCCACACTGTCCCCGCCCCTCCAGAGCTGTCCATCAGCCCCTCTCCACCCCACCCCCCATCCTAGGATGAGTTCCACCCCTTCACAGCAGGCACATGGGCAGCCCTGGGCACTGAGGCCCCGCCTTCCACTCCCTTCCAGGAAGGGCACTATCCCTGGGCGGCCTCTACAGTCCGGCCTGCCTTCTGGAGGCTGCCTTCCGGGTCCCCACAAAGCCGCTCGTTAGCTGGTCTTCTGAAAAGACCGGAGGGGAGAGCGTGCGCTCGCCCCCGAGCCTCGCAGTTCTCAGCAGACCTTGGGGGAGCCTGTCTCCGTGGGATCCGCCATTCAGCGGTGACCCAAAGAGCTGTGTGTTGTCAACACGCCTTCACCCGGCCAAGGAGCAGCCTTGGGGGGAGGAAGGCAATTTCTTTGTGAATTTTGCCCTTTGTTATGGAAAGCTGTTGGGTTTAAAAAATTGTAAAGGTTTGAACCGTTAACTCCCAGGGCAGTCCCGCCCTGCGGATGGGGAGGTTTGAGGATGTGTTTATTTCTTAAAAAAAAAAAAATACAGAATTGATGTTAAGTAGCCGTATGCAAATTTCCTGGGGCCTGTTGATTTTATTCTCTTGAAATCTTATTGAAAAGGCTCAACCCCACAAAAATGAGAAAAATTGTGCTCTCCAGTCAAGCTCTGATTTCCATGGACGTTTCTCAGGTTCAAGGCCTCTCCTTTAAGCTCTCTTGGCCTCAAAAAGGAGCATTTGTGCTAATTGCAGATTTCTGGCCCCTCCTAGAACATCTGCTCACAGGCTACCCAGAGGCCCCACCATGTTGGTTCCAGCTGTGAGGTCGGGACACCCCCATGTGAAGTGAACCTGCCCCAGCCCATCCCCCACCCCCTCACCCCGAGGGCCTGAGCCATCCTGGGTCCCATTTGCAATCTGGCTTCTGGGGTTGTGTTGTAATAGTATCACAGACAATGGTGCCCTGAGGGCTAAACCAAGTGCAGCCTCAGACCAATACATATTCTTTCAGGTCAAATTACGACCCCCAAACTTGATGTTGGAATCTTGATCCCAGGACTTCAGGGTGTGACTGTATTCAGAGGTGAGACCTTCACAGGGGTGGCTAAGGTAAAATGGGGTCGTAGTTGGGTCCCGGCCTTCCCAGGTGGCGCTAGTTGTAAAGAACCCACTTGCCAGTGCAGGAGACATAAGAGATACGGGTTCAGTCCTTGGGTCAGGAAGATCCCCTGGAGGAGAGCATGGCAACCCACTCCAGTATTCTTGCCTGGAGAATGCCATGGACAGAGGAGCCTGGCAGGCTACAGTCCACGGAGGTCACAAGAGTTGGACACGCCTGAGCCACTGAGCATGCATGCAGGGTGGGCGCTAACCCCACAGGACCAGTGTTCTTGTGAGAAGAGACAAGAACACAAACATGCACAGGGGGATGACCAGGGAGGACAGGGGAGGAGGTGATAGTTGACACGCCCAGGAGAGAGGCCTCGGGACAAACCAGCCAGGCCCACACCTGAATCTCAGGTGCTCACCCTCTAGGATGGGCATAAACAGGATAAACGTCTGTGGGTCAGGCTGCCCTGTGTGTGGTGCTCTACCAGGGCCGCCCCTGGTAGAGTCCAGGTCAAGCTCAGGGAGGGGCCAGAGCTGCCCAGCCACCCTGCTGCAGCCACGCCTGCAGGGTGAGATGAGCCACATGGATGTCAGCACCGCGGACAGGACTGGCAGCGGTACTAGTCTGGAGGAAGGGGTGTATTCATCTCACACAGCAGTACTCTTGCTCCGCTGTGAAGCTGTCACTCAAGTCCAAAATTATCGGCCTGCTGGGCACGTCCGTCTGAAGCAAGAAGCAGGAGAGCCGGGTGGGGAGACAAATGTCCTAGAAAGTCCGCATCAGACGCAGCTGGGCTTGGCAGGCCGTGGGTCCTACAGCACATGTTCCAGCTCTGCGGTCACCTCATGAAACTCTGCAACAGGAACCAGCCTGCTTGTTCAGGCGGCAGCTGGGGACCCCCTCCAAGTTGGCTGCGGTGTTCTAGAAACGTCTACATCAGAGCATCAAAGCCTCTTGACCTGGGAAACTTCACACCCAGCACAGAAAACCCCAATTAGCACTTCCCCAAATAACCCGGAGCATTCTGAATCCAACAGTGCCTTACAGGAGAAGAGCAGGCGGTCCCCCACCTGCTGGTCAGAGCTGGGGACGGGGCCTCACCGGCTGACGGCAGACACTCTCAGCCAAGACTCCCGTGTACCCTGAGCCACGCGGAGCCCAGAGGGGCCTGCCAGTGACAGCCTTCACTTCCTGCACTAGTTCATTCCATGACGACATCTCGGTTGACTGCTCTGTGTGCAGCCGGCCCAGCCGAGACTCCTAAAGACCAGGGACAACTCCGTGGGAGGCGCATACCTGCAAGCCCTCCCTCCCTGGACCATCTTCCTGGCCCTGCAGGAAGATGGGGTATGGGCACTTCACCCCCTCCATGGATTGCCTGGATGTTCTGAACACACAGTCTCATGACAGTTCTGCATCTGTAAGATGGGCATCACTGGGGATCCCAACAGCCTTGAACTGGGCATTGCCATGGCCCGGGGACTCCAGGAGCTCCCACTCCTCCTCCAAATACTCACTTCATAAATTTGCCCCTTCCCCAACGAGGTTCAGGTTTAGGAGGAGCCCTATTGCTAAAAGCATCAGGAGACAACCCCTTTCTCCTGCCCTCCTGCCTTAGATGCAAGGCAGACGGGGCCGCAGGGGTGCCACTGCCTTGAGCATGCACCCGGCCAGGGGGCTCCCTGTCCCCACCCAGGACTCCACCACTGGGTCCACCCAGGCTGCGGGGCTTAGGGATGGGGGCCTTCTCTAGGAAGTTCCAGGTGGCTGAGGTCAACGCCTTCTCAGGCCAAGCTGCCCTGAGGACCCCTGCAGCTCCTCTCCTGCCACTGACTCACCTCTGACCCTGCCAAGCCCACGCCCTCTCTGGCCCTCTCCCCTGGGCAAGTCTGCCAGGGACCCGAGGGTTCAGAGTCTCCTCTCCTCGTGGGGGGTGGGGTGGGGTGGGAGTCCCAAGGTGCAGAGGGGACCTCAGACCGAGCCCACCCTCCCCGCAGCGGGGTGCCGTCCTGCACGGCCCCCACCCGGTGCACCGGCCCGAAGGTGCCCAGGACAGCCGCTCCCAAACACGTCCGCTCCCGCTGCGGTGTGGCCGCCATTCACACTGATAAACCCCTTTAGAAACGAGGGGGATTTAATTCAGGGTCTGAGTGACAGCACGAAGATTTATCCCCTGCACAGACAATACCGCGCTGGGGCTTTAATCTCCCCAGACAATGCGCTGCCGCTCGGCCCTCAGTGCGGGCCGTTCCCACGATGCTGGTGATTAGCGAGGTGCCCTGGATGGAGCACTATCTCTCTTGGGAGGTGCGTCTGCACCTCCGTCCCAACAGGCGGGGAGGAGGGGAAGGTTGAGCTCCTCCAGGCACCACTTTTGCGCCCCAGCCTGAGGGGCACGGCCGCCAGGAGGCTTCCGTCCACGACCTCCCCTCCACCACCTTCCCAGCCCCAGGTGGGCCCAGGTAGGCACACACCTGAGCAGGAGGCTGCCTCTGCTCTAATCACACCCCCAAGGATGGTGCAGCTGGACACCTGCCCAGGCCCTGGCCCCTTCTGGGGGCCCTGTGGCCCATGCCTCCCTCCCCCTCTTCCCCTGGAAGCTCTGGGCCTGAATGGCAGCGTGTGGTCATGACAGAGGTCACCTTGAAGCGAGCTCCTCCCCTTCTGATGGCTCAGCCTCACTCTCTGCCTCTGGGAGGAGCTGCAGCCCAGTCCCCAGGACCACCTGTCGTGTCTCCCTTCTCCTCAGAAGGTGAGGACCACACTTATCCATCGTCTCCCATGCCCACAAGACCTCTCCTTCCCCCTGAAAAGACCGGGAGGCCTCACACTGATCCAGGGGGCATCTCTCCTCCTCAAAGGAAAGTTACAGGGTGTTGCCTGAGCCCCTGAGGGGAGTGGAGGCTCCAGGTGGCAGTGGGGGTCTCAGAGCACCTGCCCCAGAAGACCTGGCCCCCTTAGTGTCTCCAAGACACCACCCAGGAGACCCCTGTGAAGGGTCCATCCACCAAAGGAGGGTGGATGTCTGCAAGGCATCCATGGAGGGTGTGGCCGCCCATCACTGCTCATCACCATAACTACTTCCTCGGTGGAGCTGGGGGACAAGAACTGACACATTATCTCTGCCTCCTCCCCTAGCCCATCACTTGACCCCTGCTCCTGCTCAGCCAATCCAGCCCACAGGTCTGAGCCCTGGGGTCTTTCAGAACTGGGCTGTGGAGGACCCCCCTTCCGTTTATTTCCCATGGCCCCTTCCACTGGGGAGATGCTCCAGGGAGGAGGGACTTGTCTCCAGGGGCCTGTCCTACCCCAGAGAGCCTGACTCTGCCCAGATAACCCCTGCCTCTCACATCACCACCTGTCCAAGCTGTCACTTCCTCCCTCCTCACACCACAAACATGCAGTGTCCCCATGGTCCAATAGCCCACTGCCAGGACAGTCCTCATCCACCTCCTGGACACGCACTCCTCCACCCAGGGCCAGAGAGGAGGGTAGTCCAGGTGGGGCCCTGCAAGGGAGGCGCTGGGCAGAGAACTTACAACAGCCCTCATCCACCTCCTGGACACGCACTCCTCCACCCAGGGCCAGAGAGGAGGGTAGTCCAGGTGGGGCCCTGCAAGGGAGGCGCTGGGCAGAGAACTTACAACAGCAATGGAAGATGATTATTGTCTACCTTATATTACTGCCACAGGCAGCCATCCCGAGCAGGGTCAAGGGTCCAGCGCCCGCCCCATGGACTAGTAGTTGGGGGCGTCCCCACAAAGGTTTCGGCGACACAATTAGACTAAGGTGCCAGGAAGCTTCACCCCAGCGCATGCCCTCCTCCCCACCAGGTTCATGCTCGGCATGGAGAGAGCACCCCCAGAACTCCCCTCCTGAGGCTGGGACTTGGGGTGGGCTGTCGTGGGGCCCTGC
The DNA here is from genome assembly GCF_003369695.1 of Bos indicus x Bos taurus. Taxonomy (NCBI): domain Eukaryota; kingdom Metazoa; phylum Chordata; class Mammalia; order Artiodactyla; family Bovidae; genus Bos; species Bos indicus x Bos taurus. Next base: position 49,289,492 of record NC_040091.1, read on the forward strand.
CAATCCAGAGTTGAGGTGAGAATCAGCACTGACCGCACCTGTGAGGTGGGAGGAGCCTCAGGAGTCCCTGCCCACCTCCACCTGCGTTTACCAGACCACCTGGGGATGCCCTCTGAGACTAAAATCTAAAACTGTGAAACTGTCCCAAGTGTAAATGTTATGAACACGGGGGTTTCTTCCTTTTATAGGAGTAGTTGTTTTAAAGGTAAAGGAATGAATCAAGAAAACCATGAATGTGGGGACTTCCCTGGTGATTCAGTGGTTAAGACTCTGTGCTTCCACTGCCAGGGACACAGGTTCAATCCCTGGACAGGGAACTAAGACCCCACAGGCCACTTGGCACGGCCGAAAAATAAAAATAACCAACCGGGATCATGATAATAACCAGGTTGTGACTAAAAACAGTTTTGCCACACAAAGGAAAGCATGGTTAAAAAACGGCTGTCATGTCAAATTCCCAGGTGCAATGCGGCCCTTGAGGCCACCTGCCCAAGGCCCACCCACCACCTGTAGGACTGGATTGGCCTCGCTCTCCCCAAATGCTCCTGACCATCTCATGTGACGGCTGGGCCTTATCTGTCTTTCCCTCCAAGCCGGTCCCACCTTGAGGCCAGGGGGCCCCTGCCTGGCTTGTGCCCAGCACACAGTGAGTGCCCACAAATCCCAGCCATGTGGCTGACTTTTGGTTTATTCAGATGAAGGCAGGAAATGGGGTATCTGAAATAGGGGGAGCTTGGCCTTTCCCTGGGCACAGCCTCCCCATAGGAGGCCAACCACACCCACAGAACTGCCCCTATCCAACCCAGATCCCGCACCTGGGCCCCCTACCTTACCATGGGAGGCAAAGACCACCCTCAAAATGCCACAAGAGGCAGGAAGAGATCCCCTGCCTGCCCCAGCAGATGGGTCCTACCATGGACAGCCTAGCCTGAACCAGTTCCTGGAATTTCACTGCAAAGATGATGAAATTGGAAAGCCAGCCTAAGGTATCCACTTGCTCCCTCCTTGCCCAGGCTGGAGGGCGAGGGGCTCTGACCAAGTGCTCAGCAGGCACAGGTGGGTTCCCTCCTCTCTCTCCCCTCCGTGAGTGCCTGCTGGGTGCCCCTCGACAGATCCTCCTGGACCACACGACTGGGAGTGGAAAGAAACAGCGTCTGCCTGGGCTGAGGCAGAAGAGGTTTCAGAGGGCAGCCCTGTCCACCCAAATGAAATTGGGACTCTTTGAGGCGCTTGTGAGTGACCCTAGCCCACAAGGAGGCTCCCTGCTCGCTGAGACCTGATACCCTGCTCCTCTCCAGTCCTGGTGAATCCCGCATTCCTGGCCAGTGGGGTTTGGTGGGAGGCACCTGAGCAGAGGTGGGCATGGGGACTGAGAAGTCCCAACACAGACATTCAGGGGAAGTGGCCAGCAGCAAGCCCCTCTCACACAGCCTGGGGGTCCCCACCCGTGGGTGCCTGAGGGTGGAACTCACCCATCCGGCCCCAGCTTGTGGCAACACCAGCCCAGAAGAACTGGGCTGCAGTTGAGGAACGGGAGCAGGGGCGGGTGGAGATCTCCTCACCTCTGGCTGTCCGTCCGTGTTTGGGAAACCAAATGCAGGGCTGGGATGCTGGAACCAGTCTGCAGGGCCCTCGGCCAGGGTCAGGGGACAAGGTATGACTCAAGCAGAACTGCCCTCAGCCCACTCACACCTGGCCTGGGCTCCCCTTTACAAACTGGGAAGGACCCTTGGCTTCACTGAAGGCCCTGCCTGTGAGGTGAGCGCAGGCAGTGAACGAGTCGTTGGGCCGGGTAGGGGTAGGCGTGGGGCTGTGACCGAGAACTGGCCCCCTCCCCGAGGGTCCTGGCTGAGGGCTGCTTGGATGCTGGAGGTGAACTCCTCTTCGGATGGGGACCCTGCCTGGGTGTCACAGTGACAGGCACCAAGGAGAGCGGACCTAGGGGTGGGGGCCATCGAATCCCACCCATGGTTGGTGGCAGCAGGCCCAGAGCTGGGGCTTTGATCCAAGCCGTCTTCACCTGCCTCCTGCCCTGTGAGCTGTGTGCCTGGACCACCCTGGGCACTTCTGCCAAGGGCTGGGCACGTGCCCCACGGTCCCCGCCAACACCCCGGCTGCGGGTTGAAGAGTCTCCCCAGCCCCCCGCATGGCTCAGCGGCTGTGTCTCCAGGACCCCCAGAAATGCCCTCGGTGGAGATGGAGTAGCAGCACCAGGTGGGGAGGTCAGCTGGGAGCTGGGGGTTTCGGGGACGAGTCTTGAGGTTGAGTAGGAGGGTGATGTGTGTCCCAGAGCATTTCAACTGTGGTTTGGACAATGCTGCTTCTGGGAGGTGAGGGGACCTGGCAGCTCCCCCCACCCGACTCGGGACCTCAGGGGACCCAGAGATGCAGAGGCAGCTGTCTCACCACTGCAGTATCATCACATCTGAGGAGGTGGTGCTCTAGAGCCTGGCAGAGCCCACCTGTGCCCAGAGCCCTGCCCTGGGAGCATCCTTACCCCTGGCCTGTAGATGAGGAAACAGATTCAGAGAGCTCAGAAGGGCTGCCCGAGGTCACCCAGTCAATGAAGGGCCCGCAAAACCCTGAGCCACACCCTGTCGTGCTCACCCAGGGCTCTGATGCCCTGCCCTTGACCTTTCTAATGACCTCGGCAATGCAGGTGGCTTCCCTGAATTGCTCTCCTTACCTGGGAAACGGGCAGTGGCACCATTGATCCCCACCCCAGTCCCAGCCTTCTGGTCCCCAAGGACACACACCCCGGGCACCGGCACAGGCAGACATATCTCAGGGAAAGCCTGGATGACAGAGTGAAGAGGTGCCAGCAGGAAGAGGACACAGGGGCACTAGAGTGGTAGCAAACGGCCCCGCTGGTCCACCTCACTGGGCAGCGGAGCAGGGGGCCCACAGAGGAGGCCACTGGGCTCACCCTCCTGGCAGCACCAAGGGAAACCCCGGGGGACCAGAGTCCCACCTCTCAGCCTACTCACCGTCCGCCCCAGCTCGGAGGCCCAGCTGCTGGCTCAGGGAGCTTCCGACGCTCACCAGCTGGGGGACAGGGCCTCCTTCCTCATCCAGGAGCAGGGAAGGGAGACCTGCCATGCAGGCCCCTCGGTGCTGACCGTGTAAAGGCAGAGACAGTGCCCGGGCCGGAAAAGAGGAAGAGGCCAGCCCCGAGGGGAAGCGTGGGCCCAGGAGCGCCGAGGTGTGGGTTCTAAAGCCAGATCCTCCCCTTTCTAAGCACCCATCCCCAGCACACCCCCCTCCTCCAGTGACCTCATTCCCTCTCACCTGATGTTGGGGACAAGGACAGCCTTCGGGGAAGCAGCAGCAAGGGATGCCGTGTGGGGCCTGAGGGGCAGGGTCAGTGATGGTGGAGGAGCAGAGACGGGCCCTGCCCTCTGGTGGGCGACCTGAAGCGTGTGGTCCAGGGCGTGGTAGGGCCAGGTCCACTGCACACCCACCTGGACAGGTACCAGGGCACAGAGGCCAAGAGGCCACAGGCCACCCTCGCCCGGGCATGATAGGAGACCAGGTCCCTGGGGCTTCACAGGGAGGTGGTTCAGGGACAAAGGTTACTGGGCACTTGTAGAACAAAGGTGGGGACAGAGGGTCCCCTACAGGTCACCTCCCAACTCAGCCCCTGCTGTTCATGGCACCTGGCAAGGCCAACCTAGTCCGGAATGGGCACAGGGTCCCCCAGACTTGAACAAGGAGGAGCCTGGGCCTCGTCCAAAATATACCTGCTGAGACTCCCCTGCTGGTCCAGCGGCTAAGATTCCGTGCTCCCAGTGCAGGGGCCTGGGTTTGACTCCTGGTCAGGAAACCAGGTCCCACATGCAACCACTAAAGATCTCACATGCTGCAACTAAGACCCGGCATAGCCAAATAAACAAGTAAGAATAAACATTAAAACAAAAACCCCAAAAGAGCTTCCCCCAAACAAAACCAAAAACAAAGCCTCCCCAAACACCATGCACCAGCTGGCTGGAGCCTGTTAGCAGCAGCCAGGGCCACAGTGACCATCCATGCAGTCTTGTCCTCTCATGGAGATGGAAGCTGACCCCAGGGAGGCTGGGGGATCAGGGGGAGACCAGAACTTGGCTTCCCTTCCCACAGCTCACTGCTTGGCCTCACAGCATCTCTTCATCTTCCAGAACTAACGGGTCTTCCTCCTCTCTCTGTCCCACCTCCCCGGGGATGCTGGGACTGCTCTCAGGAGGCCAAGGCCCTCCAGCCCTGGGAGGGGGTAAGGCCTCTGAGACCAGGCCAGCTGAGGCCTGATCACAAACTTCACCACACCCCAAAATACTGAATGCTTACTGGTTCTCAAGTAATCTGCATTCTCTGAGAATGACAGAGGGTGAGCCAAGGCCTCTTGTGGGTGGGCAGCCATTGGGTGTTCAGGCTTCACTGATCCCCCAGGGCTCCTGGGCCAAGGATGAGAGCGTTTCTGCCTTCTCACCACAAGCAGGCAGGGCAGCAGGAGACCCCTGACCACTCGCCAGCAGGGGTCCCAGCACCCTGGCCAGCGCCCAGTAAGGAGGACCCATGGGGACCCCTCAGGTCTTCACTTCCCTAGGTTGGAGGGAGCAGCCGAGGGGCTGGCCATCTGTGCAAGGCAAGGTACAGGTGTGGGAGGGACCTGGAGGGGCAGAGGGGTCCCAGAGACTCCAGCCCCGAGTCTTGCCTTGATCCTGCTTTGTCTCACCCAACGCGGACAGTTCCCCTGGCTGATGTAAGACCCCAGGGCTCTGTGCCTTGGCGGTACCCCCACCCCAGGCAAGAGAAGAAGGGAAGGCCCCTGCCGGGCAGACACAGCCCTGTTCCTTTCTTGGCCCAACAGATTCTCCTAGGAAGGCCGGGGAGAGGGTGCATGGCCTGGAGTCCCCACAGTGACAGCACTGATGGGAGATTTCCCCCAGCCGCACTTGAGTGGAAATGAGAGAAGGAAATGGCAATCCACTCCAGTATTCTTGCCTGGAGAATCCCATGGACGGAGGAGCCTGGTAGGCTACAGTCCACTGGGTCACAAAGAGTCAGACACGACTGAGCGACTTAACTTTCTACCTAGAAGAACTAGGAGTCAGAAAGTCATTGGCAAATAAAGTAAACAAGTAGTCAAGACACAGAAAAAAAAAAAAATCCCTCCGGGCAGGAGGGATGAGCCGGGTGTGTCCAGAAGGTGCAGCCGAGCTCGGGGAGGACAGTGTTCACCACTAAAGCAGTATGCTCACATCCATGCACAAAACGCTCCAGCATGGAGTCACCTGTCCATCACTGCTCTCCAGGGCCCAGTGCGGGTGCTGCCTCCCTTGGCAGGGTCTGGGCCAGCACTGAACCTGTCAGGGGCCAAGGAGCACTGCCTCCTGGGTCCTGGCCACCCTCATTTCCCCAAAACCCCCTATGATTGAGGGATACGGGTCCTGAGATGGGAGGCTGGAGAACCCACTTCTACTTAACACGGGTTTATTTTTAAGTCATTTTATTCCGTAAATTCCACAGCTGTTCTTGAGATGCTTAGAAGCCTGGGGAAAGCGGAAAGGCAGGCTGGGAACCTGAGGTGCATGGCTCTGGGCCCCTCGCTGTTCCAGGTGCCCCGGTGCCCACCCCTGGCCACGAGCCCCTGGCCCTGGCACTATGAGTTCCTCCTGCCCTCAGCATTCAGACGTTGGTTTCTAGGTCACCAGCAGCCACAGACCACACTGGCTGTGGCCACTGCTTTTCCCCAGACCACGGTCACTGGCCAGAGTCACCACTTCTCTCTGGTGCTTCCTGGAACACAGCAGCCTGACCACAGAATCACAGAAGTCCACATTCTGGGGCGACTTTCAAAAATTCTCAGCACTCAGGGAAATTTACCAAGAACTCCCTCCTTGACTCACTTGCTTAGGCAGGTTGCAGGGGGTGGGGGTGCACAGACCTGCCTCCCCAACCACCCCACCCCAAGCATCCCCCACCCTTCCCCTTGCACTGGAGCCCGTCTGCCCCGCCCAGGCAGGGGCTGACATTTGCCCCGAGAATCAACAGGCACCTAACGCTGTGTGCCTCTGTCACCAGGCTTGCCTGGGCCCTGGCCAGGAAGGACCATGAGTGGGTGAGAGTCCACTCCCGGCTTGCCCCACAGCCGGGTCAGGAGGCGCATCACCAGGGGAGTCACCCACAGCAAAGCTGTCAGCCAGGGCTCCCTGCTGGTTCAGGACCACCCCAAAGCCAAGGCATCATCTCCAGAGGCCAGAAAACTCCGCAGAAGCCAAAAGGCCCACCCGGCCGGAACTTCCAGTGCCCCTGCTGCAGCATTCTGATCACTCGTTTCAAAGGTGGTTATAGTGCAAGGCTTCACCATCTTCCCCGAGTTTTCAAGGTTTTGCTCTGAGACATCACGGCCTGCCTTGAGATAAGTGGAGACTGGGCACACACTCAACCATATACCCAGCCCAGCGTAGCCTAGGGACCCTGAAATGTATCAGCCCCCCGGACACGTCACCACACAGCACAGCACCCAGGCAAGGGCTAACTAGGCCTAGAGGGGAGGGCTCCGCACCCAGCGGCACCCAACTCAGGACTCATTTAGAACCGTCGGCAGAATCCCCAGTGGGAGGCGAGGCCCAGTCATCCTGACTCAGTTCCATTTTCCCCTCGCAGACCATTCGGTGAGCATCTTTTGGGTTTTTAAAAACTAAATGGCATATTTTACCCTAGAAATGAAAATGGAACTCCAGACTAAGCTCAAGGACTGCCCTTAGGCCAGGCCGGCAAAGCCCTCTGCCAGGACCCATCGCGTGCCCTGGGTGCTGGGGGCCAGTTCAGGGCCACCGGGTGTGTGGCAGGGCAAGGCTTAGGACGTGCAATGGGAAAGCTGGGCCCCCAGGGTCACACAGCACCCTTGACTCAGGGTTCACTCCGAGGCCTCACACCACTCCATCTCTGCTAGGCCCCCTTTCCTGCCCCCTGTAGGGTTCCGGCCCAGCCCCAGAGCCCAGGATGGAGGATCTCACCATTGGTGTGGCCTCGCGGCTGGGGTGTGCCTGCATGTGAGCCCTCCAGGGGGACCCGTGTGCCAGCGCCCGTCAGTCACTGGCTCCATTGTCCCCTGCCCAGGAGGCCTTCCCAGATGGCCCACCAAATCAACTCTTCCTGCTCTCCTCCTCTCTCTCGCCCTGAGTCTCTCAGCAGTTCTCACAGCTGAGTTGCCTCCTCTCTGACCACTTGTCAGTGGGCTCACCCTGACCCCAACGACTTGCCCTTCCTCTCCTGCCTTACTCTCATCCCTGATTCAACGGCTTCCACGGTGATGGCAGGTGGTGATAAACCTGTGACCAGTGAAAGCAGGTGGCCCAGCCCTGAGCTCCTGCCATGTGTCTACAGCAGAGATGACAGCTTCCTGTGTGTCTGCAGGGGGACCCCACGCCCATGTGTCTGCAGGGGGGATCACAGGACAGGAGCCCAGAGGACCCCAGGACTGGTAACAGCTCAGGGAGATCAACAGTGGTCCCAGCCCAGGGCCCTCCTGGGGCCACCTCTCTGGGGGGTGGCCTTTCCCCCAACCCCTTGCAGGCCCCTGGAGGTGGGAGAAGCTCAGTAGGCTCTCTTGCAGGAAGAGATGGCACTCTACTTGATGGGCAGATGGGCAGGAGGGCATGCAGCTATGGCCCCAGCCTTTCCCATCAGTTCCCACACAGATGTGAGCTCTTCTGAAACTGGAGGAAATCGGGAGGAGGACCTTCAGAAGATGGAGCAACTGGCCTCGTGGTCTCATCCCCATGGGAAGTCCAGTACAGCCACGGCCAAGCCATCTCTGCTGCTCCTGCACTGTCCACCCCAGTGGGTATCAGGTGACCAACAGGTCTGGGCCTTTAGAGCCAAGAGCTCCATCCTGACGGGAGCCCTGACTGCAGGGCAGGCTTTGATTGGGAAGTGAGTTCTCTTGAGGCCATGACCAAGCCTTCTTCTCCTCTACCAGGCATCAGTGGATAAGAAGGGGCTGTCCTGCTGGGTGGCCTGGGCCTGTCCCAAGAGCCCCAGAGCTGGGGCCTCAGGGAGGAACCTGGGGAAGCTGCCCTGTCTGGCTCCCTGTCAGACTCCACACTGGGCTCGAGAGCTGAGACAGGCACCCCAACCCTGCAAGCCTGGGGAGCTGGTGCTGAACATTCTGCTTTAAGCTGGAGGGTCTCCTTCACATCATGTCCCCCCGCCCCCAAGTGGGGATCCTGCTGCTGCTTCAGGAACCTGGGATCAGACGCCGGGCTTGGTCTCCGGGGACGGACGCAGCTACAAGGAGAGACCCCTTTCAAAATCAGGGTGCCTCAGCCAGAGGCTGGAGGTAGGAAAGTTTGGGGTTCCAGTGAGAGGTCACCATTTGCATCAGAAGGAGCAGGAAGATTCTGGGCCATGCCTGGGGTCCCCCTGAGCTGGAGGTCCTAAAGACCGCCCTGAGGCACATCCCAGGGTGAGTGTCCTGGTCACGAGCAGCCCCAGAAGGGTCACCCCTGGCCCACGTCTTGAGGTGACACATGCCTGGAGAGGGCACAAGGGGCCGGCTTGGCTTCTTGGGGCAAGCCGGCCACTAGATTCCTAAGGAGATCCCACTGTTAGGGGGCCACCCCCACATCCTCCCAGGACAGTGATCTGAACTGCTTCAGAGATGCCAATAGTTCTTCCATATTTCCTGGCAGGAGAGGATGAGGATGCCGTGCCCGGGAGTCACTGAGGGTACTATCAGCACCAGTCTGTTTCCATTGCCTTCTGGACCCCTGGGCTGTAACTTGGGGGTGCTTTGACTTCACCTGCCTGGTTAGACTGTGAGCTCCTGGACAGCCAGGAGAGAATGCCCTAGATATCTGGAGAAGCAGGGTGCCCAGTCACCATCACTGAGGAAATGAGTGGGTGGACAGGAGGATGAGTGGAGGGACTTTGAGCCCCGATCATGGTCACTTGGATGCCCTCCAGGTGACCGGCTGTGCACGAGAGCCGACACTTGCCGTTCCTCACTTCAGTAAATCAGAAGAAATCCCCACAGGGAGCAGACGGGGCCTCGGGGTGAATCTCGGGCCTAGGCTGGGCCTAGAGAAGATGTGGTCAAGTGGGAATTTGCTGAAACGCACAGGACAAGGGCGTCTGGCCCGCACTTGATGAGCGCTTCTGCTTCAAGGAGGAAACTGTTGTGTCAAAGGGCCGATTGACCAGCATGCACTTTATGGCCTGAGGACGTTTCGTTTCTCCTGGACAGAACATGGGCAGTTGCTGTGCCCTGAGGGCTCCCGCCACCTCCCACCCCGTCGGTGATACTGGCAGACTGCCTCCAGCATCAGGTGGACAGGCTCCTCTCCAGCCTACCCTGTGAGGACGCAGGCCCAGGCAGAGGTGGCTTAGGTGCACAGGGACCCAGGGCTGGATGGGGAAGGCCCTGGGACCACACCTTTCAGGGAGCCAGGCTTGGCTAGGCCCTCAGCTGGCTACCACAGTGCAGGCAGCGGGGCAACACAAAGCTACGGGGGGAGCACCTCTGCCATCCGTGGCAGGACCTGTGGAATTCCATCAGACCACAGCGCGTGCGCACACACACACACACACTCAGCCAGGGGAGGATGAGTTGGGTGACAAAAGCTGGCCAAGTGCCTCTCCCAGGCACATAAGCAGAGAAGATCCCCTAGTCCTTCTAAAGCAGGACTGGTGTTCTGAACTAGAAAATCCGTCTCACAGCATCAGAAAAAGGCAGGGGATGCCCAGGGGCGCCCTCGTGTGAGTGGGAAGCACAGAAATCTACCCGGGACGTGGGAGTTGGCGTTCGATCACCACAGGCCTCGGCCTCATTTCTTTCCAGAAAATCTCCCCTGTCCATTCTCACCCAGAGGAGTGGGGCTGGGAGAGGGCAGGCATGCGGAGCAGTGACGGGGAAGGGTCTTCCGCAAATGCTTTTCACGCCTCCCACTCCCACCTCCTCCAAGGAGCAGCTGCAAGTTTACTCAAACACCCGAGAACCCACGGGGGAGGTCGCCAAGGGTGGGGGCTTGCCATTAGTTTCTGGATCATCCTCAGTGACTCAGGCCCCAGCTCCTGATTTAATGCCACAGATACTCTGAGAGGTGGTTTCTCAGCCGAACAGAATCCGCGTGCACACACTGCGAGGAGAGCAGGGACCGAGGTCGTGGCTGCAGCGGCCGAGAACGTATAAAATAGACGTCCTGTTAGAAGCTTCGAGCTCATAAATCCCCGCCGTGCGGCCGGCTGGCTTCAGAAGGTGAGAGAAACAACATTAGAAAGCGAGATGAGGGGAGAAAAGGAATGTAGCATGAAGGCCAGAGAGCAGGGAAGTCGCGGGGGACCGAGGAAACACAGCGCGCTGAGAAATTCAGGCTAATCTTTGCTTGACCGCAAGCAAGAGGCCGGACCCCAGTGCCAGCGACAGAAACACGCCTCCCTCCCTGGAAAATTGATTTGTCAACAGCCAGCAACTCGTCCAAAGGCATCTCAAGGTTGTTTTTACAAAAAAAAAAAGTAATGATGAAAACCATAGGCAACAGCATATACGACCAATAAATGTTTTTTTGAAAAAAAGGGATTCCGACAATGGTGAGGCTGCTGGCCTCTGGACCTAGGGAGGGTCTGGAAAGGTGGGGTTTGTACCATCCGAGGGAACAGAGGATCCCTGGCTAAGAATTTGTTTGCAAAAAAAAAATAAAATAAAATAATAGCAAAGTTGGTTTAAATCTCCTCTTGTGATCTAAAAACTCCCTCCCACAAACCCGAGAAATGAGAATTTCCTCATTTGGGGCTGAGTCGCCTGCCAAGTGCAAGGAAGGAGCCTTGACCTGACCCTGATGTGGACGACTTCTCCGTTGGGACGCGCACCGCCCCCCCCGGCCCCGGGTCCGTGTGAGCGGCACACTGACCCAGACGGTGGAGCCCGGTGGGTATTCCCAGCACCATGGCTTTGAGGATCCTGCCACGGGGTCTCTTTCTGCTGCAGACTGGCTGCACAGGCAGGAAGACCCCTCCCCATCCAGCTTCTGTCATGGGAAGACACCTGACCTCCGGCCCACCACTCGCATTGGTGGGTTGGCCAACACCCTTTAAGAGGCAAACCTCACCTTACCCTTCACCTGCTAAGGAGCAGGCACTTCCAAGGAGGGAGTGGGCAGTGTGTGGGACTCCCCACTTGCACAGGCCAGGGTCCAGTCCCAGCTGCACACATGTGATGCTGGGTTGCGAGCTGCCATTGCTCGGACCTCAGCTTCCTCTTTCCTTCACCCCCTCCCCACTTTTGTTAGAGGAGAATGATATCGTGTTTAGATTGCGGAATTCCATCCCCTAATTGCTTCACTACTGGAAATTTCAGGAGGGTTCTCGTTTTTCGCAGAAATCTCCAGGCGTGAGCACATTTCTGCAGATCTTTCGCCTAATTAACAGCATACTTCATAGAAATAAATAAATAAGGCAAGCACTGACAGATCACGCCAAGAATCCTTCATTAGCTCCACGAGGACGCCTTGATGGTGGGAGGACTCAGGCAAACCTCCACCTGAAAGGTCGTGGGGTGAGGACAGAGGTGGCTTGCCTCGGGTCACCCTGGAGGATAGTGTCCACTCTGCCAGGCTCCACGGCCCAGCACTCAGGGGGTCCCATCCACAGCTCAGCTGGATCAGCCCCCTGGCCTCTCTCAGGCCTCCTGCTTCCAAACAGACCAGCGTGTCCACATGAAAATGTAGCCTGGGGAGGGGTCAGGCTGCAGGCCAGCAGGTGGGAGCCAGGCCAGTGATCTGGGCTCAAGGCGCCTCTGTTCTGAGGGTGTGCAGGCAGTGGGGAGATGTCTCATGGGGAGGCCTGGACTTTGGGGAGCCTTCCTGACCCGGAGAGGCAGATGCCATAGCACCACACCAGCGGCTCAAAGGAAATTTATCTGCAGCATCAACTCCATGCTGAAGGGACACTGAGCTTGGGGGACAGAAGCAGCGATCCCGGAGTCCATCTGGCTGCCCTGGCAGTGAGAACTCGCAGGGCAAGCACTCTACAGTTTTTCTAAAGACTCCCGGGTTCCTGTGTGTTTCAAGTGCACCTCGGTTTCCCCGACCTTCCTGCTTCCTAAGAAAAAGGGATTTGGAGTTCGTGAACCACACAGAGCCAGAGGGGTGGACGGCTGCCCAGCCACCCCCGGCCACCAGGACTTTCAGCGGCACCTGTGGCCACTTCTGAGGCCCTCCTGACTCAGGCTAAAGGAAAGTGCCGGCACTGTGCCCAGACCAGTGGGTTTGTGGTCAGGTGCGGAAAGCCTCAGAGCTCCAGAGACGCGACAGCCCAACACCAGTCAGCCCATGTGTCTTCAGCATCAGAGCTCAGGCCTGTGCCCACCTGGAGTCCTGCAGGCCTGGAGCGTCTTGCCTAAGGCCTCCTGCAGGACCCCAGGGAAGACCTGTCACGGTGCCCACTATGGTCCCTGCCGGAGTTCCAGGAGGTGAATGTGCCCAGGGGAGGATCCTGGTTTCCAGGAGGGACAGGCAAGTGGGCTTTTCACTCAATCTCACCCCTAGAAGTTACGAGTCACCGGCTTCCCAGATGGAACCCTAGGCTCAGGGAGGGTCTCAGCTCGTGGGAGGTGGGTATAGGATTTGGAGGGGTCTCTGGGAGCCCCAAGGCTAAACCACCTGCTCCCTAACAGCCAGCTGGTGAGCCCCAAAGTCCCACCTGGATGGAGACTCATAAAGGAGCCATCCAGCTCCTGCGTGGGTCCATCCCTCCTCCCTGCCCTCCTCAGAGCCACATTCAGCAAATTGAACCTGACACATCGCTGATCCTCCCAGGCCCTACCCTGTAGCACACGTTCATCCTTGGGCTGAGTGATGAATCCCACCTGGTGAGGCAAAGACCCTACCTTGCTGGGCTTTAGAACACACTTGGGTCCTGAACACAGCATCTGGCCGAGACACCCCTGGGTCTCCAAGGCTGTGGTGCCACCTGCACAGGTGTGGTTGCACCCAGGTCCAGGTGGACTTGCGTTCTAGAGTCAAGAGTGAGTCCCGGGCACCAGCCTGGAGCAGCTGGATGTGCGGCAATGATTTGGGAAGAGATGAGCTAGGAGAGGGGGCCTGGAGGATGGATGGAGACAGACACTAAGCATCTGAAAGCCCCGCCAGTCCAGCAGCAGAAGGAGTGTGTGTCCACCTGGCGCCTCCACCCAGGATCCCGCAGGCTTCCCGACCGCAGCTCGTAACAGGCACCCAAGAGTTCCCGGCCCAGAGAGGGCCCCCTGCCCTCCCCACAACAGCTGCATCCACCGGGCCCACACTGTGGGTCCCCAGGGAGGCCCGCGACCAGCCCTGTCTGGAAAGTAAGATATTGTCCCGTCTCTCCAGACTGTTTTTTGCAGCGAGCCCCGGGTACCGGCCCCGGCAGACGCGGTCTGGACTTAAATTCTCCAGAGCCAGGGCAGAGCGGACAGAGCCTCCCTGGCTCATATGTCCTGGGCCAGTGGCCTCCACTCTGGGGCCGCACCTCAAATTTCGGCGACAGAACAGCCGCGGAAAGCAGCCCGCTTTATCTGCGGCCGCGCGAGCTCTATACAGTGTGGCCCCTCACCCCCGGCATTCCACGCCTCCCAGGGGGGCAGATAATCCCACAAAGGGCCTCATGCCAGAGCCCAGCTTGCAAAGTGCTTTCTCCAGCCGCTGAGTGCTTTTGACTCCATCAGCGAGGGGTTCGCAGGAATCTCCTTACTGGGCCCCCGGGTTCAGATCGAATGTCCCTTTGAAAGGGCCAGAGGGGACCCTCTGCCCCTGCTCCTGGGTCTGTATGACACCAGATCCAGCCTGTCCTGGCATTTGGAGACCACTGCCTGTCTCACCCCAGAGGGAAGGGCCCCCGACACCCCAGGGCTTGAGGGAGGAGGGAAAGACTGGTCCCCCTGGCCTAGCAGATGCCAAGACTCCCTCTCCTGCAGGGAGCCCACAACCAGCATTCAGATTCACTGCCCCAGTCTCCCTCTCCTCTTGCTCCGTCTACAGGCCTGTGGGACCCAGTGACAGCGCCCTGACTGAGGCTCCCCTCCACCTGCCCAAAGGCTGCTCCTCTCTGCTATCAATGTATCAGCCGCCTGTATCATCCAAGACTGACAACAGCGTCTGATTCATGCAGTCATGTCTGTGTGCACAGGCACTCTGTATGAGCATGTACCTGTGTACGTGGATCCACGTGTTGTACACATACACTGCATTGTGCGACGCATGCAAGTATATGCATGTGTGTGTCAGCTGCATGTACCTCTGTGCGTGTGTACATATGTGTGCACATGTATGCATACTATGTACACGCACACGTACACAGAGCACCTGTGTGTCTATGCACATGTGCCTGTGCAGGTATGCACATGCTGCCTGCACACGCATGTGCAACACTTGCACAGATTGATGACAGCGAAGCCCTAGTACCCTGTGTTTACCTGAATGAATCCTCAGGGTGTCCCCATGGGCCACATCAGAGACACGATGTCAGGGGTCAGAGTGTCAGCCCAGGGAGGAGACACCGCTCGCTTTCAGCTTTGGGACCTGCCACTCAGCACCCCAAATGCCCTGGAACTAAAGCAAACAGGAGACCCTAAAAGGCAAGGTTGGCTCAGAACTCCAGTGCCCAGAGGGTGCTTGCCCCCTGCCCCGGGCTGATGCTGGAGGGCGGCCCTAGGCAGGAGGCTTGCCACCACCCCGGCTCCCCTTCTCCCAGAAACTAGGAGGTGGAGACCCCAAACCCAACACAGATATCCCCCTGGGTCCCACAGAGAGCACCCCGGCCTGAGTTGCCCCAGACAACCCTCCAGACCTCCTTGTGAAGGTGGCTGAACGCCTCCTCCCAGGGCCCGGTGACCTGCCCAGACATCTCGCATTCACCTGCTCTCCACTTATCACAACAGGGTTTGAATGAGATTTTTAATTACTAGGCCCATCCAGAGGCCCCTGGGGGAGACTGTTCAATCCCACATGGGTGTGTGTATGTGCTTGGTCCTTCAGTCGTGTCCGACTCACCTACTCACACACAAATCTGCCTCTGCCAAGTGCAAGAAAATGCCAGAAGCCCAAAGTAGCCACTGACTAAGACAGCCTGGATCCTGCAGAGAAAACAAGGATAATAATACTGTATCCAAGCGTCTGCAGGCCTTCTCCCAGTCTTCACATCCCCCTCCAGCAGGTTGGGATCTGGTCGCCCCCAGACCCCCTGACATGGGCAACCCTCCTGTCAGTTTCTACCATGGCCAAGGGTGTCTCCAGGTGAGGATGGGCCACTGTCCCCATGACACAGGTCCAGCTGGCTGAGAGGGGCTCCTGGAGACCACAGGGCACCACACGCTTTCATCACATTCCCAGACACCCGAACCGGAGTCCCAAGGGCCAGCCTTCCACCCTGGGTACCGACACACAGCTCACAGTGGCCCCACCTGGTTCCTTTGGTTTGGTCCAAGGTCAGCTAAGTGATGGAGCTGCTCACCCTGTTGGACTTAGGGAGTGAAACACCAAAAGCTGACCGACTGTCTGCAGGCCCAGCGCTGGGAGCAGGATAGATGGGCCCCTGGTGCCAATTTCTGGGGTGTTCCCCTATCCCCACAGCACCCTGGCCTCATGGCCCAGGTCTGACAGCTGGCCCAAGGCCCTGAGGCCTCTGTCTCCAGGGAGGCAGGGCGCAGAGGGTTCAGCTTGTTTTGCTGTCGCTGATTCGGTCAGTTTCAGTTGGGGGCTGCTTTAAGGAAGACAGTCATGTGACTCCGACCCAGCAGTGCCCTCCCTGTGCCCCCTGTGGCCAAGCTGCGCCCACTGCTAGCGACCACCACCCTGGGACAGGAGCCAGCATCGTGGCCATGGTTTCCTGGGAGGCCCATGTCCTGCCGAGTCCACCACAGACTTCCCTGAACCAAGGCTTCTCTACCTGCTCCCCACAGCCAATAGGCCCTCCAGGTGAGGCCAAGCTTTGTGCTCTGTCTGGTGGATAAAGAATCAGGGGCTCTTTGTCAGAAAACTCGAGGCGGCATCCCCCTATGCCTGGCCCTCCCCTCACTCGGCCACGTGGAATCTGTGGGTCGAAGGGGGTCTCCCAGGGGAGCAGAAAGGCCCTGGGCTTTGGTAATGGGCTTCTCACCTCGCCATGGCCATGGGCCCCTCCTCTTTGAACGAGGCTAGTCTATCAGGATCCAGAGGCAACCTAAAACCCCAGGTAAATGGAGACCTGGGTTCCCTATCCGGGCTGCCGGCCGCAGGGACCAGTGGCACGGCTGAGATGGGCCTGCCCCAAGAGATCTGATAACCAACAGCAGCCTCGGGCGGCTTTATCTAACCTTAAGAAGGTAAGATTAACACCTTCGATGCAGAGAAAGTTAAGACTGGGGGCCCCTTCGCTTTGCAAGTCTGACTCCCAGCCGTGAAACGAGAGCCCCACCTTGGGCCGGCAATCTGCCCAGGGATTTCTGAGCAATCTTACTTTCCACTGGTTTTTTTAGCCCTTTTGTTCATAACGACACTCAGTCAAATGCACAGCCACCGAAACTACCCCCTCCCCGCCGGGGACACACTCCTGCACAAGCACGAGCTTGGTAAACACACATGGGAGCGTCAAGCATCAAGCATCGAGGCCCAGCCTCCCCATCTCACCCGGCTTATTTATTGTCAGAGACGCTAGTCTCCGCAGGCCCCGGGAAACCGGGAAACCGAGAAAAACCTCCCATCGCCCCTGGGTTACTTGTTGCTGCTCTTATTACATTCTCCTGGAAGAATCCAGAGACCCCGGTTCTCTGAACGGAAACCTATGAGAAGCTCCTGGTTGGAAAGTGTGCTGGGCTGGCTCCAGGCTGCATAGGTTAACTGGAGGAGCGGCCGATGGATGCTTTACCAACCAACATCAGCGGAGCGGATCGTGTGGACTTTGAGAGGCTGAAGGACAGAACCAAGCAGCCCATCGTGGGGCTTATTTTTAAAGTCACTTCAAATCACTTCCAGTGAAAAATTGATCTGTCTGTGATAGCTTTTCCTCCTGCTAATGTGATAAATAAATAATTAGCCACATCGTCGGGCTGTTTCATTAAAGGAAAGGATGCTGGATGGGCCAAGATAGAGAAGCCGATCAGAAAGACGGAGCCCGGCTGTAAACCCCCCAATGTTTTATGACACCATTTGTATTCTGTCAGTCACAAGCTTTATGTTCAGCCCAAGCTGGGAACTGAATACCCTATTCAGAGAGGTACTCACGGGCGTGTTATTGCAATTTAATATTTTCGCACACAGACACATCATTATCTCGGAACCTGACACTGGCAGCATAATTCTGTAATTTTTCAAGAGGGCCTAATTTTTCTAAATGTGAGTGCGAGGGCCCGGGATTATCTAAACAGCCCTCGCTCCTCTTTGTTTCTTGTGGGGGTTATAAACTGCAGCAAAGCGCTCGCACATCACCCCTTCGCACATTTGAACTTCTCCCGTCTCTGCTCACACAACAAACAGCTGCGAACGGCTCTGGGCCAGGAGGCCCAGCGGCCACAACCCCCATTTCAGAGGCCTCGGGGAGCTCAGCGGCGTCAGGGGACAGCAAAAGCGAGGGGGGTCTTTGCAAAGTATGAGCGGGCAGGAGGTGCCATGCTGCTGATGAGAAAGAAGAGCCTGAAGGTGCATCTCATTTGGATGGCAGATCCAGGCTCACCCAGCGGTGCCCACATCCGTGTGCACATGCAGCACACACGTGGCCTGGTCCGCAGGCTCCCTGGAGAACCTCTCAGCTCACTGCCCAGAGGAAGGGTGCAGGTGAGGGGCCCTGTCTTCCTTGAGTTGTATCGGCTCTGGCCAGCAAAATGCTCCCTGGCTTTCAGGCAGTTCAAGAATGCACTGGCTTTTCTAGGAATAAGCTAAGGGTGGTTTGCAAAGAAGACTGGGCTTCCCAGGGAGGTATCACAGGGTGAGCAGGTGGCAGCGAGCTGGAAAGAGGCACAGCCTGTGCCCCAAGGTGGTCGCTGCAGCCCCGAGCGACTCGGTTTTCACCAAATGACCCATGTTCTCTGCATCACAAGCTCCTTCCATGAGGGCTCCCAGGAAGCCTGGCCTTCCCCTCCTCACGGACACCCGAGAAATAGCACCAGGACCCCTTGATCCAACTCTGATGACAGCGGGCATCACGGGGAGCAAGGCAGCCACGTCTGAATTTGGGGGCTGGGAATGGCTATCAGGTCGGCACAGGCCCAAGACACTGATTCCAACAGTCAGGACCTGATTCACCCGCTTCCCCTGGATGGAGAACGGAAGCACCCTGCAAGGGGAAAATATGAATTCTGGGGATGTGGCCTCACTATGAACCTTCCGGAGGAAGCGTCATCTGAGGGCAAAACGGTGCCAGCGAGCAACAAGGGCCCCCCTGCTCGGCTGCACCCAGGAGGCAGGACGGACCCCAGAGCTGTCCTGCGGTCAGCACACGGGGTCCCAGTGAGCCTGATTCTCGCTCTTTGTTTCTACATTTTAAGACCGATGTGACCAGGCATCTCTGCAGAAGCCGTTACAGCCCACTGAGCAGACACCAACGTCTAAGCATTTTAAAATGCCTGCTCCTTCCCCTCGGAGACACGGCGAGAAAGAGCAACTTAGATGGGAGCCTGTTATGTGAATCCATATCTGGGTATAGTATTGACCTGTAGCACATGAACACAGACACGGGATTAAACAGTGTCCCAGGAAATAATTGCTACTCAGCTCCCATCATCCCTGGCTGAGCCAGGCACTTCCCACTTGCACTCAAACACCGGAGGTGCCCTGCCTGCCATCGGTACAGAGAAACGCTGTACAAATCTCAGCTGAGTCACTGGATTCGGAGCCGGGGTGGGGGAGGCTCTCAGGGAAGCAATGACAGAAATGGAATTGTCTTCTCCGCACCCCTCCATCCCTCTCTCTCCCTCTCTTCCTTCTGGCCTTTACAACTTGAAACAGAATAGTTGGTTGAGGGTCCAGCAACTCTCCATCAGCACATACCCAAGGCCCTAGAGACCCCAGAACTGGGCATCTCCCAATGTGCTGAGGTGGGGGCGGCCTGCAGGCTCACTTCTCATCCAAACAGTTCAGACACAGAGGTCCCAGGGCAAGGACCCGCTGGGGCCAGTGAGGACCAAGAGTCTGGTGGGCGTCTGTGGCCCACACCCCCTAGCCTCATCACACTGCCCAGAGCACGGTGACATCACCACAGTTTCCTCGGGGGCAGGGGGATCCACCCTGGGAAGCATCCTGCAGCTGCCCAGAGCCCTTGGGCACGTCTCAGCATCCAGCACACAGGAGGCCCACAGATAGCAGGCAGAGATGAACCAACGGATGGAGAGGTGCCGTCAAAACAGACAGAAGACCTGACCCTGCAGGACACGGGAGGCCTCTGATGAGAAGAGAGCCAGCAGACGCCCCCAGCTGTTGAAGCCGCCAAGGTGGAAGTGAGGATGGAAAAGGTTTGGCCTGGCTGGGGGGCCGGGTGGAGCTGGAGGGAGGGGCCCGGCTGGACATCAGGGGCCAAAACAGACCCCCAGCACCTGTGCTACTCAGCTTGAAAATAAAATCATGAACTAAGGACCATATGGGCTTTATTTTCTGGCTGAGCTGGATGGCCAGAACCAAAGCACTGACATGGACGCTTTGTCATGGCCCCACACAGCCCCCACGGAGGAGGCAGGCAGAGAGGACCAGCAAAGTATCACCACAAGCAGGCCCAGGAGGTAAAACTGACTCTCGGTTCTGTCTACCTGGAGGAAGACATCTGGATCCAGCACCACCAGCCGCCCTGAGGCTCATCTCCCCAAACACCATGCTCCCTTCCAGAACCTTCTGTGCCGTCCTCTTCGTAGGCAACCAGGGAGGAGGCAAATACCCACATGTCCGCACCCCGCAGTCCCTCCACTGAGTCACAACTCACTTTCACTTTCCCAGACGGCCTACCTTTCCTGGCTTCAAAGGTGGGGGTCTGGTAGTCCTAAGCTGCAGCAGGCACGAGGGTCAGGAGGGGGACACAGCCAGCCCAGAGTCAGCGTGGACGGAGTGCAGATTCTGGGGCCTGAGAACCATGTGCCACCAAGTCCATCCAAGGGCTGACTCTGGGTTGAGGCCCCCATGTGGCCTCAGGAGCAGCGTCCAGTGGCCCCTCAGGCACGGCCTTGCTATTTGCACCAAGGATGCAGCTCTGCTATTCTTCCTAAAGTCAGAAAGTGGACAAAGAAACTCATTTCTCAACAAACACAGCAGAACCTGAAAAGAGAGCAGACCTCATGCCTGACGACCACCCTGGGCTCATGCAGTCACAGTGACACGGCCTGGTCCCCAGAGCCAGGGGTCTCAGGAGACCCGGCCTGGGTCCTCCTGGCCCACCCTCTCCAGGCACCTCCTTGAGAAATAGGAGGGGGCTTCAGACCCAGAGAGGAGGTGCTAGGTCCCCCTACACATCAAAATTCATTATGGAATATAAAGCTTATATCAAAAAACAAATGTACCTGAATCTATCCAGGGGAGTCGAGGCAAAAGCACAGGGAGACAGTTCTTAGTGTGGCCAGAAGGGCCCAAGTGTGCTTCTGGAACCTTCCTAGGAAACCCCTGCACCTTCTGGGAACACCTCTCATCCCACATCAGGACAGCAGCCCTGGTCTCAGAGCCTCCTGGGCTATTTTCTTCCTGTTAATGCCCCTTGGCACTTCCTGGGACTGGGAAGCGACACCATCCCGCCAGGGGAAGCCCATGGTCCAGCAGGTGGACGATGACAGGAGCACGGAGGTTGAGCCGCTGTATCCTGCCCCTCCCCATCCCCACACTGGGGAACCGGGGGCTTTGGGGCCCGACTCAAGTCTCCTAAAAGTATCTCAGAATCAGGAGGCAGCAGGTGAGAGGGGCCCTGCACTTTGCCCCTCCCACAGATGCCTCTGAGCATCTCCAGCCTCATGCCTGTGGGAGTGAGGAGCAAGCCTGCTCTGCCACGTGCCCCAGAGCCGCAGAGCAGCTCAGGCCGGGCCAGGACTTCCGAGGGCAACATGGATCCCAATGCGTACACACACATACACATATACACATACTCACGCTCGCGCATGTGCGTGCGATCTGGGGCTCACCCCCACGCTGGACAGGATGCACACGCCATCCTGGAATTGTGTGACCCACTGAGAAGGAGCACAAATCTGGTGAATTTCCTGACCAAGTTCATTTTGCAGAAGCAGAAAGTGGGTGCTCGGGGAGACTGGTTCTCTTTTCAGAGATGAGCATGGCAAGGGCTGCCCTCACTTCTCCAGGTTGGAGCTCAGGAACCCCGGGCACAGGATGGGGGCCCTTGCTTCCACTCTAGTAAAGCTTGTTTGTTGGCCCCCTCCTCCCACCTGCGGGGCCTGGAGGGGGAAGCTGGGTATGCTAAGGGTTCTGCAGCATCTTGGGGTGCCCTTTGCCCCGAGACAAATTTCAGATGAATCTGTGTCAACCATTCCACCTCAAGGGCAGGGTCAGGCTAGAATGAAAAAGGGAGCTGGCACTCATTAGGTTTATTTAAAGACAGCCTCCGCTGTCTCCACCCTGAAAGATGCATGTTCGGGGTTGGGAATGGCACACTCGTCAGACAGAGAACGTGCACAGGGTAACGCGGAGCCTTATTTAGAGGAGATAAAATATTCACCAGGACCTAGCTATGTTTTAAAATGATTATAAATTATTTTAACAGTGAATTTGCAAAGGGTTATAAAAACAGCCATAATATATTTTTTTCCTTAGATTCTAGAATTACCAGTGTGACAGCTAATGCAATAATGATTTGTTTCAAATGCCAGTGTTTAAGCTGTATAAAGCTGATTTTATACATTTTTCCAGTAGGCCGCATTGTAGTTAATGAAATTAAACACACCAATCGCATTTGTCCCCAGGGGACGAGGAACTGAACACACCACTGGTTTATTTTTTTATTAAAATAAATTGCAGCCGGCAAGATGGACTAATTGCATACAGAATTGAAAAAGAAACATTCCATTGATATAATTAAGCCAATTTTCATGGACAGAAATAGTTATAGTGGATATAAAATAAGCAAAGCCTTCACCAGAATCTGACTTTCTTCCCTTTTTTTTTTTTTTTCACAGAATGTTAACTATTAAACAAATATGTATCTCAGGCCGGCACACTCCTATCGGCAGCCCCAGGGCATTGTTCCTCCGAGTCCAGAAAAAGGCCGCAGCCTGGCCAGAGCACCTCCAGACCGAGGAGGACTGGCTGGGGAAACCCAGAGACAGGAGAGTGGTCAGAGCTGAAGAGGTCACCCAGGAATGCCCTGGGAGCCCCGAGAGCTCAGGAGCACTGGCCAGCCTGGAATGGCCACAGTGGCCCTGGCTGGAGCCTGAGAAGTGCCCAGACTTGAGGAACAGCGGCTGATTCCCAGCTGGACCTGCAACTGCAGCCGCCAGCCCTGTGGGTCAGTCTGGTCCATGACCACAGCTCCTCCTCTTCCCAACTGCCTGGGGGAGGGGCAGGATTACGTCCCTCCAGATTTGAGGTGGGGGTGGCGGTAGGAAGGTGAGCCAGCAGGTCCAACACCCCCTGCCTGGCTCAGGCAAAAGGTAATAAATGGGGTGCAGACAAGACCAAGCCCTGGTCAATATTCCAGCTTTCCTGCACCTGTCCTGGGGAGAGGACTCCCAGAGCCAAGGGCTAGAGACACCCAAACAAGGCCTCTGCTCAACCTGAGTAGGGAGAGCAAAGTAGAAGAGTCCAGTCCTGGGTAAGGAAAGAATCCAGTATGAAGGAGGCTGAAGGTAGCCAGTTGCATTCACAAGCTATATGCACATAGACGTCTTCTTTGCTTTTTACAAATAGACCTGTTACAAGCTGACCGCTGGCCCTGGGAAAATTCTTAAAACCTGATACATTAAAAAAAGAAAAAAAAATCCTTGGAATTAACTGCAGCCGGCAGTGCCCTGGTGGGGGGCAGGGTACTAAACAGAAAACCCTGGAGGGCTTTACTAAAGTGACCTTCAGTTTCACGTTAACTTGCTGTGTGACCTTGTCAGGTTATTTGACCTCTCTGTGCCCTGGGTTTCTTACCCAGAAAAGTGGTGCCAGCTCACCATACTTTATCCTTCTCAGGGTCAGTGAAAGGAGGTGAGTGAAGTCTCCCAAGTGGACCATGAGCACCTCTACAGGCCCGTCTCCCCGAGGCTGCGGCGGTGACAGAAATCTGGGCAGCGGCTCAGGCTGCAGCCTGCTCTGCTCGGGGGGTCTCCCTGCAGGTGCGCGCGGGAGCGAACGGCCCCAGCGCCAACTTGGCGTAAAGCAGAGATCGCTCCTGGAAAGCCGAACCTCCACCCTCACCTCGGTTTTCCCGCACCCGCCCAACTGAGACCTAGTCTTCCGGGCGCTCTCCCACGTATCTCGGGTCCCAGATCCGCGAAGCGACTTGGAACCGCAGACGGTCTGCAGCCCGCGGAGTCTGGGCGAGGGTCAGCAGTCGGGGGAGGGGGGGAGCGGGATGCGGAGGCCGCCCTTTTCTGTCCAGGAAATCCAGGGAGGCTGAGAGCCCTGGGGGCGGACTGCGGCCGCGGAAGCGGAGGGCTGGGCTGAGCCCAGGGGCGCTCCGGCGGACGGAGCCACCGCCACCGACCTCAGGCGCGTGTAGACGCGGGCCCCGCAACGCACGCCGGAGTTGCAGCGACTTTGTGCGCGGAGAACCCCAAGCCGCGGTGACTATCGGCTCAGCCCGGGGTCCTCAGGCCCCGCGCCCCGGCCCGCGCCGTCTGGAGCCCAGGACAGCCGGAGTCCGCGCCCGCGGCGAGGCCGGGCCGGTTGGCCTCTAGAAGTTTCTCTGCCGCGCGGGGACGGTGCCCCGGCTGTTCCTTGTCCTCCCGCACCGGCTACGTGAGCTGCAGCGTCCAAGACTTGTTACACGGGTTTGATTCAAAACCTGATAAATTGTATTTAACGCTATTTGAAATTTTTTAACGAAATTATTCACAAGATTTTTAATCCTGGATAATTTTTGTTGAAACTCTAATTATATGGCACCTTAATTACTAGCCCAGCCCCCAAGGATCCCTAATTGCCTCCTAATTGAATAAAACAGGGGGCTAATCGCTCCCACGGAGGCCCAGCAAGCTGGCGACCCTCCCCCAAGGGGCTCCTTGATGGGACCCCCGGGCTGGCCCCACCACCCACACCAGGCCTCTCAACAGAATCGCCGGACTGGGTCACCTGCCCCGCACTCTGCCCAGAGGGGAGCTGCCTGGTGAACTGGGGCCGTTGGAGGGTGGGGGAGGCTCAGCCCGCACCTGCTCCAGGCCAGCGGCTGAGAGGAGAAGCCGGCAGCCCTGAGCAGCATGAGGTGATGGGGCTCAGTAGCCCTGAGCAGCCCCTGGGCCCAGCGGCTCCCCTTCCCCCAGCTAGCCCCAGGGGGAGGTCACGCCATGAACCCGCATCTCCCCTCCCGCAGGTCTCGTTGCCCTGGCACATCCGAGGGGCCCCTGGCCAGCTAGAGCTTGAGGGCCATCCGCGCACCGCCGCGGGGCACCTGGCCTTGGCCGCCAGCCCTGCACCCCGCCCCTCCACCGCGGCCTCCGCATTTTCGTCCGAAGCGGGGAGAGCCGCCAGACTCCCGCTGGACATTTCCTGGCGCTGCTGCCCTACCAAGCATCCAGATGGGAAGCTGCTGTCCAGGCTCCTGGAAGAGGACTGGTAGAAGGGGCAGGATTCCCCCAGGGTGGGAGAAGGGCTGGGCCCAGCAAGTCGGGAGCCTAGTCTGTTTCTGCTGGGGAGAAGGAACCGGCTGGGAGCTCAGTCTGCAGCCAGTCTCCCCAACCCTGTCGCACAGACCCCTTTCCAAGGAGGTATCAGGGGTAGCAGCCCCCACCCACCCCCACTCCCACCCCATCCCAGAGGCTAGGTGGTAGCTGGCAGCTGCGAAGGGTAACTTCCCAGGCCTGAAATATACCGTATCTAGGACTCTGGGGTCTGTTGCCTCCATGGGGATCAGGCCTCACCGGTGCTCCCATGGGGGCCCTGGCTGGACACAGTTTGGGAGGCACATCCTCCCTCACACAGGGTCCCCCAGCTGTGCTGTGAAGAGGTCAGGAGGGCACGATGGCTGTGCTGACCTGCCCACCTGGCTCCCAACAGTGCCAGAAACACAAAGCTTTTGTGTGCCATTTCATTTTTAAATACAGGGCAGGGACGCCTGATTTCCCACTGACTAGCCAAGCCCCACCGAGTGTGAGGGGACCCTGCCAGACCTGTCCTCACCCAGATCAGCCTTCCCAGGCAGCTTGAGACAGAGGGCTTCCAGCCGCTGATTCGTAGCCCCGGCCTGAGAGCCCCAGTGGCCTCTGCCCCTGCAACTCAGAGCCCCCAATGTGGGCTCCAAAGGTGCTACCAGCTCACCCAAAACATAGACTCAGCAGGAGAGAGGCCCTGGAAAGGGGTCCTGGGGACACACAAACGAAGTTAGAGCCCCAGATACACTGTCTGGAGCAGTCCCCAAGCTCTGAATCAGGGGATCACAACATCCCACCACCACCACAACCTGGCTGTCCTTCCATGCCTGGCACATGACTGCAGGCACAGCCCTGTGCAGCACACTGGCCCTGTGACCACGACCTCTTTCCCCTCCCCCAGGCCCCTGACCCTGGCAGGATGTAGCTTGGAGGTGGAGGTTCTGTTGGTGGCACCAGAACTGCCCCGCTGCCATGGGGTTTCAGGTAATGGAGTCAGGTCCCCAGGGATGTCCACATCTGGCAAAAATATCGTCAAAGAAATGAAATTTCCCAGTGGACCCAGTGCTCTGTGTCCAGCAGGCACTGAGGTCCCTGTGCCTGCCTGAACCACCTTCTTGGGGAGGGCTGGGGGCAGCTGTCCTAGCTGTGCGACCCAGGCAGGAGGAGTTCCCCAGCTCGCTCCAGTGTAGCTCCATCTGGGTCTGGCCTGACAGACCTGCTTGGCGCTGCGTTTTTCTCCATAAGGACTCCCAGGAAAAGGAATTCTGTGCTCTGCCCTCCCCTTGAGTCCAGTTCTCCTGCTGCTGAGCCAGGCTGCAGGTCAATGCCAGGCATCCATTCTAGGCCCCGAGCAGAGCCAGACCGGGAATCTTCCCCACCTGTCTGGGGTGGAAGAGAGAGCTGTGGGCCAGACCGGCGGGTGGGGGACGCTCGAACTTTCCCCGGCCGCGCCGAGCGCAGGGAGCCGGCCTCTCGCTTGCAGCGAAGGCCTGGCGAGAATTCGGCCGCCTTCCACTTTCTCACTTCACCTTCGGGCCCTTCCTCAGGGAGTCTGACCCGGGCGGCCTGCCACCGGGAAGCCGAGTCACTGAGAAGATTCGCGGTGCACAAACAGACCCCGATATACACTTGAACACGCACACTCCACGCGTCTGCCGGCGGACAGGTAACACACACACAGTCCAGCCGCACCAGCCACTAAACACAGGGCCTCTTTCGCACCAAGAGGGGCCAGAGGTCACAGAAGGCCAGGGAGGCCGAGGCCAGGAGCACTGGGCACAGGAGACTGAAAACGGGCGGTTCAGCGAGGGGCCCGAGCGGCCGCGGGCGGGTCCAGGGGCGTCCTGTGGAGGCTGGAAGTTGCTTTTCCCCCGCGGGCCTAACGCGCGGCCTACAACTGGGCGTGGAGCGGGGGCTGTCGGGCCGAGTCGGCCGACCACCGAACCAAGAGGGTAGAACTTCTTCGGAAAACTGCCGTGAGTTTCGCGCCCCCTGGGCTCATGCTTGGGGGCTCGGCCCTGGGCACTGCGAGGCCCGGCCGGGCAGGATCTGGCCCAGGAGGAGCGGACTGATCGGCCTGGTGGTCCCGCAGGGATTCCCAAGGGGAGCGGGTCCCTCAGGGATTCCCAAGGGGGAGCGAGTGGGCGGGCGGCCGGGGAGGAGGGGGCGGCGAAAGCTGGAGGCGCCGAGAACGCTCCCGGCGACGCTCGCCGCTTCGCTGCAGCCGGGCCGCGGCCGGGCTTCGGGAACCGCGCTCGCCGGGCCGCGGCGCCGCTGCCCCCACCTGCCCGCCTCTCGGGCCGCAGCCCCGGACCGGTGGGCCTGGCAGTGAATGGAGCCAGCGACCGGGGCGCGGAGGGTGCGCGGGCGGCCCCAGGCGCCGCGGCGGTCTGCGGGGCGAGCGGCGAGCGCACCCGGCCGGCGGCGAGGACCGGGCCGGCGGCGGGCTGTGCGCGCGGAGCCCGGGGCTCGGCCCGAGACGGAGCGAAAGAGAAAGTAAGACCGGGGACCCGGCAGTCTCGCCGGGGGCAGCTCAGTCCCCGCCGGGCCCCGGGGCTGTGCCAGGCGAGCGGTAGCGGGAGGGTCCGAGCGGGACCGAGGTCGGGGTGGCGGCGGGGAGGAAGGCGGCCCGGTGGGGACCCTCCTGCCGGGGGCACCGGCGCCGGGGCAGCCGCGCGGGCTGCCGGAGTCGCAGAGAAGCGCCCGCCGCCGCACGGGGCACCAGTTGGGAATAAACTTCACGACCACAGTTCCAAGCCCAGGGAAACATCTCCATTTTGCTCTCCCAGTGGCTATGGCTATCCTGCCGACACCACCCCTGCCTTTGCGCCCGCGGAGCCGGGTGGGCGCCGGCCCGCGCCCCCTCCTCCGCCCCCTCCCCGGCTCGGGGTCTCCCTCCTCTGCGCCCGGCTGGCGGACGCCAAAGGCGGTGCTCTAGCGCCCACTATTTCAAAAGCCCGGAATATGATTTGACCAGGACTGAGAGCCACTCGGAGAGAGAGGGAGAGAGCGAGCGAGGAGGAAAAAGTTGCTCTCCCCTTTCGTCAACTTTTCACTAACTTTCGCTTTTCGCTCCCCTCCACCCCCAGCCCTCCCCCTCCGCCCCCCTCCCCGGCCCCCACCGCGCGCCTCGGGTTCCCGGGCCCGAGCGCCTGACACTGGGGGGGGGGGGGGGGGAGGGGGTTCGGCGAGGAGGGGGCCGGCGCCTTCGGGGAGCGCGCGGCCCGGGCGCCCCGAGCCTCCGCGCCGAGCCCGGCCGCCCTGGAGCGCGGGAGGCGGAGCAGCCCCCGGGCCGCGCGGCCGATCCGGGGGCCGAGAGCCTGAGGCGCGCCGGCCGCGCCCCGACGCGCACCCCTGGCCCGGACGCCCCGGCCCGCGGCCCGGGCCCGGCGGCGCGGCGCGGCCGAGCGCGGGAGACTTACTTTTGGCTAGCTTCCTCGCCCTCGCCTTGGATCGCATGGTGTCGGCTCGCGGAACCTCTCTCCTCCTCCTTGAGTCCAGAAGCAGCTACACACTATCTTCATCTCCCCAGCATTGTCAGTTTGGACACCTTCGCACATGCGCACAGAGCACTCAATCTGACACCCCTCGCCGGGGCCAAAAAAACTTTGCAATGTATTCATCGTCTTCATCGTCGCGCCGCCGCCGCCGCCGCCTCCTCGGCGCGGGATTGGGGGGCTCTCCTCGGCCTTCCCGGTCTTCACCTCACTTATCTCTCACCCCCCCCGCCCCCTCCCTCCCTCCCCCCCCCTTTTCCGCGCAGCTAGGAACTGGCCCTTTAAGAAAACATTCCGTGCTCCGCGCTCCCGCCCGGGGCCCGCACCCCGGACACTTTAAAAAGACCCAGGTGGCCCCGGAGGCGAGGTGACTCCCCCCCCTCCCCTGCGTCGCGTCGCGCGGCTGCTCCCGCCCCAGCTGGGCCGAAGATGGAGTGGCGGCGGCGTTTGTCCTCAAGACTTCCTTGGATCTGGGGGCAAACGCGCCGACAGTTCGGACGCGGGTCTGGCTGGTTTTGCTTCGTTTTATTGCATTTTATTACTAATTAAAAAGCTTCGCGTTCACCGTCGTCCCAGCCCGCTTTCCTCCTGGCTCTCCCCTCCGCCCCTGCCCCTGGCTCGCGATCTCCCGAACCCGGCTCCTCCGAAGCCCCTTTCGGGCCCCGCCGCCCCCCTCGGGCCTCCCCGGCCCCCGCCCCCTCCCCTTCGCCCCCACCCAACCGCTCTAGCTTCGGGCTTCGCGGCTCAAAAACAACAGCGGCAGCGCCGCCAGCTCCGCGCTCAGCCACTGCCCGGGCCGGCGGGCGGGACTCGGACCCGCCGCCCTCGGTCTCGCGCGGAGCTGCGGGGAGCAGCGCGCGGGGCACTGGGGAGGTGGCACCCGGGCAGCGGTCCCAACGCCCGGCGCCCCGCACCTCGCCTCCCTCGGGCAGGCCTGCGCTCTCCTGCCTCCGCGGTCCCAGGTGAGTACCCAGCGGCGCGAGCGCCCAAGCTGGGCCACCACGAGCGAACGGAGCCTCTGGGGACACGTCCCCCTCGCCTCTCGAGGCCCAGGTGCGTCTCGGGCTGGAGAGCGGGCGGAGGAGCAGGTGCCGGAGTCCGGGTGGGAGCCGACTGGGTGAGTGTTTCTTCTGCCCCGCAGCCCTCAAATTAGGAGGTGCGGCAACGAAGGGGCAAGGCTGGGCGCAGGCCGGGTGTCCGGGCCCAGGGCCCTGGAGGGGACGGTGAGAATTGGCCTGTCGAGCATGTTTGGGATTCAAGAATGAATTGGAAGCAAACGGAAGAGCTGACATCCCCGCGCCCTTTCAAGTACCGGGGTTCTGCCAGTCTCCGGGACTTGGAGCTGCCCGCAGGGTTAGCCTGAGCCGGAGAGGGGTCCTGGGCAGCGGTGCGGGGTATCTGTTGCTCCGAGGGGGTCCGGGCGTGCCCCTCCCCTTTGTTGTGCAGGGAGACCAGTGGGGCCTCCTCTGGGATCTACATTCGGAGCCCCGTGCCCTTGCCATAACGGAGGTGAACTGGCAGTGTCCAAGGAACTACCCTGAGATCCCGGAGTCTAGCAGAGGCACCCTGATGGCGAGGGGTGCATGGCCCACGCTACCCCAGAGGAGAAGCCGCTGGAAGAAGCCTCGCTTGTCAAAAGCCAGCGGCAGTGTGCTGGGCCTTCCGCCCTGGCCTCTCTGTAGTTCGAATTGCTTCCCTGCGGGGATCCCAACCCTGACAGAGCCCCTACTGCTGGAGGGTGTCCAGTCTGGAGCCCCCTCACCGCCCTGGATGGAGAAGGCACTCTCTGCCCGGCTCTGGTGCCCACCGACTGCCACCTCCACTGTTTCCAGCCCTCGGTGAGTGTTGCCCGTGGTGGCAGCGCGGAATTCACCCGCAACTCAGTCTCATGGCCCACCCGCCTTTCGGCTGCCTGTCCCCCACCCCAGCCCTCCCCCTCGTCCTGTCCCAAACCCTGACCATCTTTCCTCGGAGACTTCGATCAGAGGGCTCCTGGGCCTTGCTACTTGCCCCTCAGGGGCTTGCAGGGGAGTCCGCACTTGCAGGCGGAGTAGGGCATGGCTGCAGGTCCTAGTGGTCTCAGACCTCCCCTCTGCCCAGAGTATGTGAGGGGAAGAGTCGCTGGGAGAGGGAGGAAGGTGGCTGGAGTCCTTCATTTGGAACTGTCTGCTCCACCCAACCACCACAGGCTCTAGCTGGAGCAGAACAGGGCTGGGCGCTGGCCAGAGAAAACACAAGGTCACCCTCATACCTCCGCACCCCATATTCTCCCAGCTCCTTTAGGCCAAGGGTGCTACAGTGGCTCCTGTGAAGCACCCCCACCTGCTGTGAGGGTCCCTTCCCCACCCAGATCCCCAGCTTTGCACTGTTTCTCTCACCCCGAAGGCACCCACAGGACCCGAGGTCAGGAAGGCCCAGCTTCCTTCTGGGGGTGCTCCAGCTCACTCAGGACCTCTCCACGCTCCCTCCCTCAGCTCAGGAGGTGATTAAAATTGTGGAGCACCCTTCAGACTCTGGGATCACACCCTCGCCAGCCAGCCCGCCAGCCCGGGGAAGGAGGGCAGGTGTCCTGCAGAGAGAGCCCTTTGGTGCCCTTGTCTCTTTCCTGTGGTCCCCCAGGGCCCTGGAGGGTGGGGAGGGGCTGAGCTCAGAGCCTGCCTGGGGAGGGGTAAACTAGCGATCAGGGATGGCCAGGAAGGCAGCTGAGGTACTGACACCCCCAGGGCACTCTCTCAAATTAGCCTCGTCAACTAGAGAAGCCCCGGCAGGCCGTCCCCAAGGCCATGGCCCGGCCTGGCCAGGCCCTGCCCCCGCGTGGTGAGACTTAGACCTGACCAAGAGCAAGCAGGTCAGGCTTCAGGGAGAGTACTGGAGAGTGAAGGGGTGGAACAGAGAAAATCAAAGACAGGTCCTCCCGGCAGCCAGCTCCATGTCCTGCCCCGCTTCCCCTCCACTAACCCCTCCCTGCTGACTTTAGGAGTCTTGGGGAAACAAGCCAGGCCAGTCGAGGCAGAAGACAGGCTGTTTTCATTTCAATGGTGCTAAAAGGTTGAAAGGCTGTTTTTCAAAGTGAGCTAAACTTTGGGGATTCTCATGACTGGTGCAGGGACTTGGGGACCCCGCGCTGGGGTTGGGGGTGCAGAAGTGCCACCCATCCCCGTCGTCCCTGGTGCCCTCCTCAGGGGCACTTCCAGCTCTGTCAGACCATCCGAGGGCGGATGGGGTGTGGGCAGCCGTGTGCTCTACACCCTAAGAAGTTTGGGAACGGACTTCAACCCTGGGATCTAGGGCACTGGAGAGGGACTTTTACCAGCAGTTTCTGCCACAGTCTAGAATCCTGCTTCAACCCGGAGCCCAGCCCACTCCCAGCCTTCCCAGCAAGAGAGGAAGTGTGGTTGGAGACCCAAGACCAGATGAACTCTTTTGGGAAAAGGCTGGGTTTGGGAGGGAGCAAGTGAAATTAGTCCTGCAGGGCTGTCAAGAAGCCTCTGTGGGCCTGGGGCTCCCAAGAAACCCAGACCAAGGCGTCATGCACTCCCAGGGTCCACACTGTGGGGCTAGAGGGTCCCTTTGCTCGGCCAGGAGCAAGTGGGCCCCATGCCCACTTGTGGAGGCCTGGTCTGTGGAGAGGAGGTCTGTATGGCGAGGTTTGTGTGCCTGGAGGTGCAGGATCAGAGATGCCCAGAGAGCCCCTCTGCTGACTGCGGCTGGGAGGTGGGAATGGGCAGCCTACGACCCAGATGCAGTGACCCTGCTAGGTTCTCCTCTGTGCTCACTGAACTTGACCACTGGCTTCAGGTACTCAGTCTCCCGGTTCCATCGGATTCCAGGTCAAGTTTTGTTCACCCTCAGATTCTTGCTCTGGAAAACAGTAGCTGGGGAAATAAAAGCAAGCTCCATTAGTTTATAAGCCGGGGCTCCTCTCCGAGTTCCGATTTCCGGAACTGCCCCAGGAGGGGGTCCAGACCGCCAGCCTTGCCCCACCTCCAACTTGGGGCCAGGCGTCCGGCTGAGACAGAGGTCTCCCTCTCTGGGCACATTCTGCCCAGAATGGGAATGGCTCCTATTTGAGCAGCAGCAGGAGGAAGACCACGAGGGACGCTTAGGGACAAGCAGTATGGTTCCCAACTACACAGAGAAGAAAATGGAGATGGTCTCGGAGGAGCCCAGTAGGGGACCCTTCGGGGACTGAATGCCTTCCAGCCCAGGGTGATCAGGGTTTGGTCCAGCAAGGGGGTGGGGGGCACAGACAACCTACAGAGCCCTTTCTTCCCCAGCCGGACCTCCACACCGGCCTGCCATGGGTGCTGCCCCAGCACTGCGCCTCACCTGGAACCACAGGCACCTCCCTGGATCCTGGGGCTGATATTTCAGGCTCCTGTTTGACCCTCTTCCTACCCCAGACCTAGAGGCACTCGCTGTGACCCAGGCAAGGTTACAGGACAGAAGGACACAGGTCCTGATTTCTGGCCCAGCGAGGTCAGAAGCCATGTGCCAAAGCCTTCCCTCTGCAGCTCAGAGCAGACTCCTCCTGGCAGGGCACCCACACCGAATCCCTGCTTCTGGAGTGGGTTGCAGAGAGGGTCTGGATGCTTCCAACCAAGACTTCCCCGGGAATGTGAACCATGCAGCAGATGCCGAACAAACCCCAGATGTTCAGAACCGGGGCAGGGGCAAGCTGTCTTCTGTACACGGGCCGCCTCCTGGGAGGGCCTGCTGATTCTTCTGCCTGGTCCTGGAGTCCTGGCCTGGGCACCACCGCTCAGGAACACAGGTGCCTGGGAATCGCAGCTGGGGACTGCCCCAGGCTTCGGGAGGAGGCGTGTAACCGGGACTTTCGTTTTCTTTCTTTTTCTTTTTTTTTTAAAGAGATTGAGGCTGTGGGCTTGACCTCCCTCCTTTGAGCCAGGTGGGAGATGGCCCCGGATTGCCGGCCCAAACTGGCGGCCCAGAAAGCGCAGGAGGCGCCCGGTGACTCCTTCCCCGCGGCGCGCCAAGCGGGCCGAACTCCGCGGCTGAGTCGCGCGGCTCCAGTCACCGCGCGCGGGCTCGGGCTCCGGCCTCGGAGAGCGGTAAACGGAATCGGTTTCCCACGGTTTCCCCCTTCATCCCAGGGCCTTTCAAAAGCCGCTCACGAATTCCGTCGTCCAGTTTGCGCGGATTCTGAGCCTCGCATTCACCCAGTGCCACCTGGAAAGGGGACCCTCGAGCCTCCCGCATTCCCGGGCCTCCAGCCCGTGCACACGGGGAGCAACTTCGTTCCCCTGAGCGCCCTGGCCCCACGACGCGGGCAGAGCTCCGCCCGGTAAAGGTGGCACTGTGGTCGCTCCGGAATGCTGCCCGCGTGGACGCGGCCGCCGCCTTCTGCTCCCGGTTCCGGCTGCGCGCGGGCAGAGCCCTGGAAACAACGAAAACGGCGAGCAGCGTTGCTTTCCGGATGTCGGAGTCCCGGAAGCCTCTGGGTGCGAGCCGGTCCTCCGCGTCCCCAGACGTCCCAGGGCCGAGCTCACCGCCGGGCCGCCGGTACCGAAACAGACTCCCCCAGTCGGCTTGCCGGCAATCCACGCCTCGGTTTGCAAAGCCCTCTCCTCCGGACCTTGGTCCCTGCCCTCCCCGCACCCGACCCCGTTAGTTTGGAAACCAAATTTCTCCTTTGGTCCCTCTGCAGACGTGACCCCAGAGGAGGACCTGCGGGGAGATGCTTCTCCGAGCCTCAGTTTCCCCACCTGTGCAACGGGGCCATAAGTTCCTGCGCCCCTCCCAGGGTTGATATGGGATTGGCAGGGAGAGAGGACCTGGAAAACGCCCGACGGGGCCCAGTTCTGCCCACCCTTTGGGGCCAGGTTTGCGCCGGTGGGGTTCAGCTGTCGTGCACAGACTCGAAGGGGCCCAGGTTGCGCCTAGCGATCGCCGTCCTCCCTCCATCTCCTCCATCTCCCCCCGCCGCCCTCACCCCGGAACTTCCCTCTCCGCGGGCGCAGTGGTGGAGGTGTGAGGGTCCCGCTTGGCGCCCAGGCGTCTCCGCTCAGCCTCTGGCCGGGGTGTTGCTCGCCCTGGGCGGCTCTCTCAGGTTCCTTTGAGGCCCCGCGTGCAGAAAGATTTTTAAGGCAACAGGCTCCTACTGTCGGGGTGGTACCACCGGACACCCCAGATCTCGCAAAGGGTGGGTGATGGGACTGCCCCGGGAGGGGACAGGATTCCAGCTGAGCTCCTAGAAGGGAATTTACCACCGCCCCCTATATGCCGCGGTGGGGGATGGCCAGTGGGTCTGGGAGGGGCCCTGGGGCATGACCTTGGGTTTAAAGATCAGCCTGGGGACTTCCTTAGTGATCCAGTGGTTAAGCGTTTCCCTAGCAATGCAGGGGCTCAGACCTGATCCCTGGTCAGCGAGCTAAGATCCTACATGCCAACATGCAGGGCCAAAAGATTAAAATTAAAGAAAAAAATATCAGCCTTAAACTATGAAGCTGAGCCGGTAAGGGAGAGAATTGAGGGACTGAATGCCTTCATTCAGGGGAGGGGCATGGCCTGCTCAAAATGTCCTGGCTGCTCACTGCTTCTCTGGACAAGACCATTGGAGGGTAAGGGGGTGGGGAATCGGGTGGCCAGGGGAGACCAAATGGACACACTCTCCCCAGGTCCCTTTTACCTGCTGCTAAACCAGTCATTGCAGGAAGCTCTCTTGAACAAGCAAGAAAACAGAAGAGCCCAGAACCGCCTCAGGCAGGGGAAAAAATTACCCCTCGTGCTGCCTGACCCGAAGCTGACAGAATCGGTCGAGGATTCCTGTCCCCTGGGGCAGGGCCGCCTGCTTCTGCCTCAGGCACCCAAAGCCTTGCACAACCCTGGGGCTGCAGGGAGGGAGCGGGCACTCGCGGTTCTTGGCTGTGCTGCCCCTGACAGGACTTAGCCACCTCCGAGGCAGTGGAGCTCCCTCCTCCTCCGCCCTCGCACATCCGCAGGAGGTTCCCTGGTGAAGGAAGGACCAGTGGTGGCCAGAGTGGCAGGTCAGGGGACCTCACTGAGGACTGAGGGGCTAGGGTAGCAGCCCCTCACTCATGGGAGTCCCCCCACCCTCGCAGTGGTATCAGTGAAGTTATTATGAGTGTCCTGCTTGGTAGGGGGCAGCAGAGGGACTGCCTGAGCACTGCCCCTGCCACTCACACAGGACGCCCCCTGCTTCCCTTCCAGGACAAGCAGGCAGCTGTTGGGGCGGGGTGGGGTGGAGGGTGGGGTGGGGGGGGTAGGAGTGGGTGGGAATGGGGGTGGGGGGTGGAGGGGTGTGGGAGGGTACGGTCGGGGTGGCGGGGGGGAGGGAGCAGATCAGAGGAGCTTAGCTTAGTCAGAGCCAGAGGCTTCCCCATTCTACCTGGGGCTCTGGGGCAGCCCCCCACCAGCTTCCTGGGCATCTCAGTTCCCACAGTGTAATTTGGGGGCGAAAAAGTGGGTGTTGTGGGCATAGCTGTAGGCAAGTGTGCTGCCTGGCACCTCCTGGGAGCTCAGGTTTTTGGAGCTGGGACGGCTATCAGCAGGGTTCCCTGCGCCCTCTGACCCCTCCTCTCCCAGAACCAAAGCCTGTCCCTCGGGCTGACCTGGATTCATGGAGGGCTGTTCTCTGCTCCCGTGCAGGCCACAGAGGGCCAGTTGGACTAGGATGAAGGACGGGGCTTCTGGGAGCTGTGGGTTCCCCTCCCCCTGCGGCTCTTCATGGGTTCCCAGAGTCAGGCCCACTCTGCCTTCAGCGCCTCTCACAGGCACCATGTGCCTGCTAAGAGGCTAAGGCTCTCAGACCATGTGCAGACTTTTCATTTATTCATTCAATCATTGACTTACAGCCAGATGCCCTGGTAAGGCTGGGGCTCCTGAACTTACAGTCACACAGTGCGAGCTGAAGTGAAGGCTGTTTGTTCCCGCACACCTGCAGCTTCCAGAGCATCTTACTCTGCCCTCCCCTTTCCCTCCCCCCCCAGGGTCCCAGTGCTTGGAGCTCAGTGAATGAAAGAATGAATGAATGAAGAGGGCTGAGTGAGTTGAAAGTGACCCTGGGATCCCTGAAGGCTGATCTCAGCCCTAGAAACGGGGGAGGGGAGGTCCAGGTGACCTTCCAGGCTGTGGCCATGGGCCCACAGCCCTGTGCTGAGCGTCCTATCCTTTACCTGTCCCCACCCTGCATCCGGCAGCCTGTGCCAAGTGACAGGGATGCAGCGATGAGCAAACCACCCAGATGCCCTGATGTGCAACGCACGATTTGGAAAAGGGAAGACCACTTGCTCAGGGGTGAGTGAGTGGGTGGGGTCAGCTGGGTGCTGGGGACAGTGGACACAGGCAGAAAGAGCATCCTCAGGAGACATGTGGTCTGTCCCTCAGTTCCCTGGCCTGGAATATGGAGCCCAGGGGGTACTGGGGCTCCAGAGCCAGGCAGGGTGCTGGCAGCTGCCCCAGTCACTCCCACCCTTGGGCTCCATCCCAGTGCATATGGCCCTAATCCCACACCATGGAACCACAGTGAGGAGACACTGGTGCTCAGAGGAGCGAGAACTTTCCTGGGAGGTGCAGTGGGAGTCACCTGGCTGACACAGAGCCCTGCTCCAGGCAACCCTTGAAGGATGTCTACAGAGGGAGGGGTCTCCATCGGGACCTTTCCTGGTTTCATGCCCTGACAGAATTGTGAGCTCCAAAGGGGGATCCTGATGATGACCGAGATGTTTATTTGCCTGTGTCCAGAAAGACTTGGCCACCAGGCTTTGTATTTCCTCAGAGTCTAGCTGTTGCTGGACAGTCAGGACCCCTCTCAGTGTGGGCATCCCAGGGCCATTCTGGGGCACAGACCAGTGGCTTTGGGGGCCTGGTTTGGAGCCAACATTTCAAGCTAGTCAGACTTAGAATCTGGGCTTCTGTGAAGAAATTTCCAATCATGAAATGTGTCATTTGAAAAAATATATGTGTCAGTTAAGTGTGCACTGAGCCTGGACCACATGGGATAGGGTTGTTCTAATAAACACGAATAAGCCAGTTTTCACATTAAAGAAATAACAGTTTCAAGTAGAAATGTGGTGCTTTTAAAAGAGGTTAATTAATAAACAGCAGGTAATTGTTCATGGCACATGGTGGCAGAGGGTAATTTTCATTTTAGAGGAGAGAAGGGCCACATGCCCCCCCCAACTCAGATTTTTTGTGTAATAATCACCTTGGCTTCACCTCCGCCTTTAATTTTTACAGCTGGAGCTGTTTATCATCGCTCCAACTTTCACTAAAAAGGAAAAACTATCACTTAAACAAAGCCATTGAAAACTCAGCATCATATGTGGATTTCTTAACATAAATAAATCATACAAACCAAGATTTATGTTCTCCCAATGATGTCATTCGCTGAAGGCTGCCTTCCCAATCAAATCAGCGGTTAGTGACTCTCCTTTTGTGTGTATGCTTTTTGCAAAATAAGAAAAGCAGCGCTGGCATCCTGGCTGCTCTCTTTCTCTGCTCCGCCCAGGACATCAGAAAGGTCTCCCTGCATCAGCACAACTGGGTCAAAACGGTGATCACGGATTCAACGCCACAGATGGCATTTCAAGCCTTTGTTTTTGAAACGCAGGTTCTAAGTTGAAAGACTGTTAAGGCTTCCTGAAGGGTTTGCTCAGACCCCAGCAGAAGCTGGGGGCCCTGGGGGTCTCTCGGAGCCTAGGATGAGTTTGGCTGCAGGGTCATCACGTTGAAATGAGCGAGGACCTCGACAGTCACCTGTGATGGGGAGATGAGATGTGGTTGCTCCGTATAGTGGAGGAGTGTCAGTCACAGCAAGGAACGAAGCCCTGATGTGGACCACAGTGTGCACGAAGTTGGCGAATGAAGCCAGTCAGAGCAGGTCACGTACCATTCCATTCCACCTACATGACATGTCCAGGATGGGCAAATCCACAGAGACAGAAAAGAAGCAAGTGGTTGCCAGGGTAGGGGAGAGGACGTGGCGGGTGACTGCTTCCTTGGCACAGGGTTTCCTCCTGGGAAGATGAAAATGTTCTGGAAACAGATGCCCACTTTATTTATTTACTGAAGTCTTCCGTGTTTGTTTTTATTGCTGCACCGGGTCTTAGTTGCAGCACATAGGGTCTTCATCGCGGTGTGCAGGATCTTTAGTTGCAGCATGCAAAGTCTTCGCTGCAGCACGTAGGATCTAGGGATCAAATCCGGGTCCTCTGTGTTGGGAGAGCAGAGTCCTAGCGACTGGACCACCAGGGACATCCCAGACAACCCACTTAAAAATGGAGACTGTCGTGCTATGTTAATTGTATCTCAATAAATCTGTTATTTAAAAATCACTACTGAGGACATATGTTTTAAAAGCTTTATGTTCATTTTAAAGTTTTTTCCATTTTGAAATGATCACACAGATGGGTCAGTGTGTAAGACCTCATGTGCACACCTGGAGTGTATAACATGAGCACTGACCTCAGCTCCTGGGTGAATGAAGCACGAGCTTGTGATAATTTTTCTTCAAAGTTCTCTGTATAGCTCCTTCCCCTAACTGCATCCCCTTCAACCAGGCCAGAGGTAACGACCCCACAGGTATTTGTGTTAACTATCTCCTAGACTTGTTTTCCAGTTTTATCACCCAAGACAGATCCCTGAAAATGGGAGACCAGCCACAGAAGCTTAAGTTCAGTTCAGTTCAGTCACTCAGTTGTGTCCAACCCTTTGTGACTTCATGGACTGCAGTACACCGTGCCTCCCTGTCTATCACCAACTCCTGGAGCTTGCTCAAACTCATGTCCATTGAGTCAGTGATGCGATCCAACCATCTTATCCTCTGACGTCCCCTTCTCCTTCTGCCTTCAATCCTTCCCAGCATCAGGGTATTTTCCAATGAGTCAGTTCTTCGCATCAAGTGTCCAAAGTATTGGTGCTTCAGCTTCAGCATCAGTCCTTCCAAT
The DNA here is from genome assembly GCF_003369695.1 of Bos indicus x Bos taurus. Lineage (NCBI taxonomy): Eukaryota > Metazoa > Chordata > Mammalia > Artiodactyla > Bovidae > Bos > Bos indicus x Bos taurus. Next base: position 49,328,617 of record NC_040091.1, read on the forward strand.
GAATATTCAGGACTGATTTCCTATACGATTGACTGATTTGACAGCAGCTTTCTTAAGTTGAAATGACTGTAGAATGTTAAAATCACCAGTAGTGGGTACATGAAACGTGGTTAATCCAAACCGTGGTGTGCTCCTCAGCCATCGAAAGGAGTGGAGTCCTTGTACCCGCTACGGCACAGAGGGCCCTTGAAAACATGGTGCTCAGTGAGAGAAGCCAGTCACAAAAGGCCGCATGTTGTAGAACGCCATTGATACAAAGTGTCCAAAATCGGCAAGTCCAGAGAGACAGAGCACAGTTCAGTGGTTGCCTCGCCACGGGAGGAAAAGCTGTGGCATCTCAACAGGTGAAGGTTTCAAGGCCGGCTCCAGCCCCAGGTGTTGACAGGAGACCTTTATTTGGAAGCCAACACCTAGCAGGAAAATAGGGCTGACCTGGTGGCTCAGTGATAAAGAATCTGCCTGCCAATGCAGGAGACACAGGTTTAATCCCTCAGTCGAGAAGATTTCCTGGAGGAGGATGTGGTAACCCACTCCAATATTCTTGCCTGGAAAATTCCATGGACAGAGGAGCCTGGTGGGTTACAGTCCACAGGGTCACAAAGAGTAGAACATGACTGAGCACATACACACGCACACAAAAGGTTAGGTGCCCAGACCTCGCAGTGTGGGCAATAAATCCATTCAAGAGCATACGTTCATTGTATACCTACTATTTGCCAAGGCAGTCATAACCCCAAGGATATATTGTGGCTGAAACACAATACACCTCCCAGCTCCCTTTCTCATGGGGAGGCAGTGAGAAGCCAGATTCAGCAAGTGGGAGCCTGCACTGCTATGGGAATAAGGAAGAGAGGTGAAGGGTCAGGGGTGAAGAGAGTGCAATTCCCAGCAGGGTGGCCCAGGGAGACTTCTCTGAGATGGTGGTATTTGAGTGGGGATGTGAGTAAGTGAGAAAATAGCCATGTGTGCATCGAGCAGAGCAGCATTTGGACAAAGGGAACAGCCAATGCAGAGCCCAGAGGTGAGAGCATCCAGTGCTGGAGCAAAAAGAAAGAGGGAGAGGAAAAGGAAATCAATTGGGAGCAGTGGGCTGGAGGAGGCTGCAAATTGAGGTTGCGGACAGAATTAAGATGATTAATCAGCTGATCTCAAAGTAGGGCGAGCATCTCCTGGGTTTTGTGGCTGGGTGCCGTATCTTTAAATGTGGTACATGGAGCAGAAAGATTCAGACAGACTTGTTGGCTTTGCACATGGGAGGGGCCGGGAGCCAAGAAAGGCAGGCAGCATTTGTAGAAGATGGAAAAGACAAGAAAATCTGTTTTAGACCCTCCAGAAAAGAAAGCAGCCCGAGCAATAGTGCCTTGATTTTCACCCAGTGAGACTCATTTCAGACTTCTGACCTGCGGAATAGTAAAACTATACATCTGTGCTGTTTTAAGCCACCATGTTTGTGATAACTTATTGCACCAACCACAGGAAACTCATACATGAAGGAGCAGGACCCTCATCCATCTGTGGTTAAGACAAGTGAGGTCACGATAAAGGTCTGAGCCAGGCTCCCCAAAGTTAATCCAGTGGCTGTAGGCATACTGGTCATAATGGTCCTCACATCTGATTCCTTATTCTCTCTGCTCTGATATGGCCCATGACATCCTGCCCATAGCCACAGTCCTTGAAGCTCTGTTATTCCCTGAGGAATTAACTCCTTTGTATCTCCTGCTGCCTAGCACCTGTATTTTCCTGGCTTACTTTCTCATTTTGGTAGAACACATTCTTTAGTAACTTCTGATAAACTGGAAGATACATTTTTTAGGACAATGCATGTCTGGAAAGGTCTTTATTCCTCCACCATACTAGAATGCTAGTCTGGCTGGGTATAAAGTTCTAGATTGGAGATGATTTTCATCCAGAATTTTAAGAGTTTGGCTCCATTGTCTTCTTACTTCAAGGGTCTCTGTTGAGAAGTTCAAGGAGATTCTATTTCCTTATGCTACACACGTGACTTGCTTTTCTGTCTTTGGAATCTATAGACTCTCCTTTTCCCAAATGTTGCGGCGTTTCACAACAATGCACCGGAAATGTCTGATCTCATCCACAGTGGTTTCTTTCAAACTGGAAGCTTACTCTTCAGTTCTGGGAGCATTTTTTGAAATGTCTTTTTGCTGCTTTTCCACAATGTATTTCCTCTGTTCTTTGTTTTTGGAAAGATAATTAGGATCAAGTTTTCTTCTGCCCATGTGGTCTGCATGTCCTCCTAATGGCTTTGTTCTATTTCTTTCAGTCTCTGTCTTTCCTCCAATGTCTTTTGCTCCTTGGCTGTCTGCCCATGATCCAGAGGGGGGCATACAGAGCTGGCTGGAAGATCTGAGAGGGATGCAGAAGCTATTGCTTCTGAGATTCACAGAATGGTGACCCTGGGAACCCTTGGTGACACCATCCTTAGGGGCCGAATCAATTCCTATAGATTGAGGCAGGGTCTGACCTTCAGCCTTCTGGGGGCCACACTGGTGTGGAGATGGGGGTCTCTTTGGTCAGCAGGCACACAAGGCTGCCTGCATTCCAGGGACTAGAACTTTGGGCTTTCTTGACATGGGGGAGGGGTGACTGGAGGGGGACGGGCAGCTAGAGGGAAAGGCAACCTAAGACTCCTCATAGTCCCCTTTCATATAGCCTTCCTGACCATAGCCACTCATGCATCCCTCATCCAGGGATGCTTTATGGCCAATCCTGAGATCAAGCAGGGGTGCTCTGTCTCCTAAATCTGGCAAAATCTCACCTTCCAACTCTCCATTTAGGGCTGTCTCTCTTTTGTCTGTGACCCAGTTACCACGGCTCCATCTGCAATTCAACTTTCAGATACGTGTGGCTGCTCTGTCCTCTCCACCTTGTGGGTAAATGTCTTTCATCATCTCTTTATTGTGGTTCAAGTGGGTTTGCAGTACAAGTGCTGTGACACATGTTTAACCTGCCATCTTAATCAGAGGCTTTTGTGGCTCTTTGAGAAAAGGTTGTGTCCACTCTTAGGTCCGGGTCTGGTACCATGCAGGGTCCAGCTTCCCCAGGTAAAATTTCCTGGGTCCTGATTTGCAAATTCCCCAAAGCCTTCCCAACAGCAAATTCCAGCAAGAAAGAGCTGATCTATGAAACCAGTTAGTTCCACTGATGTGTCTCTGAAACTCAAGAAGAGTTTCAGGAACATAAATTGAAATATTAACAGTGGTTTTCTCCAAGTGATGGGACTTTAGGATATTATAACTTTTTTCTCTTTCTATGCTTATGTGCATTTTAATTTTTCTCCAGAGCGTATGTATTAGTCATGTAATTGCTACAGTGTTTAAAAGTAAGAACAAAATCCTGTCTTTTGAGAATGAGCTCAGAAGTCATCACCTCCCTAGAGCTTCTCCTGGTGGGACTCTCAGTACTGCTCCCTCACTGCGTGTATGGGAGGCACATGAAATAAACTGTATTTTCTAAATATTAACTTGATTTCTGAGCTGAAGCATCATTTCTATCAGGATGTGTAAGACTAGAGGTAGACAGGGAGAGGGGAGCAGGTGCGCAGGCTCTGGGGCGAGCTGCCCCTGCCACCCCATGACCTGTTCAGGTCTTGGTCTCCCCACCTGCAGGTGTAAGAACAGCACCCACCTGTGGACTGCTGTGGGGTGAAGGTCACTGATACCTGTGAAGGGCATCTATACATAAAATTGACCACCTTAATATTTTTGAGTACACACACAGTTCAGCGGCATTAAGCACATTCATATTGTTTGCAATCATCCCCACCATCTGTCTCCAGAACTTTCTTACCTTCCCAAACTGAAGTTTTGTCCCCATTAAACACTTGCTCTCCCCTTCCCCCATAGCTTCCCTCATAGCTCAGTTGGTAAAGAATCTGCCTGCAATTCATGAGATCCTGGTTCGATTCCTGGGTGGGGAAGATCTGCTGGAGAAGAGATAGGTTACCCCCTCCAGTATTCTTGGGCTTCCCTTGTGGCTCAGCTGGTAAAGAATCTGCCTGCAATGTGGGTGACCTGGGTTTTATCCCTGGGTTGGGAAGATCCCCTGGAGAAGAGAAAGGCTACCCACCCCAGTATTCTGGCCTGGAAAATTCCATGGACTCTATAGTCCATGGGGTTGCAAAGTGTCAGACATGACTGAGTGACTTTCACTCACTCCCCACTTCCCCCAGCCCCTGGGCCCCTTCCTCTCCTTTCTGTCCAGGGATTTGACTCCTCCAGGGACCTCCATGAGTGGCACCAGACAATATCTGTCCTCTGGTGTCTGGCTTTTTCACTGAGCACAGTGTCCTCAAGGCTCATCCTGTTGTAACAGGTGTCAGAATCGCTTTCTTTGTCAGGATGCCTGACACACCAGAGTGTGCTGTACACACCTCAGTCATCCATCAGGCTGTGGATGGACACTTGGGTTGTTTCTGACTCCCTGAGCTGCTTTCAACAATGTTCTTCTTCAGCATCTCTCTTGGGGGATGGTATTTCTTTCCTTCCTCAGCACAGGGAGGGACTTACAGGCCTCTTTGGGGTTATCTTTGGGGTTATCTTTGGGGATGCAAACACTCCATCATGCCTGTCTTCTCCCTCCTGACTCTGAGCTCCAGGAGGCTGCACAGAGTCTGATCTGACTTGCCCCTGTCCCCAGAAGTTCCCAATCTTGACACCAAGTGGACAGCTTCACCTCGTACTTGAGGTTGTTTTCTCTTTCCACCTGGCGCTCGACCCCGAGGGGTGCTGGGGGCTCTGACAACTCTCAGGTCAGATCCTTCTCATCCTGGACCCCAGGAGGACACAGGGAATGGGGCAGAGCCCTACAGGGGACAGGAAATCGAGGGTTCTTTGCTGAGCGCTTGAGGGCAGCAACTGGCCTCCACCCACACACTTAAAATTGGTTCTGATCTGTCCCTGAGGTGGCCATGCTAGCCAGAGCTGGGGGCATAGCCCAAGGGCTCCTAACTTCTCCCCCCAGGGAGACCCCTGGATGGGCAGGAATCAGCACTCACCCCCACTCTCTCGACCCCAGATCGGGCCCTCAGCCTCAGCATCATCCAGGGAAAGAAGGCCACATCCCGGGCTCCAGCCTCCCCTGAAAGAACAAACCCTTGGAAGACCTCAGATGAGGTTCCTTCTGGACGTCAGGCATTGAGATGTTTACAAGTGACAGAATGAGATTCACCTGAGGTTCAAAATGTGGGTATCACAGAGCCATAGGCATCAAGCCTGAGGGGTAAAGGGGGGCTTTGTAAACACAGGCAGGAACCCCTGGGGAAAGGGCCTTGTGGCTGAAGCAGCTCAGTCTTTGAGGGCCCACACTTCATAGCCACTCCACACTGGGGTGGGCTCTGCACAGACCCACCCAGAGAGCTCCAGATGCTCCATTCAACCAGAAGAGCCCTCCCTGTGACACAGACACAGGGGGCACCACAGAAGGGGAGTTTACCAGAACTGCAGAGCCATCTCCTCCAGGAAGCCCTCCTGACCCTCTCCAGCCCAGTGGAACTTGCCTCCCATCTCATTGTCTCCTACTTGGGTTCTTCCTGAGCCCAGGAACAGCTGGGCTCCCATGGGAGGGTGTTACAGACTGACACCCCACCCCTGGCTCATAGAAGGGGCTCCAGCAGAGGCCCCTGTGGGACAGCGTGGTCAGAAGAGACCCATATGAAGAAACACACAGAGGCAGGCTGCCTCATATTGAGCCCCGGAAGTGGAGGATGTGGTGGGTGCCCTTCTCCCTGCGGCGGAATGGGTCGTCCTGCCCCCCTCAGTGGGCTTGTCTGGTGCTCCTTCACTGCCCCCTGCACCAGTCCTTCCACACCTTCTCCAGGACAGGGGACTAGGGGACAGGGGCCAGAACACGCCTGGTTCCCTTCAGGTCTGGGGCCACTAGGAAGGCCATTTCCCTCCCTCCTCCTGCACCACCACGGGTGATGCTGGCTCCTCCCATGACCCTGCTTGTGGGCACATGAGGACCTTGAGGCTGCCAGCCAGGAGGAGGCCATGGGCAAGATGTGGGGCGCAGTCTGGTGGGGCCCCCAGGCATGGCCCAGGACACAGACATGACTCCCCAACAAGGGCAGCTGTTTTCCGTTCATTTTCACCTCCTGCTGTGTGAACCCTCTGCTGCCACCTCTCCAGGCTGCCCCATCTCTCACCTGCACTCCTACTGCACACACTTCCTGCCTGGTCCTCAAACTTCTATCTCCCCATGCAACTCTCAGGGTGTCACTCATGTGGGGGCTTCTCACCTGTTTTATTTCCCTATGTTCTCCAGGGCCTGACAGACAGTGTGACATGGGAGAGATGACTGATAGTTTTGGATGGATAGATGGATGGATAGATGGATGGATAGATGGATGGGTGGATGAATGGATATATACATGGAGGATGGATTTACTGATGGGTGAATGAATGGGTACATGAAGAATGGACGGATGGATGGATGGGTGGGTGGATATTTACTTGGAGAATGGATTTATGGATGGGTGGATGGATGCATGAAGAATGGGTGGATGGGCAGATGATGGATGGATGAATCCCCTGTCCAATGAAAGAAGGAAATTGCATTTCATGATGACACTGAGAATGAACTGGGTAAACCGAGGCCTAGCAAGTGGTGGGATAGAACTTGTTCCAGGTCACAAAGGCACCCAAGCTGGCCCAGATCCCCAGACCTCTGTCCTCCCTGTCCAGCTGCCTGCAGTAGCAAATTTCATCTTAACAAGCAGGTGGGACCTGTGTCTTGTGTCTGCTGTTGGCCCAGGGATGGAGTCTTCCAGGGCCCAGGACCTGCCCCTTCTCCCCTCCCTCTGCAGCTCCTGGAGGAAGCACAGCTCCCCCGTCTGCCCTTCCTGGCTACAGCCTGGACAGAGTACTCAGGAAAGATGGTGCACCTCAGGGTTATACCTATGCATGTGTGCTCAGCTGTATCTGACTCTTTGTGAGCCCATGGACTGTGGCCCACCAGGCTCTTTTGTCCATGGAATTCCCCAGGCAAGAATACTGGAGTGGGTTGCCATGTCCTCCTCCAGGGGATCTTTCTGACTCAGGGATCGAACAGGCGTCTCCTGCATCTTCTGCATTGGCAGGCAGATTCCTTTTACCATTGAGCCACCTAGGAAGCTACTCAGAATAAATAAGGTGATGGGCTTGAAGGGACCAGGTGAGTAGCAGTCATGTGACACTCCTGCCCTGCCCCTTTCAGACACTCTGCCCTCTTCCCCAGATCTGCTGACACTGCTCTTGAGGGTCTCCAGAGATCTCTGAGTGGCCCCTGCTCCATCACTGTCTCCCTGGTGCTCCTGCAGCATCACACATGGCTGTTCAGCCCCCTCCAAAGATGAACACCCCCATCACACACACACACACACAGCCTTGCTGAGATGGACTCCTGGGTCGGCAAAGCCTCAAGTCTAGCTTGCTCCAAAGAGGGCAGGAAGCCCCAGAGGAGGTGCCCTGTGGTGCCAGATTCTCCCATCTGTTCCCTTTCCTTCACACCCTCCTCCTGCCCAACTCACAGCCATGTGTTTCATATGACCACCTGGCACAGCCCAGGCTCAGCTCTCCCCAGCCCCTTGTGTGTCCCTGAAACTGACCCAGCAAGGTCTGGCTGGGATTCTGACATTACCCTGCAGAGGGGGTCGTGATGAACCTGGCTAGCCTTTCCTGGACCGTCCTTGAGGCTCATAGGCTGCCCTCTTGGGCCGGGGTCGTCCTTTATGGGCTCTGCAGAGCTTGGCAAGCCTCCTCCAGGGTCTTTGGCCCAAGAGGAGACTCCATGACCCACTGAAGTCCCCCGAGGGCAGCCCCAAGCTCCCTGTAAACCAGACTCTGCAAGGAACAGCCGCCCTGGGCTCCAGGGCTTTTATGGGTTTGCCTTAAAGATTTTATTTCCAGAAAAAACCAAAAGCAATTAATCCAAATTACAGAGTAGTCATTTGCAATAATATTTGCTTTAAATATATGTATTTTTTAAAACCCCTAAGCTGTGAGCCTCCAGTGAGTTCGAGGTAAAGGACACCTTGAAATAATTACATTTTTTGCTCATTTTATGTTGTGAAAATGGCTTCGTTGGTTTGGAGAAGAATTGTAAAATGGTCAGCTGACTCACTTATAAAGGCAACGTTATTTTTTTCTCCAGATTCTGCCAGAATAACCACACTGCCCCCAAGGTGGATTTCTTCCAAAGGCACCTCAAGTGCTGGTCCAGCGGCCGCTCAAGCCAGCCCTGTGCATCCAGGGAAGCAACCCCAGCTCCTGAAAGCACTCCTGGTGGGTGGCATTGGGAACCCAGGAGGACAGGGGTCCAGCATTTTGGGGTCCACATGCTGGCAGACTGGCTGAACACCGTACTCAGGTTGGAGAGGGAGGGATCCTGGGTTTGCCTGCCCCCTTTGTCCTGGTGATGACTGGGAACGTTGCCCACTGGGAAGAGTGAAGCCAAGAGAGAGGGCAGACCAGCCCACCTAGGACCCTCCGGCCGACAAATGTGCACGGTGAGAGGCTTGGACACTTGGAAAATGAAAATTCACTAAAAGATTAGATTGTGCTTAAGGGCTACCCAGGTGGCTCAGTGGTAAAGAATCTGCCTGCAATTCAGGAGACCTGCGTTTGATTCCCAGGTCAGAAAGATCCCCTGGAGAAGGGAATGGCAACCCACTCTAGTATTCTTGCCCAGAGAATTCCATGAACAGAGGAGCTTGGTTGGCTACTGTCCATGGGGTTGCAAAGAGTTGGACATGGTTAAGCGACTAACACTAATACAACACCAGAACCTTCAACCCAGCTGGGTCAGAATACCTGGTTTTGGTGCCAGTGCAGCCCCTGAGTGTCCAGGGACCTTGGGCAGGAGCCTTTCCATCTGTTACCCCAGATATTTTACCATCCAGTGCCTCCTCTGCTGACGTGTGACTTGTGGATACGTTTTCTCAGGAACTGATATGTCCTTTCACTTTCTCAACAACAGTGTCTTTTGAAGAACAAAAGTCTCAATTTTAGTAAATTGAAATTTAAAAGTGAAAGAATTACATATATGTATAACTGTACACACATACAGTTATATGTGTATATATGGCATATAATAAATACATAATATATAACACATTACATATATGTGTCACTCTGCTGTACAGCAGAAGCTACCACAGCATTGTAAATAAACTACACGTCAATAAAATTTCTTTTAATTTGACGTAATTTTTACTTTTGTTTCTGTTTTGGAAAACCTTTGTCTAATCCAAGGCTACCAAAATTTTCTATTATGTCTTCTCTAAAAGTTTTATAGTTTTAGTTCTGTTTAGATCTGGGATCCAGTTTGAATTTGTTTTTGTGTGTGGTAAGGGTTGAAATTCATTTCTTTGCATTTGAGTGTCCAGTTGTTACAGCATCATTTGTTGAAATGTCTATAGTTTTCCCACTGAATTGCCTTGGCAACCTTGTCAAAAATTAATTGGCCAAATACGTAAGAGTTGTTTGTGAACTCTGTTCCATTGATCTATTTGTCCATCCTTTCATCAGTACCACACGGTCATGGCTCCTCTAGCTTTACAATAAGCTTTGAGATACCGTATAAGCCTTCCAAATTTTTTCTTCTTTTACAAAATTATTAGCTTACTTTAGGTGCATTTTGTTTCCTCGTTAACTTTATTTTTTTCTCTTTTTTTAAATTTATTTTATTTTTTAACTTTACAATATTGTATTGGTTTTGCCATATATCAACATGAATCCGCCACAGGTATACATGTGTTCCATCCTGAACCCTCCTCCCTCTTCCCCCTCCTTAACTTTAAAACTAGCTTGTCGGTTTCTATAAGAAATCACTCTGGGTTGTTTTTAACAATTATTTCTTTGAGTCTATAGATCAATTTCAGGAAAAATGTCATTCTCACAATACTGAATCTTCCAATTCATGAACATGATATATCTCTCCATTTCTTCAGATCTTTTAAAATTTATTTCAGTGATATTTGGTAGTTTTCAATGTATGAGCCTCACACACACTTTTTTTTCCCTTTTGGTTGAACTGATTGCTAAAAGCATCATTTTTATCTTATTATAATTAAAAAATTTTTAATTTCCAAATGTTCATTGCTAGAATGTAAAAGTTCGATTAACTGTTGTACTTTGACCTTTTGTACATTGTGATCTTGCTAAACTCACGTATTAGTTCTTGTAGGTTTTTTGTAGTGTCCTTTAGATTTTGTATATAGATAAATATGTTAGCTGCACCTATTTCTTCTGAAGAGAACATTAGTAGTCTGTGTTTTTTGGGAAATTTACACGTTTCATCTCAGTTTTCAAACATATTGGCACAAAGTTGCTCACAGCATTCCTTTATTATTCTTTTAGTGTCTGTAGGCTGAGTAGTGATGTCCCCTCTTTTATTTCAGGCACTGGTCGTTTTTGTCTTTTCTTTTTTCTTCCTGATAATTTTGTTTAAAGGTTTATCAATAAAACTTTTCAAGAACAGGTTTTGGTTTTATTGATTCTTCTTATTGCTTTCTGTTTTCTATTTCACTTATTTTTCTCTTTTATCTTTATTAATGTTATTTCCTTCTGCTTACTTTGGATTTAAATTTTCCTCATTTTATAGTTCTTACAGAGGGAGCTTAGATTATTAACTTGAAATTTTTCTTCTCTTCTAATTTAAGAATTTAATAAGTTTTCCTCCAAGAACTGCCTAGCTGCATCCCACAATTTACAAATATTGTGTTTTCATTTTTATTCACTTTAAAACATTTTCTAATCTTTTTTGTGATTTATTTTCTGACCCATGAGTTATTTAGAAGTGTGCTGGCTGGTTTCCAAGTATTTAGGTATTTCCAGAGATTGTCTATCACTGACTTCTAGTTTAATTTTCCTGTAGTCAGAAAACATATGTTGCATGATTTTAATCCTTTTTAAGTGTATTTGAACTTGTTTTAGAGCTCAGAATGTGGCCTCTCTGAGTGACTCTCTCATGTGCACATGGAAAAAACTTGTATTTTGCTCTCGTTGGGTGCAGACACATTTGGGATCACTGCATCCTCTTTAAGAACTGATCCTTTACTATTTTTTGACCACCCTCTATTTTATTTATTTTTTTAAGATGAATATTTTTAATGATAAAAGGTACAGTTCGCAAAGAAGATAGATATCATACATCATCAGATACCTAACAATTAAGAAACAAGGTTACATAGAGCAAAAAACAGAAGAAATATAAGGGAGATATATATATATATATATGTATATATATATATATATATATATATATATATATACTGATTCCTTTATTATTATGACATGTCATTCCTTGTCCGTGATAGTATTTCTTATTCTGAAATAAACCTTTATTGATGTTAATTTAGCAGCCCCTTCTTTCTTTTGGTTGGTGTTCATATGGTATATCTTTTTCCACACTTTTAACTTATCTGTGTTTTTTATTTAAAATGAGTTTTCTTGTAGACAGCATATAGTTGGATTTTGATTTTTTTTTAATCCAGTCTTACAATTTCTTTCTTTTAATTGGAAGATACAGGCCATTTACATTTAATGTGGTTATATATATGATTATGTTTAAATGTACTATCTTACTATTTGTTTTCACATATTTCTCTTTTTTTTGTTCTTATTTTACTGCCCTCTTGAATTAAATGAATGTTTTCAAATATCCATTTCACCTACAATATTAGCTTATTAGCACTACCTTTTCTTTTTAGTGACAGCTCTAGAGTTTACAATACACATCTTTAACTTATCAAGATGCTTTCAAAGAATGTTATATCACTTCAGTTCAGTTCAGTCAGTTCAGTCGTGTGCAACTCTTTGCAACCCCATGAATCGCAGCACGCCAGGCCTCCTTGTCCATCACCAACTCCCGGAGTTCACTCAGACTCACGTCCATCGAGTCAGTGATGCCATCCAACCATTTCATCCTCTGTCGTCCCCTTCTCCTCCTGCCCCCAATCCCTCCCAGCATCAGAGTCCTTTCCAATGAGTCAACTCTTCACCTGAGGTGGCCAAAGTACTGGAGTTTCAGCTTTAGCATCATTCCCTCCAAAGAAATCCCAGGGCTGATCTCCTTGAGAATGGACTGGTTGGATCTCCTTGCAGTCCAAGGGACTCGCAAGAGTCTTCTCCAACACCACAGCTCAAAAGCATCAATTCTTTGGGGCTCAGCCTTCTTCACAGTCCAACTCTCACATCCATACATCACATATAGTGTAAAAACTTCACAATGTGTACCTCCATTTCCCCTTTTTTGTCCTTTGTATTATTATCAAAAATGTCACTTATAAAAATTTTAATATATTGTTACTATTTTCTCCTAAGAAGTTAATTATGTTTTAAATTTTTAAAAATGTAAATTAAGCACTCTTTTATCTACCCACATAGTTATCACTTCTAATATTCTTTCTTTGCTTGGGTTCATATTTATATCTGTCATCATTTTCCTTTTGTGTGAAGAATTTAATTTAATAGCTTTTATGGTGCTGGTATACTGACCATAAATTCTCCTCTCTTAATTTCAACTGAAATATTTATTTTGCCTTCATTTGAGAGATATTTCTATTGGGTACAGAATTCAAGGTTTAGAGTTTTTTCCTTCAGACTTTGAAGAAGTCTGTTCATTGTTTTCTGGTTTGCATGGTTTCTGGTGAGAAATATATTTATGTTCCTAACTTTGCTCATTTGTACACAATGTATCTTATTCTCTGGCTGCTTGTAAGATTTTCCCTTTATCTCCTTAGCAATTTGGTTATGATATTCTTGGTATGATTTTCTTCTTGCATTTGTTTTTTGCAGGGATTTTTGTTTATTTGTTTGTTTTATGGGCTTTTTTGCCTTGGGTTTGTTTGTTTTGTTTTCAGTTGGGATTCATTGAGATCCTTGGATCTGTGAGTTTATAGTGTTGTTATTGTTTTTAATCAAACTTTTAGTATTTTCAGCAGTGATTTCTCCAGATACTTTCCCGTCCTTCATCTCCTTCCTCCCCTTCAGAGATGCTGATGACACATGTGGTTGACTGCTCTTATTACCTCACTGATCGCTGTTGCTCTCTTAATTTTTTCAGTCATTTTTTTCTGTATCTAACTTTGGATAATTTCTATTGCTCTCCTAAAAAAGCCCATTGATCTTTTTTTCTTTTTTGGAAAAACTTCTACAAGATCTACTGCTACTGCTGCTAAGTCGCTTCAGTCATATCCAACTCTGTGCAACCCCATAGACGGCAGCCCACCAGGCTCCCCTGTCCCTGGGATTTTCCAGGCAAGAACACTGGAGTGGGTTGCCATTTCCTTCTCCAATGCATGAAAGTGAAATGTGAAAGTGAAGTCACTCAGTCGTGTCCAACTCTTCGAGGCCCCGTGGACTGCAGCCTACCAGGCTCCTCTGTCCAGGGGATTTTCCAGGCAAGAGTACTGGAGTCGGGTGCCATCGTCTTCTCCCTACAGGATCTAATCTGGTCTTAATCCTATTCAGTGTATTTTTCCATTTCAGATAATGCACTTTTTCACCTCTAGAAGCTCATTTTGGGTCTTTTCTATCTCTTCTATTTTCTCCTCATCATGTTTATATTTTCCTCTGCTTTTTTGATGACATAGGTTATACTTACACTAGTTTCTTTAGTGCTCATTTATTGTGTTTCTATCATTTTTGTAAAATCTGGGTCTATTCTTAGTTATTGATTTTTCTCTTGGTCATGAGGCATATATTCCCACTTCTTTTCATGTCTGGTAATTAAAAATAAAGCTATATTTTATTTCATGCTTCAAGAAGTTGCAAAACAGCACACAGAGTTCCAATACACTCTGTTCATCTTGTCCTGTGTTAACACTGTACCTCACCCTGACACAGTTGTGCAAGCCAGGAATATCATCTTGACACAATGCTATTGACTTATCTATACTTTCACTTGAATTTCATCAATTGTGAGAATGTGGGACACTCAGAACCCATCTCTCAGCTCACCAGAAACTCTGGGCTCTGTTTAGATTCCCTGCCCTGCCCTGCAGCCTGGAAACTCTCTCCAGACTGTGAGCTGGGCAGGAGGAATCATACATTCATTACAAACTCAGACAAACAGAGTACCTCACACCTGTCTGGGCAGGTGGTACATTTTGACGAGCACCATGGAGCTCCAGTGGAGAAGGAAATGGCACCCCACTCCAGTACTCTTGCCTGGAAAATCCCATGGACAGAGGAGCCTGGTAGGCTACAGTCCATGCGGTCGCAAAGAATCAGACACGACTGAGCGACTTCACTTCACTCACTTCATACTTTATCACGGGAGAATGAAATGGCAACCCACTCCAGTATTCTTGCCTGGAGAATCCCATAGACAAAGGAGGCTGGCGGACTGTGGTCCATAGGGTCACAGAGAGTTGGACATGACTGAAGTGACAGGAGCTCCAGGGGCATGCCTCATAGCTCAGTTGGTAAAGAATCTGCCTGCAATGCAGGAGGTCCTGATTTGATTCCTGGGTCAGGAAGATCCCCTGGAGAAGGGAAAGGCTACCCACTCTGGTATTTTAGCCTGGAGAATTCCATGGACAGTATAGTGCATGGGGTTGCAAAGAGTTGGACACGACTGAACGACTTTCACTTTCACTTTCATGAAGCTCCAGGGACCTCCCACTCAGGGTCACATAGTGTCAAATCATGTTACCAGAGACTTACTCCTTTGTGCTTTAAAAATAGGAATGAAAACCTTCAGAGCCTCACTACCACTGTATTTCCTGAGGGAGGAAGTCAGGAGATGAGTGTGAAATGCACACCTGCTGTAAGGTGTGTTTTCACCTTCATCTCACTGAGTCTATCTTGTCCCCAGGATACACCTGAGGCAGCTACCACAATCTACTCTGTCCCGTGCACACATGTGAGGCATGTACCACAGTCTGCCTTGACCTGTGTACACACCTGAGGGAGGTACCGCAATTCCCACCTTGTTCCCTGCACACACCTGAGGCAAGTATTGCATACCTATTCCCCAGGCAAGGCCCCTGAGGAGCCTTTTGGGAGTTCACACAGACTTCAGAGCTATAGAGTGCAGGCATCTTTCTGGATTTCCTCAAGGGAAAATGGCTCACCCCTTCAGCTCCTCCAAGGCTGGGGAGAGGGCAAAGCATTGGGAGGCTCTCAGGATCCTGGAGCTCAGAGCCCACCTTCTTGAGGCCTCCTGCCCTCCTCTGAGCCACACTGGTCTTGGGGAGCAGTTACCCCTGATCTTCTGTCACCTAGTGAGTCCCCAGGTCTATCTTTATGCCCAGCTGAGTTATTAGGCAAGGGATTTAAGGAAGACTTTGAGATCAGATGGGCAGGTTTCTGGGAAAATACGAAGTGCCAAGCCTTTCCTCTGAAGAAATAGAAAACTTAACTCAAAAATGGGAATCAAAGTCCTTACCCTTCTTAAAAAAGAGCGTTTCACCAAGACAGTTTACAGATGAGTTCTTTCAAGGGACAAATGATTCTTATATACACTTTTCTAGAAAATAATACAAGGGGTAAAGCAACCTGCTTCATTTTAAGAGACAGGTGTCAGTTTAGTGTCCAGGACAGCAAAAAGGCAGGAAGTAAAGGTCTTAGAATCTTTTTACACAGAGACAGGAAACTCTTGAGTAAAATATTGGCTCCCTGGATTCAACCAAGTGTTTTAAAATGCACACAACAGAGTGGCTGAATTTTGAAAGACTGAACCCCAAATGCCAGTGAGACTGTAGAGTAACTGGAACTCCCAACAGTGCTGGTGGGTGTTTGGGGCAAAGATCTGGTGGTTTCTTGTAAATCTAAACATGTAATTACCCCGTGACCCAGAAATTCCACTTCAAGATGTTTACCCAACAGAAATGAAAACATGTCCAAAAAATGACTTAACATAAGAATGCTCATAGCAATTCTAATGATAACGTCAAAAAGCCAGGAACATTTCATGTGTCCATCAGTGGGAGGATCACACTCTCCTTAAAACCATGAAGTCAGTTGGACTGCTGATCCACCCAAAGACACAGCAAACCCACAAACCTTTATGTCCACTAAAGAAGCCAGACACAAAAGGGTACCTACCACATAACTTCAGTTTATGTGAAGTTCTGGAGCAAGAAAACTAATTAGGGTGAAAAAGTCAGAGCTCTGCTTACCTCTGGGGAGGCAAGCTGGATAGGAATGTGAGTGAGATTTTGGGGGTGACTGTTCTGCATCTCCTGTATTTGGGTCACACACAGAGGTGAGTGCATTTGGAAAAGTCACTTATAAATTTTACTACAAAAGAAATAAAAAGGACCCTTCAGAAATACTGAACTCAAGTTATGGGTGGTGGTGGTTTAGTCACTAAGTCGTGTCCATGACAAGTTAAGGATATATGTGCTGAAATATTTAGGGGAAAGTGAGCTGAAATGTATCAAAACATAAAATGAATTATTGGATGGATAGAGGGAAAGACAGATGAATAGCTATGTAATAAAGGACATTTAGCAAATATCAATGTAAATGGTATACAATATTAGTACATTTTATTAGTTATATATTAATCTCAATGGCAGGTGTATAGATGTTCAATGGAAAATTCAACTTTTTTATATATTTGAAAATATTTGTAATAAAATATTGGGAAAGATAAATCATGATCAAATGTGGTTTATCTCTTCCAGGAATGCAAAGATGGTTTAAACTCAGGAAATTGATCAATTCACATTAAGGGCTTAAGGAAAAGCTAACAGGTGCTGAAAGAGCATGTGGTGAAGCTTTAGCATTTCAGGTCTTTCTAAAACTGCTTAGAGAACTAGAAATAAGAAGAAGCTTTCTTGACTTGGCGGTCTTCAAATAACCTAGAGCAGCTTTCTCATGTCACAGACTTCGGAATCCTCTCTGCCCCTCCATGACTATTCAAGTTCCTTACACTGCAATCATAAGCAAACAAGAAATAAGGCATCAAGAACGAAAGAAAGGAATTGACTTACTGTTATGCATAAGAATAAAATAGAATAACAACAAAAAAAGAAAACCAAGAATGATTATATAGTGGTCACTCATAATAACAATTCTAAATAACTTAAGACAAACAACATCAACAACAACAAAATAATAAGTGAATTCAGTGAGATTCCAGGTTAACTCAGAGCATTCCTCTACATTGACAGCAATCAATCAGAAGAAGTAACATAAGATGCCACTCACAGTAGAAGCAAGTCTCCCCAGTACCTAATAAAGAATTCACAAGACTTTTCAGGGAAATGCTCGATCGCTATTAAAAAGCATGAAATGTGATGACTAAAAGTGAGATGGATGTGACAACTCAACATGGTAGGGACAGCAGTTCTTTGTTTTGTCTTTAGAGTTGATTCAATTCCAATCAAAATCTCATCAGTGTGTTTGGAGGATCTCATTAACTTATTCCAACAGGGATGTGGCTGAAAACAGCTAAGACATTTTTGAAAAGAAGAGCAAGGCTGCTAAACACTGTGTGTGCTAAGTTGCTTCAGTCGTGTCCAGCGACTCCAGACTGTAAACCATAAGACTTCTTTGTCCATGGGATTCCCCAGGCAAGAATACTGGAGTGGGTGGCCATGCACTCCTCCAGGGGATCTTCCTGACCCAGAGACTGAACCCTAGTCTCTTACCTCTAACCTGCATTGGCAGGTGGGTTCTTTACCACTAGCACCTCCTGGAAAGCCCACTAAGCTAGACTGCTGCGAAACTACAGGAATAAAGCCAGAACGAGATCATGGTGTGAGTGTGGCATGGAGAACAGAGCTCAGAAAGAGGTATAGGTGGCCACAGGTCTCAATTCTGGAGAAGGGACAGACAGTGGCCTGGGTGCATTTGGAAAACAGACTCCCTCTGTAGGGGTGGGAGGGACCCTGCACACATGCTCTTTGTTGGATCAAGGCCTGGATGTGAATGATAAAACTATATCAGTTTTATTAATGGAAGGAAATGTGGGGGTGATATCTTTGTCATCTTGGGGGCAGTAATAAATTCTTACATTAGACCTTGTACCTGGAAATTCTTTCCTTGTAGCTGGAAATTAAGGGATCTGGCTCCATTGTAATTTGAGATTTAAACAGATATAAAATAAAAATTTGTTGTTGTTTGGTCGCTCAGTCATGTCTGACTCTTTGCAACCCCATGAACTGAAGCTTGCCAAGCTTCCCAGTCCTTCACTATCTCCCGGAGTTTGCTCACATTCATGTCCATTGATTCGGTGATGCTATCTAATCATCTCATCCTCTGTTGCCCTTTCTCCTTTTGCCCTCAATCCTTCCCAGCATCAGAGTCATTTCCAGTGAGTTGGTTCTTCACATCGGTGGCCAAAGTACTGGAATTTCAGCTTCAGCATCAGTCCTTCCAAAGAATATTCAGGGTTAATTTCCTTTAGGTTGACTGGTTTGATCTCCTTGCTCTCCAAGGGACTCTCAAGAATCTTCTCTAATACTGCAATTCGAAAGCATTAATTCTTTGGCAAATAGATAAAGATATCTGGTCTAGTGGAGAATATGGTGGGGAAAGTTCATGGCATGGAGAGGCTACAGCTAAAATGACTGAGTGATTAATTCAGACTGTAAAGGACAGGCTACCACTGAAAGAATCCACATGGGGGAAAATTTAGTGGCCAACATTTGCATGGAGATTTTTCAGACTCAATAGTAATCATACAGATGCAAAATTTAAAAAAGGTTTTCCACCTCCCAGACAACCAATTTGCAGAAATTTGAATGTCAAATAATACTCAGCAGGAAGAGAGTGTAGGGACAGGGACCCCTGTCCTGTAAGTGGACATGTCCAGAGCAGAATCGGGCAGAGCTTAGTGAAACTGCTCTATCGTCTGTCTCCCGCTCCAGAGACCTGTTCCTAGTTCCATGCAGGGCAGTGGGGGTGCCTGTCTCAGGGGGACATGGGTACCCTCTGTGGGGAGCAGGGAGGAAAACCACTGAACTGCCAGAGACAGCAGTCTGGGGGTCGGTGCTGCCAGGCGGATAGATCTTTTAAAATATGCCGGTGATTGAAAAGTACATGAAGCTATGTGAAACCAACAGGGCAGGAGTAAATTAAACACGCAGCACGCACACTCATGCACACACCACGTGCAGCACAAAGCCTGAAAATAGGCCCCTGCTTCCCGGGGCTGGAGGTGCCTCCTCTGGGCTCACGGGTTTAGCAGTAGGTAAGGTGCCAAAGGGCCAGTCTGCTGCAGTGTGTCTCAGCAGGTGCCAGCTTTCCCTTGGGCCCCGCCCATCCACATGCCCTGGCTTCAGCCCTGACTCCTCTGGGGGACAGAGCTCAGGGCCCTGGCTCCTGACCTGTCCAGACTTTGAGCATGGGAGAAGGGGTAGGGACAGGGAACTCGGACCGTGAGATGCCCCGCCACCCCCATACCCTGGTAACTGGGGCTCAAACTGGCCCTCACTGGGGCAGTCCAACAGGTGCAGAAGGACCTGAAACCTCAGTGTGACTGGCAGTGACATGGCTTCTGTGCTCATCCTCACCTGCTCTCAGTCTGTCTCCCACAATTTCTAGATTTTCTATGCCTTCATAGATGGGGAGGCAGAGCCACAGAGCAACCATTTGACCTGCCTGAGGTCTCAGAGCCAGTTAGCATTGGACACGAGGCTGCTGGCCGAACCCACACTGGATTCTTAGCTGCTTTCAGTCACCCGGGCAGGTAAGGAAAGTAGGGTCAATAGGGACAGTGAAGGGACCCCAGGGTCTCAGGGGGCAGGGCCATAGGAAGACACAGGAAGGCTGGAGTCACTGACTTACAGACTGAGGAGGGGCACCAAGGCTCAGATGCTGGGCAGGCTGTGCGGCGAGAAGGGGAACCAAGCGAGACTCGGGGCAGTTCCCTCTGCCTTAGGCTCTCTGCACGTGCTCCTCCCGCCCCCTTCACTTGTTTCCTCCTGCTTTTGCTCTGGGCTCAGCTCCGCTGTCACTGCCTTGTGGGGCAGCCTTCGTGTGAGCTGCAAACAGAATGATGAGGGGAGGAGTGAGGCCTGGTCCCCAGAGAGGGTGCATCAGGGAGTAGAGACTGTGAGAAGCCCTGCCACACACTGGACTCTGATGCTCAAACCAGGTCTAGGGTCTGAGGGTGTCACAGAGAAATTGCGCCTGATACTCGTCAGCAGGACAAAGTTTCTGTGCCCCCTCCCCTCCGCACCGTGGGCAAGACTGCAGTGCAGGGCTGGCACCGCACAGCAGGGGCAGCAGGGTCCGGAGGCTACGGGCGGGTGAACAGGGCAGTGGGTGGGCGCTCCCAAGGGGAGCTTGGTTAAGCACCCAGAAGGAGGGGATGCTATTAAACCTGGGCTCGGCAGGCCAAGGCCAAGGCCCAGAAGAGTCCAGTCAAGGATGGAATCCTGGGTGTGTGTGGGGGGCCTCCCTGCTCTGCCGTGGGCCTGGGTTCCCATCCCGCTCATCCTCCCACCCCAGGAAGAGGCCCCTGGATGTGGTCTTGCTGAGACCCAGAGCTGCTGGGAGCTGTGACTTCTCCCACAGCCTCAGGCATCCCAAGAAGGGGTCAGGTCCCCCAAGAGCCTAAACATCGCCTCCCTGGCTGCAGGTGCCCAACCAGGCTGCCCCAAGTCCAAGGCTTCTGTGACACAGCATGGCAGACCCCCCACCCTACAGCCAGCAGCCCCGCCACAGGCCTTCCGCAGTATACCAATGGGTGACTCCCATCTCTCCCCGTGTTTCCCCTCCAGGCATCTCTGAAACTCCCAAAGCACATTTTGGCCCTCAAAATATGTCTCTTCTTGGGGGACACGTCCGACTCTCACAGTTCATCAGCAGGCAGAGAATCCCATCACCTTTCCATGACCCTCCTGTGGCCCCCTCCAGACACACATCAGCTGCCCCCACTCCAGCACCCCGGGCACGGGTCCCTCCAGAGGTGAAGAACCTCATCTGGGCATGAACACTGGAAATGGACCAGGCTGCATCTGTCCCCTTGGCTTTGTCCCATGAAATAGCCTCTGTCTTCCAGCTAAAGCTTTAAGAACTGGAGGTTTCCTGACACCCAGGACAGAGAGAAGCATTTAGAATAAAAGAAGTTGTGTGATCCTTGCAGAGTGATTTTGGTCTCATGTAAACCCCAGCAGAAATTCTGGAGTCATTTCAGACTCTACCTGAACACGTGCTTCCAGTGGGGAGGGGGCCAACTGGATGGGGTGAGGAGGAGAGGGCCCACGGGATGGCAGGACACACTGGGTCCCAGAGTCACCATTACACAGAGCTGGGTGGGGGTTCTCTTCTGCCTTCATATGTGGCTTCTGGAAGGCTGGTTGGAGCAGTGAGATGTCAGGTACAGCCCAACAGCACCCTCATGGCTATGATCTCCGGGAGCCCCTGCTCACCCATGCCTCAGCCCCTGCTCACCCATGCCTCAGCCCCTGACTAACTGCCGTGAGCAAGCCCCGCATGAGAAGACGCTCTGTGGGAGGGACGTGGAGAGACAGGCTGGGACCGTCTGCTTCAGGTCCTCAGGCCAGAAGCCAAAGCAGCACCCCAGGGGGCCAGGAGCAACTTTCACCCTCAGGAGCACCCCCCAACACCCATCATGAGAAGAGACCTCCTACTCTAAGCAGCTCTACTGGAAACCAGATTCAAGCACAAAGCAGGGCCATGCTTACCATTCCCGACACACTTCTTCCTGGCTTGGCCGCTGCGGCTGCTTTGTGAGCCATGAGTCTGAGCTCCCCACCAGAGACGCCCCCACCCACATTCTGCCCCCAGCCTCTCAGTCCCCCCACCCTGAAAGCAGGTCTGCACAGCAAGCACCCGGGGCTCCTGGCAACCACCTCCTGCCCTGACCCAAGTCAGCACACCCCCCATGACTGCCCCTCCCAGGGCCACCAGACATGGGGCAGAAGCCGGGTGGGAACACGTGGTTGGGTCTGCGTACTAGTCCCCACTGTTCCTCTGTGGGTATCCGGGCTAGGGGTCCTGCCACCCTGGGCATCCCTGACCTGCTGGCCCCCCAGACCCCCACGATGTGCTCCAGTTCAGATGGGAGGGGCACCCCACGCATGTGCTAGGTGATGCCATGCACTGCCCCAGTGCAGGGGGCCCACAGCTCCCGCCCTGCTCTGGGCTTGTCTGGGAAACCCTGCCTGTGCAGGGTGGTTCAGGCCAAGGAGTCTGTCACTGGCTGGCCACATGCATCAAGCCTGCAAGTTTAAGGCACTTTATTTGCACTGCAAGGGATGCCCTCTCAGGCCCTGGGGGGAACCCTGGCGACTAGGACATGGAGCTGATTGTTGCTGTGGGGGCTCCCTTGGTGTGTGCATACCTGTGGGCATGTGTCTCTGTATGTTTGCAGCTACACGTGTGTGCACGTGTATGTGTGTGTGCACACGTGTATATATGGGTTGTATGCCTCACACACTTGTGCACGTGTATATCTCTCATGTGTGTGCACGTATGTAAATGTGCATCTGCATGTGTGTCCCCCCCTCAGCCTGCAACACATACCCGTACACATCAGGAGAACCCCCGAGATCCAGGAGGTGACGGGCGAGAGGACCAGGTCTCAGGGTCAGGGGCCACTGGGTCTTCACAAGTGTTGGGGCCAGAGGCACAGCCCAGGAGCTGAGTCACTGCAGACCCACCAGCCAAAGGTTGCTCGGCTCATGCTCTCCAGGTCCATGGCAAAGCAGGTTCGTGGGTCACTCTCAAGAACAGTGTAGTGATTTCCCCCAAACCTGGGCTTTGCTTTGGTTTTGTTGCAGAAATTATGTTTGTTCTGTGTTCTGAAACCTTGACACCTGCCTCTTACCCATCTGCATTCAGAAAAGCGAGTTGGTTTCCTACGTCCTGCCAAAGGGGCTGGACCACGTGCTGTGAGGTTTGTGTCCTTGTTAACAGGAGCTTGGGGCGTAGAGGGCTGGGAGGCGCCTGATGGCTGAAGTCCAGCCCCTCCCTGGACTCCTCAGTGACCGGACATCACTTCCTGCATGTGTCACCCTCAGACATAGGCACTTCTGGAGACTCAGGGGTCTGAGCACAAATGGGAGGAGCCTGGCCCATGGAGGCACACAGGCCACATGTCTGCAATGCCCACGGCTAAGATGCAGCCAAAGTGCCAAGTGAAGCAGGTTGGCAGCAAGCGGTGAGCGGGGAGCTGACAATCAGAAGAGGGACCCCAGCTGCTAAGCACACGCTCCGACCTCCAAACCTGGGTGCAGCAGAGCCTGGATGCTGGTTCTGCCCAGCTCAGGCCCAAGGCTCTCCCAGAATGGCCCCTGGCATCCCTGCTAGCGGGACACACTTGCCAGTGAGGACGTTTTGAGCAGAAAGCAAGTTGCACGAAAATCATAAACATTTTCCACTGTAATCTGTGTTAGTCAGGTCCTCCAGAGAAACAGAAGCAATAGTGTGTGTGTGTGTGTGTGTGTGTGTGTGTTAGGGTGCGTATGTGTGTTCAGGTATGTGTGTGTTAGGGTGTGTGTGTCTCTCTGTGTGTTAGGGTGTATGTTAGGGTGTGTGTGTGTGTTAGGGTGTGTGTATGTTAGGGTGTGTGTATGTGTGTGTTAGGGTGTCTGTTAGGGTATATGTGTATTTTAGGGTATGTGTGTCTTTGTGTGTGTTAGGGTGTATTTTAGGGTTTGTGTGTGTGTGTGTGTTAGGGTATGTGTGTCTTTGTGTGTGTTACGGTGTATGTTAGGGTGTGTGTTAGGGTGTGTGTCGAGAAGGAGACCAGGGAACTGGGCAGCTCAAGCCCAAAGGCCATCTGCAGGCAGAGCTTCCTCCTGCTGGGGGAAGTCAGCCTTGGTTCTAGTCAGGCCTTCAATCGATCAGGTGAGGCCCACCACAGTCCGCAGGGCAATTGGCTTCGCTCAGAGTCCACTGACTGAGATGTTGCTCTTACTACAAAACGCCATCCCAGCACATCTGGACCCACGTGGGACCCAGTGTCTGGGCACCGTGGCCTAGTCAAAGGGACACAAGTTCCTTGCTGACGTGCCAACACGTAAGAAGCAGAAAACGTGTTTTGAGCTCCACAGTCAGCACCGAGCTTCCCAAGAAAACAAAGGCAGCAGTCGACAAGTGTGCTGACCAGCCCTGGAGGCCTGGCACCCTGGCCTGGGGACCTCTGGCTGCAGGGTCAGGAAGAGCTTTCCAGGCTGGTCAGGAGGGTGGTCCCAGCAGGGAGAGGATGGGGGTGCTTGTCCCTCCCTGGAGAACCTGACACCTTCTTCCCCAGCTCCCTCCCCAAAACAACCTCCCTGGAACGACGAGAGGAAGGGCTCAAGCCTTGGGAAGCTTGAACCCTGGGCACTGGGCCTAGAGCCATGAGACCAGCCCATGAGACAGAGATACCAGGTAAATGTATCACTGGTGTGTCTTTCTAGTAGCGGAGAGAACCTTTGGTCTTCAGTGGCGCTTACCCTACTCCCAACCCTGCAGCCTTCACGGCACGCACCAATGTTTGTCTGAACAGCTGGGAAGGAAAAGCAAACCTGGAAACCGCCCTGGGGAGGTATTAATACATCCCCCTGCTCCAGCCCACAAGCCCCCTCCAGGAGAATTCAAAAGTGGTTCACAGAACCTGCCAGCATTGCTGTATCACCAGGGATGCCCAAGCTACTGACCAGAGTAACATAGGGAGAGTGGGCCAAGCCCTGGACCGAGAGCCTGGGGTGGCAGCTCTATGATGGGGGCTGGACCCAGGGCCAGGGTTCTCTATGAAGGGATGTGCCTGGATCCAAGAGGACCGCCCTCCTCCCAGTCTTTCCCGGGGCGTCCCCAGGTCCACTGTCGCCTCTGCCCACCTGCCCACCGCTCCCAGCCCAGGAGCCTCATCTCTGGCTGCAGGGCTGGCTTGAGTGCATGGCTGGGGAGTGTGGGTGCATTTCTGCTCCCTGTACACAGCTGCTGGTCTGGGAGTTTCCTGGGTTCTGAGCGCCCCTCTTTCTGCTAAAAGAGGACAGAGGTTGCTTGGCGCCCTTGCCCCCACTCTGAGGGGGGCTGCAATTGGCTCTGAGCACGGAGGCTGAGGAGAATTTGTGGGGACATATTAGCCTTGGGCCTGCTTGGAGCTGAGATGCCAGGGCTCCTGCCAGGATAGGGGCTCTGATGGGGAGTTGCTGCTACCCCCCAAGGCTCCCCGCCAAGCTTCAGTCATCAGTGGGGAGTGACATGAGGCTGGAGTAACTCAGGGCAGGAGCCACATTGGCCAAAGTCTCTGCCGCCCAGCAGATGCCCACAGACCCAGAGCAACTCTGGCGTAGGTCAAGGGCGTGCTGTTCCCCACTTCCCTGGGGCCTTAGAAACAAATGTCTCAGGGACTCAGAGGTTTTTCTGGTTAAGCGCCTTACCGCCCACATGCACAGGCCGCAGCCAATATTTTCAGGTCTTTATAGAGTCTTCCTTCCACTTTCTGATTGATGCTCCTGTGGATGAGTTTTATGTGAAGCGTTCTCCAAGCCCCCGTGAGATAAAAGGCCTGCCCTCTCCGGCGGGATGGAGTGTCTCCTTCCTCCCTCATCTGTCTTCATAAAGCCCTGCTTCCTGGCCCAGCCAGCCTCCCGCGTGGGCGGAGGGCAGGGGCTGCACTTGTGGCTGGGACCACCTTAGCCTGCTGGCAGGACTCCAGCCTGGGGTTGGGGCCAGGGGGCTGGTGGCGCCCAAGGAGCCCTGT
Organism: Bos indicus x Bos taurus; assembly: GCF_003369695.1. NCBI lineage: Eukaryota > Metazoa > Chordata > Mammalia > Artiodactyla > Bovidae > Bos > Bos indicus x Bos taurus. Next base: position 49,354,234 of record NC_040091.1, read on the forward strand.
GTTCCCCTGCATTCCCCCTCTTCCTGCTGACCCTGCAGGACACCACCCCTCCATCCCCAGGCTTGGGCAATACCTCACCCGGTCCTGTGGCTCCTACTGCCCATCTCAGGCTTGGGAACACATTGGCCAGAAGGTGGGAGCTCCCTCTACACTAAGGGCCCAGGACAAGGGTGCTTCCTCTTGTCTGCCCCTCCTGCCAGGCCTTCCTCTCCATCCTCACTTGAAGCCTGAACTGCTCCCCCCATTGTCTGCGTATTCCCCCCACTTAGTGGCCCATTAGGGGGCATCCTCCTTGCTCCAGGCCTTTACCAGTCTTCGGTCACCTCAGGGAGGGTGGGGTCCCTGTCTTCCCCGAGTCACAGGTGACCCGGACCCTCCACTGTGGAGGGTCTGTGAACCTGGGGTCAGGGCTGCCCTGGCTCCTGTTGGAACCTCTAGGGCCCTCCTGGCCCAGCACAGAGCTGCTGCTGGACAAGAAAGTGTTAAGTGAATAGACTGGCCACAAAGCGTCCCTGGGGCACAAAGAAAGGGAGGCAGAAAAATCTCCATCCGACCCCCCCAACACACATGCAGGGTTTGTGGGTGAAATGTCCCGGTCTAGCAGGGGGAGGGGAGAAGACTCTGGAAGCCCCACCCCTATCCCCCCCAGGGTGTTGGGGTGGCCCTGGGCCAGGCTGGCCTCGACCAGACCCCACAGCACAGGCCTGTCACAGGGAGGCTGTGATCCGTGTCCAGCCCCTAGCCTGCCTCCCCAGCTCCCTTTAATAGGGCCCAACAATTTCACACTCTGGAGCCCGGACGGTGCTTGTTTTGGCTGCCCGAGCGGCCCATCCTCGCCGACCCCGGATTGCATAACTGGGAGGTATCCACTTACTCTCACTGACGCCTGTCAGCGAGGCCCGAACGGGGGCCGCGGTGGGCGGACCAGCCTCCAGTGCTCCCTTCGTGCCAGGCGTGGGGTGGGGTCTCCTGTGGCAGCCCCCGACCCGGTAGGCAGGCTGGCAGCGGTGGACAAAGCCCCCAGCTCCGGGCCAGGAACGGTCACCTCTGAGCGGAGTTGGCCAGCATGGGTGGCGGCGGGTGGCGGGGTTGCCTCCACCCTCTGACTGCATCTCTGTCCCGCGTCATCCTTGGCCCTGCCAGCACAGCGGGCCTCTGGTCAAGAGACAACTGTGGGGAGGGAGCCGATTCTGGAAGTGCTCTGCACTCTGCCCAGTGTCCTAGTCTCCAGCCAGGCCCCTCGTGAGCAGCAACCCGGCTGCAGACCTAGTGGGACCTCAACGCAGCCCAGCTGCCAAGTGCGAAGACGTCCCTGGGTCCTGGGCCCTCACCGCCCAGCCACCCTCTCCCCTCGGCTGCTGCGCCAAAGGTGGGGCAAGGGAAACAGGAGATTTGAATAATGGGAGAAAATTATTATGTCTTCGTGTGAGCTGGAACCCAGCCCTGTTCCCTGTGAGCGTGATAACCAGGGACGTGGCGTCTAACGTTTCTGAGCTCCGAGCCAGGGCCGGCTGTGACAATAAGATCATTGTTCCCAGTGTGGGGCATTGTCACTGGGGGACGGAGCCCCAGACACGCGGACTGGCATGCACGGGAAAGCGGGATGATGAAGCTGGCTCAGGGCATCCCCAGAAAGACGAGAGCCTGGGCCTGGGCTGAGGGCCGAGGAGGGGGAGGAGGACTGGCCCGTGCTGACAGTGCTACCTCATAGCTCGGTGGGTGACAGTGCTTCCTGGGGCTGTGGGAGGGCTCTTGGGAGGTTCCGGGGTGCCCTTGGGTGTGGGGGCAAAGGGGTTTTCATTTTTAATGGAATTATGAGGCTGGAGCCAGCTCTGACCCCCAGCCCGAGAGCAGGCTAGTGACCCAGGAATCCAGGAGCTGCTTTTGGAGGTCACCTCTTAGGACGAGAGCTGACACTGCACCAGGTCCCAGGGGACCAAGCCCCACCATCTTCCAGGGAGCCAGGTCCCTGCTGCAGAGCCCCTGCCCCTCCACCAGTCCCCAGGTGACCAAAACCACCCCTCCCCCAGGACATGGCGGGGACAGGGGAACCCTACCTGGGGGCCCACCAGTCAGCTCAGCACCGTCAAATTCCAATCAGCCCAACCGAAAGCTTGTCATTCCCGCTCAGACAGACATTCTAGGAGCCATGGAAAGAGCAGGACTGAGCCCCGTGCAGGCTGTCCTGGCCCTGACACCCCATATCCTGCTTCAGGTCAGGAGGGCAGGAGGTAGGGAGCAGGGGAGCCTGACTCTGTCCCTGCTGCTCCCCCACCCCAACCAAGCCCTGAGCATTGTGCCCCTCCCCCTCTTTGCAGCTTCAAGCACACCTCCTCACCCAGGGACAGGCACCTTCTCTGGCCCGTGCCCTTGATGAGATGGTGGCCAGAAGCAGACACACTCCCCAGAACACAGCCTCTCTGTGCTGGTACCTGGCCCTCAAGGGAGGAAACTGAGGCCAGATCCAGGCCTCAGCAAGACTGTCCAGCTCCTGGCTCCTGCCTGGACCCCAGGCTCTCCTTCCCAGGACCTCAGCACTGATGGCATCTCCTGGAAGCACCAGACTTTGTGCAGCCCATTCAGCCCCTACAGCCCCATGTCTACTGCCTTCTCGTCCCTTGCTGAGCCCTCCATTGCTATCCCTGTGGGCCTGGGTACTGGGCTGCCTGGCCCAGGCTGCCACCACCCAAGTACTACTATGTGTGCCCACAACCTGGGGCACCAGGGGAGCTGGCAGCCTGAGAGTCCAGCACATCCCTTCTGAGGGTCTAGGCCATCAGCCTCCTCTACCCCAGGGCCTGGTGTTCCCGGGGTGGCTGGGCTCCCTACAGAGAAGGGAGCCACTCCTGGGCCTCCGGAGGGGGTCAGAACAGCGTAGAGGGTGTTGTCAGGATGAGGTCACCCTGGCCGAGGGTCCTGGCTTTGTGTGTTGGACCCTGGGCACCCTCCCAGTGGTATCATTTCCACCAGTAGCCCCCTGATTCTCTTGTCAGGTCTCTGGAGGATGAAGCTAAGCTCTAAGCACCCGTAAATCCCCCTTGCGTGGAAGCTAGCAAGCCTTATGATATTCTAACTGTCCGCAGTTGTACCTCACCTATTTACAAGTTCCCTGTGCTGGCAGGGAGCCTGGGATCTGCTGTCCTGGAGCCAGAGAAGCCTCCCCCCAGCACACACGCTGGGAAAGAGCAGGGGTAGAGGGGAGCATAGGGGTTGCAGGGTGGACACAGGGCTTGAAGGTGCCCCCGAGGCCCCCGACTCAGCTGTTGGCTGTGGGGCCTCAGGATCCAGCTCCGTGCTGGAAGGGCCTTGTGGAGGCTCAGCCTGCTCCTGTCTGCTTGCCCCCTCCAGGACTGGCACCCCTCCCAGGCAGCCCCCTCTGCCCGGAGGCCCTGGGGAGAGGATCTCATGCCAGTCTTCAGACCTCAGGGCAGAGTCGGGGGGCAGGAGGGGCGCTGAGCCAGGGCCTCTGAAAGCAGGCGACTCTGAAGTGCTCAAGAGCTGGACGCAGCTAGTCCTTGCAGGGGGTGGGCACTGCACACAGTGGACACTGCTCACAGCTCTGGGCCCACAGCCACATCAGGGTGGGGGTCTGTATGCAGAGCCTGCTGGCTGCCAGATGTGCAATGCCCCTTGCCCTTCCCAGCCCTCTCACTTGTACCCTGAGGTGTCCTTCATAGCGCACGGTGGGGTCTGGGGTTCAATCTGAATTCACACCTCTGCCCAAGGCCCCGTCTCCTCCTCAGCAGCCACATCTACCCCTGGGGGACAAAGAAGTGTGGCCATTTCCTGCAGGACCCCAGGCACATGGAGCCCGCCTGGAACTTGGTGAGTCTGTGGGATGAACGAGTGACTTTCGGGGCCTGCTGATGACCAGTCCTGCCTGGGAGAAGTGCTGTCAGGGTGAAGGGCTGCACTGAGCTCCTCAAGGGTGATACCTACCTGAGGGGTGAACCACACCTGAGTAGAGAGCCCCCACAGAGTAGGGCAGCCAGGGCAGCGCTGGGCGGTTTGGGCACGCCTGCACACCTGGTCCAGCTCCTTGGCAGGTCTGGTAGAATTCTTGGCTGCACATGGTCCCTCTGTTGGGACTGGCTGTGAATTCGGGTCCTATGTTCCAGGTGGGGTGGCCCCTGGGAAGGACATAGTCACACACATCATCCTGAGTCCCTTCTGGGGGCTGACACCATCCGCTTAGTGTCTTGCCCAAGTGCATCCTCAGTCCAGCCTGCAGAGGGCGTCCCTGCTCCGGCAGGACCCAGGTACCAGGGGTGTTTCGCCCTCTGGCTCACATCATATGGAGGGACAGGCCGTTGTCCTAGTGGACATGCACAGTGGCCATCACGGCCTCCACACCATCCACAATGAGGCCTTGGGTTTGGCCAAGGGGTGAAGGGCCCTAACGCACCAGGTTCCCCAAAGCACCTGCTTCACAATGGCCCCATTCTCTCTGGATTCCTGACTCTTAATCAGAGTCTGGGGCCACAGGAGCCCTGGTGACAGAGATGCCTTCAGATCTCCTCCACAATGTCTCAGGAGGTGGGAGTGCCATGGGGTGGCTGATGGGGGTTATCTGACAGGCAGCGTTGCTCCTGTCTGGTTCCCGCCACATCATATGGTTTGTGGGTATCCCACAGTCACTGGTGGGATCTTTCATGGAACTCATTCCCAAGCTCCCTGAAGAAACCGAGGCTGCTGTCCAGAGTGGGAGCTGAGCTTTGGGGGTGACAGATTGAACATCATGGTAGGAACCACTATAGAGGATGGGGTGGCCCTGAGCATGGTCCGTCCTCAGGACACAGAGGGGCCTGGACTTCAAAGTCATATCACTGGTCTCTGAGGTATGAGTGGTCACCTCTCCCAGCGCCAGGAGAGAGGCCTTTGGCAGGGTGATGGAGAAATTGACAGCATATGGTCCCCACTGGAGATACCAGTAGGTCGGTCTACTCAGAGCCAGGGTCATGTTCTGGTACACGTGGCTCTGCTCTCTACGTCTTCCTTGCCTGCCTGCAGCATTTCATCTCATCTTGCATCTAAATGTTGCTTCACAGAAAGATCTTGCCCAGGACCAAGGGGATGAGAAGCAGTCGGAAGAAGCCTCTGCAAGATGTGGGGAGTGGGAACCCATATCTCAGAAATGGGAAACTGGCGCAGATTCATTTCTTGGCCTCCTGGCAGGCAAGGTCTAAGGAGCCCAAAGCCAGAGGGCTCCTCCTCCTCCTCCAGGACTTAGCCTACCTCATTCTCAAACCCTGGTCTTTCGTATAGACAAGGCAGGGGCCAAGCTCTATTTCTCTTCCCTCGTTAGCAACAGCCTAGCCTACCGGACACTTCCCTGGACCTCTCACTCTGCTCAAGGAAGCCAGAATTAAAGCCAGATCAGTTTCAAAGCTTCTGATATAAACTCTGTCAGGGACTTGAGTTACTTTCCCTGTCCACATCCAAACAGCACATCAAACTTAGTGCTGAAGATGACCTAGAGGTCAGAAACCTACAGTCATCACCATTATATCCACCATCATCACCATTGTCATCATCAACATCACCACCATCACCATCATCATCACCATCATCTCCATTGTTGTTGTTTTTCAGTTGCTAAGTGTGTCCAAATCTTTGTGACCCCATGGACTGCAGAGCACCAGGTTCCTTCACCCTCCACTGTCTCCCAGTTTGCTCAGATTCAGATCCACTGAGTTGGTGACGCTACCTAATCATCTCATCCTCTGTTGTTCCCTTCTCCTCCTGCTCTCAATCTTTGCCAGCATCAGGGTCTTTTCAATGAGTCAGCTCTTCACATCGGATGGCCAAAGTATTGGAGTTTCAGCTTTATCACTATCACCATCAGCAGCAGCACCACCATCATCATCATGATAATCACCACCATGATTTGAGCCCCAGCCTCACCCAGCAGCAGTGAGACTGGGGGAGGTGTGTAAGCAGGGTTTTGTCAGTACTGCTTCATTACCCCACCTCCGTATCTGTGGAACCATGCAGAGGTCTGACTGTCCACCCCACTCAGAGTGAACAAGATGAAAGTTGGCAGGGGTGGGCTAGTTGACACTCTGCCTCCCCCTCCACTGGCATCACTGTGGCCCTGCAGAGAGCTGAGCATTTACCCCCCTCCCACTCAGGAGCAGTGAGGAGGTGTTAGTCAGAGCCCACTTTCTCCAGGAAGGGTTAGTGGGGCTGAGAGGGAAGCTGAACCTCCACCCCACCTGTCCGCAAGAAGGGTGCATGTGACCACTTTGATGGGGAGATATCCATGGGTCCCACCTACCCACTCAGCCCTCACACTTTGCCTCCACAGGAGTGATTGCATGCTACAAAAAGATTAAATAGGATCCAGAGGCTCATCAAAATGTTCAGGGCAAAACAGAAAATCACTCATCATACTAAGAACCAGGAAAATCATAACGTGAAAGAGAAAAGACAATCAGCAGATGTGATTGTCAGAGCAGATGGAGATGGACCAGATGTTGGAGTTATCTGGGTAAAGGTTTTAAAGGCTCCAGAATAAAAACATTTCAGCAGGCAATGATGAATTCCCTTGAGACAAATACAAAACTGGAAACTCTCAGTAAAGAATTAGAAGTTATAAGACGAGAACCAAGTGGAAATTATCAAACTGTAAAACATAACTCAAAAAATGTGTTGGAAAGGCTCAAAAATAGTGTGATAGCAGAGGATAGAATCAGAAACCTTCAGGATGGGTGAAGAGAATTTATTCAATCTGAAAACACAGAACGTAAACTTGAAAATGATTAAGGAAGGGGCCTATGGACAGAAAAAAAAGACTGAGACCCAGAAGGAGAGAAAATAGATTGGGCTGCAAAAATATTAGAAGAAATAATAGCACAAACTTTCCCAAGTTTGACAAAAGATATGGCTGCAGGTTCAAGAAGCTGGATAAATCCCCAAAATGATAGATCCATAAAGAAGGCTGAGCGCTGAAGAATCGATGCTTTTGAACTATGGTGCTAGAGAAGACGCTTGAGAGTCCCTTGGACTGCAAGGGGATCAAATCAGTCAGTCCTAAAGGAAATCAACCCTGAATATTTATTGGAAGTACTGATCTGAAGTTCCAATACTTTGGCCACCTGATTCAAAGAGCTGGCTTCTTGGAAAAGACCCTGGTGCTGGGAAAGATTAAGGGCAGGAGGAGAAGCGGGTGACAGAGGATGAGATAATTAGATAGCATCACTGACTCAGTGGACATGAGTTTGAGCAAACTCCAGGAGATGGTGAAGGACAGGGAGGACTGGCATGCTGTAGTCCATGGGCTCACAAAGAGTCAGACAGGACTTAACGACTGAGCAACAACAACAGGATAAATCCAAAGAAGCCCATGCCAAAACACACAGCAACTAAACTCCTGAAAACTGAAGATAATGAAAAAACTCTTGAAAGCAGCCAGAGAAAAATGATGCATTACCTGAAGGAAAACACCAATCAAATAATAAGATTTCTGATCTGAAACCCACAGAGGTGATGGAGAATGAACCAGCACCATATTTTTCAAGTGCTGAAAGAAAATGGCTAACTGTGAATTCTATATCCAGCGAAAATGTCCTTTAGGGATGATAGGGAAGTAAAGACACTCTCAAATGTTGGCAAACGAAGAGAATTTGTTGCTAGCAAACCTACCCTAAAAGAACTGCTAAGGGAAGTTCCTACGAAGGATGGCTTGAAACTCCAGAAAGGGCAAAAAAATGTGGGATTGGGTAAAAATAGCAGTAATCATATTAGACTATTCTCTTGAATTTCTGGAATCATTTGATGGTGGCTCAGATGGTACAGTGTCTGTCTATAATGCGGGAGATCCAGGTTCGATCCTTGGGTTGGGAAGATCCCCTGGAGAAGGAAATGGCAATTCACTCCAGTACTATTGCCTGGAAAATCCCATGGACAGAGGAGCCTGGTAGGCTACAGTCCATGGGGTCCCAAAGAGTCGGACAGGACTGAGCAACCACTTTCACTTTGATGGATGAAGAAAAAACAATTCTATTTAAAAGTTGGGTGGATAAGGAGACCTAAATACACTTTACTCCAAGAGGAGTAAAATGTAATACCAGGAGGGGGTGGTGTTTACTCAGAGCAACCACCAAAAAATCAATACAAAGCCATAAATAAATATGGAATAAATCAAGATGGAATCCCCCAAAAACGTTTAAGTAACTTGCAAGAAGGGGTTACTGAAGCAGGATCATTTGCCCAATTAACAGCAAGTCAAATGCAGAGATGCTGAAGTTTGCAACCAAGAAAGGGTTTATTCACAAGGCAGCCAAATGAGGAGATGGGAGAACCAGTCTCAGATTCCTCCCCCACACAAAGGCCAGGGGCTTGAGATGTTTGTGGGATAAAGAAGTGGGGTGGTCTTACGTGTGAGGAAAGGTGCCTGGAAAAGTTTTAACCAGAGCTCTGTGCAGGTGTATCTGAGTTACCTGCTTCCTCATGGGATGCATATTCAAAAATATCAGTGCTTAGGATATGACAGGGAGGTATTGGCCCTCTGATGTCAAAAAGTTCTTTGTAGGACACCTACTCAGGCCTAGTTTTAGGGTCAGTGGTCCCAACAAGTCTTAGCTGGCTCAACCTTGAATTAGACGCAGCTGACTCAAAGCTCCTGGCAAACAACTAGGGCAAATATCTTATAGTTTGGGCTACCTGAAGCTTGGAGGGCATGCAATCTGCAATGTAATAATTAAGTGAAGGCAGGCTGCAAGCAGAGGGGTTTTTAACAAGCTCTAAGACAAGCTCGAGAATTTCTGCCAGTCGTGTTTCTTTTAACGCCATGAGACATGGTTTCAAAGGTAAGAAAAAAATAAAGAGGAAACAAAATGATGAAACAGCAGACTTAAGATGGACCTTAAATGTAAACCATCTACATATAACATCTACATATACCAATTATTATTTTTAAAAAAACAACAGATATTGGTGGATTTTTAAAAGTGGGATTCCCTGGTGACTCAGACGATAAAGAATCTGCCTTCAATGTGGGAGACCTGGGTTCTATCCCTGGATTGGGAAGATCCCCTGAAGAAGGGAATGGCTACCCACTCCAGTATTCTTGCCTGGAGAATTCGATGGACAGAGGAGCCTGGTGGGCTAAAGTCTATGGGGTTACAAAGAGTCAGACACAATCCAACTATGTGCTATCTTCTGATATACTGTATGCACATTTCAAATATGACTTAGGTAATCTGAAGGTAAACGGATGGGAAAAGATATACCAGGCAAACATTAAATATACAAACACACACAATTTAGATAAATGGGTTTATTTCATTCAAGCAGAATTTCTTTAGTAAAATTTCCTAAAGGAAAGATTTCCTCTCCCGCTCTACTACCTCTCATTCCTTCCTTTCCTGACCAGCACATGGTATCTGCCCTTCATTCTTTTCCCCATGTGCTTATAACCCCAGAAAACACGTATTTACTTATGCCTGTACATACTAACCTGCTCAGGTATACATGCTAAAGTGTTATGGCTTTCTTTATCAAAAAGGGGGGGATTCATTTTATAAAGATATCTCTATTATTTTCTACTTCTCTCCCAATAACATTTTGAGAGAGTTCCACACCATCAATGTGGAAAAAAAATTCCTTCTATGCATAATTTATTCAAATGAGATTTTATCGATGGCCATTAACTCTGTCTCTAGTATTTACCCCCAAACAATGCTATAAACATCTTTGAAAGTAAAAACAAACAGAAACATCACAATAATCAACCAGTGATTCTTAAACTACCACTGGGAGGAGGACACTCACAGAGCCATAAACCGATGGCAATTTCTGCTCCTTCCTGAATCCTTCCACCCAGGCAAGGGTTTCCACCTCACTCAGCTGCCCATCCCGGGTTTAGGCAGAGTGTAAATCCTGTGGTGCTATCTCAGAGGAGGATTTCGTGACCTCAGAACAGCACAGCATTCCTGCTCATTTCCCTTCTCAGCCCCGACAGACCTAAGACACATGTTTAAAATGCAGGTTCCGGGTTCTGGGCAGGAGCCCTGGGCCCTTGCTTTGGGCACAAACTCTACATAAGGACACTCAACTCATAACCCAGGGCTTTCTCAGGAGAAAGGGGGCCAGAGGATGGAACTACTGAAAACAGATTCCCCACCAGGGTCAGAAATTGTTCTGGTGCCCCGAGAATGAACCAAGCCTGACACAGCCAAACACCACACCATCGTCTTTTATTGAACATCCTGAGGATGCCACACAGTGAACTCACGTCCCACCTTTAGGGCTGCCCTGGACTTGGGGCCCTCAGAAGCATCTTCTCTGAATCACAGATGTCCCAAACTCCTTGAAGTCCGCAGAGGTGACCCACATCTGCTTGAAGCTGCTCAGAGAAGTGACGATGGAGGCACCAATCCACGTGGAGAACCAGCGGTCAGGTGGTGCCGTGATCTTAATGGGGGTCCCCTTGGAGGCCAGCTGCTCCAGCTCCCTCAGAAGCCGGTCGTCCAGCCCCTGGAAGAGCGTGGTGCCACCGGACAGCACAATCTCCCCGTAGAGGGTTTTCTGGATGTCAGCGTCACATTTGGTGATGCTGCAGGAGACCATCTTGGACAGGCCCGGGTTCTGGATGCCCAGCTTCTCAGGCGAGAACAGGGCCTCGGGCGCCTGGTACAGCTGGTCCCCGATGGGAACGATGTTGCCATCAGGCAGCTTGTACTCGCGGAGGACCTCCTCTGGCCTCCGGCACAGCTCTTTATCCGGCTCCAGGGCCACATAACACAGCTTCTCCTTGATGTCGTCCACCAGGGCTTTGTCCAGCACACACGAGAAGGTCCTCCCGCTGGCCAGCAGCAGCCGGGTGAGGTGCTCCGTGATGTCCCTCCCCGCCACATAGAGCTTAGTGACAGCGTGGGGCAGGGAGTAGCCCTCGAAGATGGGGACAGTGCAGGTGACCCCATCCCCGCTGTCCACCACCAGGCCTGTGACGCAGGCCGAGGCGTAGAGGGCCAGCACGGCCTGGTCCGACAAGTAGAAGGCGGGCACGTTGAAGCTCTCGAACATCACCTCGGCCATCTTCTCCCGGGTCTCCCTGGGGTTCAGCGAGGGCTCTGTCATGAGCACCGGCTGGTCATTGGCCTTGACTCCCAGCTCCCACTCGAACAAGTGCTTCCAGAGCTTCTCCATGTCTTCCCAGCCTGTGATCAGGCCGCGCTCGATGGGGTAGTGCAGCTGAAGGACCTCGTGCCTGTGCAGGGCCTCTTCCCCCACAAAGTACTTCTTCTGGTTGGCCCCTGTCAAAGGTGTCTTAAACTTGGGGTGTCCCACGACAGAGCTGACAACGTGGCGGGGGCCAATCTCTCCAGACAGTCCTGCCTTGCAAAGCCCGGATCCATTGTCAAAAATCACCGCTGGGGAGTCTAATATGTGCGGGTCAAACATGCCTGCAGCATCCTCATCTGCGCTCCCCCCAAATAAGCTGGAAGCCCCTCAGGCCACTTTGTGACATACGAGGCTCCTCTAGAAGTTTTGAGGCACAGGATTCCACAGTCTTGGGGTGTCTCCCAGGCGGGGCTAGCAGACGGCCGGTTCCCAAGAACTCTCCATCTCCACCTCGCAGAGCTACTCTCCTCTCAGGAAGCCTGGCTGCTGAGGCCTTTTCAGAGATGACGGCCCATATGTAACAATCCAGCCAAGGTAACGATTGTCCTCGGCCAACATCAGAGGGCCTTTGGGGGTGGGGGTCCAGAGTCTCTGCACACACCTCCCCTGCCCCAACTGGTGAGACTCCAGATAGGAAGCCTAGCCATTCCTGCAGGTCTGTGACCCACTGGCCTTAGAGCCAGTGGAGCAGCCCAGCCAGGGCCAGCCCATAAAACTGGTGTCTCTGGCCCTCTGTCTGGCAGGAGCTGCTGTCTGGAGGGTGACAGACACCCACTTTGCTAAAGGGGATGACCAAGCACCTGGCGCAGGTCCAGGTGGGAGGGGCAGTGCCTAAGCCTCCTATACCACAGGCATTCAGAATGTCCTTTTGGAATTCAGACTCTTCCAGGAAGCTCTTGGAGATTTCTCTTTTCTTTGCCCCATGAGCCCTGACCCTGTCTCACAGGGTAGCTGCTAAGCAGAGGCCTCTGGGCCTAATAGCTCTCTCTCCAGGCACATGTGTCCCTGCTCTAGTTTGATGTCAGGGCCCCTCCTTGCCCTCTGCAGCCCCAGAAGCACTGTCACAAACAGTATCCAGTGGTTGAGATGTTGGGAACCCAATGACCTGTGAAGACAGATGTCTGAGGTTTCATGGTGGGGCAGCCCTGATCAAAGCCTGAGACATCTCTGTTACTGGTCTGTGACACAGTTGGCCAAGCCCACTGAAGCATAGTCAGAAGTGACCAGGTCATCGAGGCTGGCAAGGCTGCAGGTTTAGCCAAGCCCACGAGGGGCTGGATGGGGGCCACCTGCTCCCAAAGCCCCAAGCTCACACCCTGGGCTGTTTCCAGCTGGGAGAGCAATCTGGAAGGGAGCACAGACCTGGGACCCAGGGTTGACTTTTTCTTGACAAGGGTGGAGCCAATCTTGGTGAACAGGATGCTGACTTGACATTCTGTCACTTCCACAATCACCACCCCCCTCCCCTCTGCAGGCTCCTTCCCCTTCCTGAATGCTCTCTCAGGGGACCACCACCCTTCCAGACCCCCACCTCCATGGGTGGCCCTCTCTATGTGTCTCGCTGACCCTTCTAAGTGACAGTGAAAGTCGCTCAGTCACGTCCGACTCTTTGTGACCCCATGGACTATACAGTCCGTGGAATTCTCCAGGCCAGAATACAGGAGTGGGTAGCCTTTCCCTTCTCCAGGGATCTTCCCAACCCAGGGATTGAACCCGGGTCCCCCACATTGCAGGTGGATTCTTTACCAGCTGAGCCATAAAGGAAGCACCTCCCCCCACCGCCACCAGCAAAAAGGGAATAGGTGCTAGTCACGTAGTGTCGATGCACGGTGTGGGTGTGTGCTGTAGACGTATCGTGTAGACCAGCTTTGTGGGCGCCCCAGTGCTGAGCCTGGGAGGGATCAGTAGAGACTTGGTGTCACTGAGATTCTCCCCTGAGGACAGAATCACACGCACTCGGGGTTGATGGTGGGTGACGCCCCGCCCCCAGCCACACAGCCCAGAACTGTGGGGACCTCAAAGATGCAAGCTCTCATGTTGACGGAGCCTGTGTGCCTGGAGGCTGCTGGGCCGGGGATGGGCAGAGAATGCAGTGTCTTGGGGATTCCAGCCTGCTTGGGTCACAAAGCCCAGTGCACTCAGGTTCTCAGGCTTTGCTAGAATTTTCCCATTATTGCCAAACACTCCACGCTGAATCAGGAGTGTGACCTCAAGATTTCTAGATTTTGGCCCTAAAAGTGGCCCACATGGGTGGTGATATAAGCATGATAGGTGCAGAGGTCAAATGCCAAGGCTGAGCTGTGTCCTGGGAGCCCAGGGCTGGCGGGGGTGTGGGCATTTGTGGGGGAACAGAGCCAGGGAGGACAAATGCTCATGAGAGCTTGGACTGACCAGCTGGGTGGTGGTGTTCTGAGGTCGCATGACACAGCATGATGCATAGCGATGCACAGGCCAGCGCCCCGGTTCAGATCCACAGACACACACCGCACTGCCCCCACCATCTCCAAAGGCCCAGTGTGCACGATGGCCTGCCTGGCAGGTCCAGGTCCTCCCACCATTGCCAGACCTGTAGTGGGCAGTGGTCCATCCCTCCATCAACCTGCCCATCCCGGACAAACTCAGACCCTCAAGGAGAGAGCTGTGACGGCTGGGTTCGCCGCGAGGCCGTGTCTCCAAGTGAAGCTGTCTAAGGAGATCCAGGACTCCGCTTCCTAAATGTTTTCACTCCCCCGCCCCGCCCCGCTGGGCCTGAGAGTCAAACAGCCCTCTGCCCTGGATCTGAGACTCTCTCACTCCTGACCACCCACGATGGTCATGACCACTGGGGGCCACATGCCTTGCAGAGTGGACCCCTGCAGTACTCGCCTCTGCATGTGGCTGAAAGGACCACAGCAGGAACTCAGCTCCCCTGTCGCACTCCTGGGTGTGTTGTTTCAGCGGTCCCAGGCTCTGGGAAGGCTTCTGTCTCCACTGTTGAAAGTGTCTGACCTGCTAACAGATTGTCCATCACCTGGAGAGAGGCAGGAAGACCCCACTGCCAAGAAGCAGGCTACTCTCTGGGGGGTGACACCATGTGGTCACTGGGAAAATCGGTGGGTTTATGAGCTATGTGATGTTCTGCTGGTTTCAAGCTCCCCTCCGGGCAGAAATTCCAGCTCATGCTGCCCAGGTGCCCAGAAGGCTCCATCCAGCCCTCCTTCCTCCCCCCTGTCTGCCGCCCATCCCTCCAGCCACCTGGTCTGGACGTCGGGGAGGGGCCATGGGTATCTCGGTGCACATGTCCTCATGGATGGCCGCAGCTATCTCAGCCCCTTCGGTGGCTGCGATGCTCTGAGCAGTCACTGTGGGGTTGTGTTTGATATTAATCCCAGATGGTGCCCCTCTTCCAGCTCCAGTCAGAAGCCTCTGTCCAGGGCCGCCCTGTCCCCAACCCGTGCCAGCCGTGCCTCATAAATCACTTGACTGAGTTTACGGGAGAACTGGCCATGACTCCATCTCCCTCCGTGAGACAAGGCTCACACCATGGTGACTCTGCAGAGCACACTTCCATCCTGTGAAGGAAAGCTTGGTCTGGTTTCTGCTCCAGTGGTCATACCCAGCAGCATCCCCCCAGCCCCCACATAGCCCATGCCCTCAATGGGAGTTGGACAGCAACTGGGCAGCCTTGGGCAGTTGCCAGGCATTAGACCTTGGGAATGGCTAACCCTGGATCTGCTGGGCACCCTGCTGCTCACTGCTCTGGCTACTGAGCCTAGGCCAGCTGAGCCCTGGGCCAGGGCCTCGTCTGTCCTGCCATCCCTCGTTCCTTCTGCTACCAGTGCCCAGAGTCTTAGCCAATTAGTGACCAGCAGACTGAGCTCATTGGAGCTGGCTGACATCTGGTAGCCAGACCCTGCTTGCTGAAGGTCTGGACCAGTGTCAGCTGCCAGCCTGAAGGAACAGGAGGACTCTGTAGATGGCAAGACAGTCACTGCTTATGCAAGAAAGAGAATGGTGGATGTGTTGGAGGGAGCTTGTGGGAGTACAGCCCCCTGCCCAAGGATGACTTCTCTTCCACTGCTCTGTCCCAGGCATTCCCAGAGGAGCCCAGGGACCCAGGCACTCTTCCTGGGAGACTAGTCCCTTTGAATCTCTTAGATGGAAATTGTATCACCTATCCACCCATCCAGGTTTCCATCCACCATCCATCCCTCCATCTATCCACCCACCCACCCATCCATCCATTCACCCACTCACCCACCCATTCATCCAATTCACCATCCACTCTTCCATCCGTCTATCCATTCACCTACCCCATCCACCATCCATCTACCCACCAACCCTTTCACCCACCCACACACTCATTCACCAACTCCATCCATTCATCCACCCAGTCTCCTGCGTAATTATCTTCCCTTCTCCCCTCCCTCCTGCCCTTCCACCCACCTTCCCCTTCTTAGTAGTTGAGCTGTGCATCCAGTCTTGCTGTCCACCTCCTTTCTTGGTGAACTTTGAGCTTCAGCATGGCACCCAGGAGTCCTATCTGCTCTGTTGTTCTCTTCAAGCCAGCTGGGAAAGGAGCAACACCCTAGATCACTCCTCTCTCAGACTCCCATGAGGCTGGCTCATTAACCTGGACTGGATGTCAGTCACATGACACTAGTGAAAGCCAGTGTTGGTGGAGCATAAGAAGGAACTGGCACCGAGCTGACATGCTCTGAGGACCTTAGTAAAGCAGCCCTCGGTGGGGCTGTCCACGGTTCAGCATGGCTTAGTGGAGACCCCACTAAGTGTCAAGTGAGGCAGATCTGTTTAGGGGAGAGGAAGTCTGGGGCCAGACCACCAATTACCCCCACCACTGCTTTTTGTCCCTGGGTCAGGAAGATCCCCTGGAGAGGGAAATGGCAACCCACTCTCTCTAGTGTTCTTGCCTGGGAAAGCCCATGGATGGAGAATCCTGGTAGGCTACAGTCCATGGGGTTGCAAACAGTCGGACACGACTGAGTGACTAACTCTTTCTACTTTTTGCCCTTCACTTTTATGGAACCCTGGTCCTGAGCACTTAAAATTTTTTTAAAATCTTGAAATGGGATGGATGATTAGATAGATGATGGATAGGTGGGTGGGTTGGTGGATGGATGGACAGAAAATTTGGGAAACACAAGAAAAGCATTGCAAAGCAGATATTAAGTACAAGTGACCCCACTTTGCTCATATCTTGGAATGTTCCTTGGGATTTTCTATTTCAAAATCCAAGGAGGACGAGCCGTATCTATGTCCGACTGCCCACTTTCTCACATGATGCCTTGTCTGACTGTCCTGTGGGGTCCGTATCCTCTGCATCCTGCCGGTGTGCTGGAGTTCTCGCAGAGCTGCTTCTGTGGGGTCCGTGCTTCCCTGCTGGGACCCGTAGGCGTCCATCCCTCCCACCCTGCCTGCCTCACTTTCCCTGGCCACAACTGCTCAGGCCAACCCAGCAGCTTTCATCAGAGCCCTGGAGAGGGGCCAAGCAGAGCCCCCACATCTGGAGCCCATGAAAGGCTCTTGGGTGGTGGGGTTTCTCTCGTATTTCAGGGGCTCTTGGTCATGCGTTGAACTGGGGGTGCTGTTGGCTCAGGGGCCAAGTGCCCCAGGGCTATGGGAGAATATCTGAGATGGATCACTCATCACCAGTCATAGTAGGACCCTGTAGGTGTGTCCACAGCTCCAAGGGCAAGGGCTTTCCTCATTCATCACTCATCTAGGTAGAGGTGGGCAGTGGTGATAGGAGAATGTGCAGGGACCTCTCACTCATCTAGGTAGAGGTGGGCAGTGGTGATAGGAGAATGTGCAGGGACCTCTCACTCATCTAGGTAGAGGTGGGCAGTGGTGATAGGAGAATGTGGAGGGACCTCAGACTTCACCTGGGGCAGCTCCCCGCCCCTTCTAGGTGGGGTTTCCAGAGCACCCGCCCCCCACCAGGGCAGAGCCAGCAGCAGGCTCCCTGAGGGTCAGAACCGGCCTCCAGACTCTTCAGTGGAGGTCAGCCTGGTCAGATCCCCCACAGAGGCGCCCTATGTGACCACAGTCTCCTGCTGGTGCTCCTGGCCCAGCACCACCAGCATTTCTCCGGGGGCTCCAAGGGGCCAGGTAGTCTGGGGTCCCCTCCTGGAAGACAGGCAAGACCCTGGGACTTCAGCCACCTCTAGTTGCAGGAGCAGGAGGTGGCAGGGGAGAACTGCTCTGGCTGCTGGCCTCCTGCACCCTAGTCCCCCACCCCTGCACTCCAGCCCTGGCCCCCGACGTCTGCACTTCTCCCACTCTCCTTTCTAATCTTCTCCCTACTCAACCCCATTGTCACCTCCTGTTTGCTGTTGTGACAGGTCCCTGATCATGTCCTTCCAAAGTAACAACTGGCCTCTTCATGTAGGTGGGAGTGTTGGGTGGAGAGTTTACCATCTGGCTGCATTATCTCCACATTTACTCCTAAGCATGGTGGAGACCTGTGGCTGGCGAGCAGTGAACCTTGGGTCACACTGTGACCAGCTGACCCATCGAGCCTTGTAAGTGTCTAGACTGCTGATGCCCTGAAACCAATCACAGCCTCAGAGGACATGTACCTCTGTGGCCAGCAGGAGGGGACCAGTCCCCACCTGGCAGGAGACACAGAGAGGCTGGAACTCCAAGACTGAGGTTTTGGGGACCAAGGTTCTGGATCCAGCAGAACAACACCTCTCTACAGCAGATCCCGGGCTCTTCAAGGAACCCACGGATCTCAGCAGATCTGGAAGGCAACCTTTCCTGATAGGGGTGTCAGTTGCATGTTGGCCATCCGAAATGCTGAGTGGCCCAAGCCCACATCTCAGGAGTGTGGACACAGGTTTGCTGGCCTTCCCGGTGTAGACCAGGGTGGTCCAGAGACCCAGCACTGCCACCTGGGCAGGGTAAGGGGGGGCGGGGCTGGGCTGCCCTCACAGCTTGGCGGCCATGACTGAATACCCCAGGCTGGACAGCTGCCACAGCAGACATCTACTCCTCACAGCCTGGAGGTCGGACATCCAAGATCCTGTCAGGTCCAGCTTCCCGGGCTCCTGCTGTATCTCCATGGGACCGAGAAGGCTGACTCTGGGGTCTCTTGCTGTTCTTCTAAGGGCGCTAATCCATCTGGGTCCCCACCTTCTTGACCTTACCTCACCCTAATTGCCTCCCAAATGCTCCGCCTCCAAATACCATTGCACTAGGAGTCAGAGCTTCCACATAGGCACTGGGGGGACACATTCAGCCAATAGTAGGGGCCGTCCTGTCCATCCCGCCACAGAAGAGAGCAAGAGCATTGCTCTGTGGGCAAGGTCACTGGGGCCTAAGCCATCAGCGACTCAGCCCTCACAGCCTTCTGGCAGGTTCACCTCACTACAGGGCAGGTCGGAGTTGCCTCCATCCTGGACAGAGGAGGGTGAGAGAGAGGCCTGGATGTGCTGAGATGCAGGAGTCTCTGCCCAGGAGGCCAGAGGGGAGAGGGGAAGAGGGAGGAGGAGGCAGCCAGAGGGGAGGACAGCAGTGGAGGGGGCTGGGGCAGCCAGGAGCCTCACCCACCTCCAGAGGAACCACAGACAGGCTTTCAGGCAGAGCTGTCCCCTCTCCTCCTGGACTTGGAAACTTCAGGGCCCCAACGTGTCCCCTTCCAGATAATGCATATGCTTGGAGGGGGCTATGGCCCTGCAACCATTAGAAGCAGCAGAGGTGAGCAGACCAGAGGCAGCCCTGGAACCAGCCTCTGGTCGGCTTGGCAAGCCTAAGAGGCTCCTTCGGCTGGGGTAGAAGAGTGATGGCCTCGTCGTGTGCGCTGTTCCTTTTGCTTTTATTCTTTTGGCTTTGCTCCAAAGGTAACAGGCCACTGATGGAAGCATTGAGGCGACGGACATTGTAAAGTGACAGAGGAAGACCCTTCCTCACATCCCCACCTCAAGATGTGAAGTGATGATGAGTGTGCTCAGTCATAGCCGAATCCTTGCAACCCCATGGACTGTAACCCGCCAGGCTCTTCTGTCCATGGAATTTCCTGGAGTGGAAATATACTGGAGTGGGTTGCCAATTCCTTCCCCATCCAGGGATCGAATCCATGTCTCCTGCATCTCCTGAACTGGCAGGCTGATTCTTCATTGCTGAGCCCCCTGGGAAGGACCCACCCCTGCCAATCCAGGTGCTTCTCCAAATGTGACTACAGTCACTGCTGGGTCAAAATCTTCCAGATGTTCTCCAGGCACAAGTGCACCTGGAAACACCCAGAAACAGGCTTTTTCTGCGAAACAGATGCCGCCACACACACCATTCTGCCCTCCCCGGGGAGTGTTGTGCCCTTGTCCCCAAGCCTGAGGAGCATGGCCTTGACCTTCTCAGTGCTGCTTAGTGACCTGTCATCCAACTGACCGAATTCCTCCACACGATCTCTAACGAGGCTTTCCCATTTAAGAGTTTTTCAGTTATTGACGTTTTTCAGATTTAAAAAAAACTATCACAAATGAAGTCTCAGTCGTTCCCCACACAACCCTCTCCTTCCCCATGGTGTGGTCGAGGACTGGATGCTAACTTGGAACCACACAGGGAAGACTGCACGTGTTTACAATGTGGGGGGAAGCTGCCAGGGTCGGAAGCCCCGTTTTTTAGATTTAATTTTTATTTTATGTTGGAATAGAGTTGATTTACCATGTTGTGTTAGTTTCGGGTGTACAGCACAGTGATTTGGTTACACATGTACATACATTCTTTTCCACTGTAGGTTATTACAGAATATTGAATAGGGTTCTCTGTGCTCTAAAGCAGGTCCTTGATGATTATCTATTTTATATATAGTAGTGTGTCTATGCTAATCCCAAACACCTGGTTTATCCCCCCACCTATCCCAAATGGTAACCATAAGTTTGTTTGCTGGGTCTGTGAGTCTGTTTATGTTTTGTAAATAAGTTCATTCATATCATATTTTTAGATTCCACATATAAAAGAAGGCAATGGCACCCCACTCCAGTACTGTTGCCTGGAAAATCCCATGGATGGAGGAGCCTGGAAGGCCGAAGTCCATGGGTCACTGAGGGTCGGACTCGACTGAGCGACTTCACTTTCACTTTTCACTTTCATGCATTGGAGAAGGAAATGGCAGCCCACTCCAGTGTTCTTGCCTGGAGAATCCCAGGGACGGGGGAGCCTGGTGGGCTGCCGTCTATGGGGTCACACAGAGTCGGACACGACTGAAGCGACTTAGCAGCAGCAGTAGCAGCAGCATAAGGGATGTCATACGGTATTTGTCTTTCTCTGACTGATTGACTTCACTTAGTGTGACAATGTCTAGGTCCTTCCATGTTGCTGCAAAGCATATTATTTCATTCTTTTCAATGGCTGAGTAATATTCCATTGTGTATATACCACGTCTTCTTTAACCATTCATTCAGCTCTTGATGGGCATTTGGGAAAAGACTCAAACCAATAAAATTAGAAATGAAAAAAAAGTTACAACTGACACCACAGAAATAAAAGGATCGTAAGACACTACTACTACTACTAGCAACTCTACGTCAATACAATGAACAAGCTAGAAGACCAGGACAAGTCCTGAGGCACCATTTTCGAAGGACAACGGAGAGAGTCCTAAAGGGTCACTCTCCTGTCCAGGTGCTGTAAAGCTGCCACGTGGAAAATCAGAGGCAGGGGCATGGTTAGACCGGCAGCTCCTGCCATGCAGTCTCCTGGAGCTGCAGGGACAAAGGGCCACACCCGAAGGCCTTTCACAACAGACGTGTCTTGCCTCGCAGCTCCAGGGGCTGGAATCTGGGCGTGGCTCACCCGGAGCCATGGCTTGGGCCCTCATCACATGGCCATTCAGCTGCTGGCAAGGCTGTGGTCACATCTGAAGGGTGGATGGGGAGGTGAGAAGGGCTCCAGCTCCCAGTTCACCATGTAGTCGTCAGCAGGCCTCAGACTATCACCTGGGCCCCCTCCCAGGAAGCCTCATGACACAGCAGCTGGCTTCTCTTAGTGAAGCAGTTGGGGGTGGGCACCCAGGACGGAATCATTCTCTTTAAGCTGATCTCTGGATGATGTCTCATCACACCCCCTGCTGTTCCTGTTGGTCAGAGTGAGTCAGCCCAGGGCAGAGCAAGAGGGGTGCCTGGAGAAGGGGTCATTGAGGGCCATCTTGGAGGCTGCCCTCCTGGGCACCGACCAGAGCACCAGGACTGGAGGGAAGGTCACCAGCTGCCAGTGCAGACCCACTCAGCTCAGCAGAGATGCTGCCTTCTGCTGGCCACTCAGGGCACTAATGGAGTTCAGTGGAAAGCAGTGTGTGGCTGTTTTGGGAGAGCGGGGGACACAGGTCAACCAGCAGGAACACCCCAGCTGGGCACAGCCTCTTCTGGACCCCTCCCTGGCAGCGTAGCTTATGTAAAACTCTGACACGGCTGCTTCTTATTGCTTCAGAATGCTCCTTCCTGATCTGGGACATCCCGCGGGACCTAGGGTGACATCTTTCCCTCCACACCCCACCCCACCCCCTGCTTCCTGACCCTGGAGTCTCTGAGCTGCCTGGCACCCCCTCACCCACGTGGCCCTCAGACAAGGGGTCTCTCGCCCCCTGCCGGTGCCCTGCTGGAACCGCCAATAGAAAGATCTGGGGCGGTGGGGGTGCCGGGGGCGGGGCCGGGGCGCGGGAACAAAGGAGGCTTGTTAGCTTCATGCAAGCAGGACACCAGGGGGGAGGAAAAAAAAAAATCAATGTTTGCTAAATAGGGGGAAAAAAATCACCCTGACTCAGTGGGGACAAGGTTTATTTTCAAGTGTATTAAAGTGATTACCCAGAGGAAAAGCAGAGCAAATGAACAAGTGTGCAGAGTGGTGAGTCGCTCGTTTTCCCGAAGAGCTCGGAAGAGCAGGCTCTGTGCGCGCCCCGCCAGCCGGACACAGCCAGGCTTTCGGTTTTAAATAGTTTATAACATTTCAGAGGCAGCGTCTAAGTGGGGGCCGTCCCTGGAGAGGCCCGGCAGACCTCTGCATTTAGCCAGTGATAAATAACCCGGAGCGCACAGGGCCCGGAAGGATCCCAGATTTAATTCAAATAATTTAAAATCTAATGTTGAAAGAGCTCTTTGCATTCATGGGCCGTGCGCATTTCCAGCTGGAGAAAGAAAAGGCTTTGTGTTCCGGGTGGGGGCAGGGTGACAGGCTGGAGCCCAAAGTTTGGGACTAACCTTTTTACCATGTGCTGCTTCCAGCCCTCTCACCAGCATTTTTCATACTATAAGTGGCATCGGTGCTGAAGCCAGACAAGGAGGGAACACGATTTATCCTCTCCTGGAGTTTTGACTCCAGGTGAAAGGATTTTTGTCCACGGCGAGGTTGCTTCCTCACAAGCCCCTTCTCTGACGATGCTCGTCCCTACCCACAGCTCAGATTTCTAGATGGAAGCATCCTGATGCACACGCAGTCCCGCATGCCACCCCTGAGAATCTTCTGGGGCCCCATGGCATGGTCCCTGTCATGGTAGGAGGCTGAGGCCCATCTGAGGAGGGAGCCCCCATTCCGCATAACCCCCATCCTGCCTCATCCACACATCAGGAAGACAGCCAGGGCCACCAGGAGATGATCCCAAGAGACTGGATGGGTGGCTGAGACTGGCCATAGAATCCAGGCTCAGTTCTGAAGGATGTGCAAACACTGTATTTTGTCAGTGTCGGCCCAGATTCAAGGCCATCCAGAACCTCAGAATATGACTGTTTGGAAACAGGCTCTTCGCAGAAGCAGTCAGA
This sequence comes from Bos indicus x Bos taurus, assembly GCF_003369695.1. NCBI lineage: Eukaryota > Metazoa > Chordata > Mammalia > Artiodactyla > Bovidae > Bos > Bos indicus x Bos taurus. Next base: position 49,377,111 of record NC_040091.1, read on the forward strand.
TCATCTTGGGTTAGAATGGACCAGAATTCCAATGATTGATGTCCCAGGAAGAAGGAAAACCAGAGACACACAGGGAGAGACGCATGATCACCGAAGCAGGGGTGACATGTCTACAAGCTGAGGTCTGTGGCCCCACCAGATGCTAGGAAAGGCCTGAGGCAGGTAGCCCCTCAGAGCCACCAGAAGTACCCAGCCCAGACCACAGCTGGATTCAGAATTCCAGCCTCCAGACTGTGAGAGAGCAGATTTCTGTTGTTTTAAGCCCCTGCCCCCACATTCTGGGGGTTTGTTACAACATCGGGGGAAGATTCACAGAATGACGTCAGAGGTCTGAGTTGTGTAGCAGTTGTGTAGTTACAACACGCCTCCGTCTGTTGGCGTTACATAAACACAGGTGCCAGTGCAGGAGACGCAAGAGACGCTGGTTAGATACCTGGGTCGGGAAGATCCCCTGGAGGAGGAAATGTAAACCCACTCCAGTATTCTTGCCTGGGAAATCCTGTGGACAGAGAACCTGGAGGGCTACAGTCCAAGGGGTCGCACGGAAAAGAACATGACTGAGCACACACACACAGGTGTCATGACTGGTGACAAAAAGCATCCCGTATGTGAGCTGCAATCTTTCCAGGAGCTGTTTGGAAGTGGCTGCAGGTGCCCGGAGCCAATGGACACACTTCTCAGCAGCTTTCCCACAGTCTCAGAATGTCATGGGGACAAAACACTCATCAGCTTGCCTTTCTAAAATGACCCATTTCCCCAGTCCTGACTTACCTTTCTTTTTCTTTTTAAGAGAATCTATGGGGCTTTCTCTTAAAAGGTACCCAAAAGGCATTCTCTCCTGTCAGAATTCATCTCTGGCTTGGGTGGTAGAGGCCCTGGAGCATCTTGGAGGCACTCTCAGGAGAGGGAGGTGGTCCCCCCAACCCGTCTCAGTCCCACGTCACATCTCACTGTCTCCCAGCAGTGTCAGACTCTAGGCAACCAGCCACACAGATCTAGGCTGCCAGGGGCTCAGACAAGATTTTTGTAGAAATAAACATTATGGGCCCATCAAGAGGGAGACCCTGGCTGTTTCCTGTGCTCTAGCTCTCATTGTGGCGGCGCCCATGGCAGCCCTGGCAGACGCAGGAGTGATGGCAGTGACCGATATAGCTCGCCAGGTGGGTGAAGGTTGCCGAATGGTCCCCTGGCTAGACATGTGGGGTTTGACAGCTTGCCCAACCAGCTGGTGAATAAGTCAGCCAGGGCTTCTGCTTCAACATCCTGTGCGTGGGAGAGACAGGTTTGGGCAAGTCCACCCTCATGGACACCCTGTTCAACACCAAGGTCGGGGGGAGCCAACCACACACACACGGCCGGGTGTCCAGCTCCGGTCCAATACCTATGACCTTCAAGAGAGCAACATGGGGCTAAAGCTGACAATTGTTAACACAGTGGGCTTCGGGGACCAGATCAACAAGGAGGACAGCTACGAGCCCGTCGTGGAATTCATCGGTGCCCAGTTTGAGGCCTACCTGTAGGAGGAGCTGCGGATCTGCAGGGTACTGAACACCTACCATGACTCTCGCATCCGTGCCCGCTTGTACTTCATCGCCCCCATGGGTCATTCCTTGAAGTCTCTGGACCGAGTGACTATGAAGAAGCTGGACAGTAAGGGGAACATCATCCCCATCATCATCAAATCAGATGCCATTTCTAAGAGTGAGCTAACCAAGTTCAAAATCAAAATCACCAGCAAGCTTGTCAGCAGTGGAATCCAGATCTACCAGTTCCCTACAGATGACAAGTCAGCAGCAGAGATCAACAGAACCGTGAACGCCCACCTGCCATTTGCTGTCAAGGGCAGCACAAAAGAACGGAAGATAGGTAAGAAGATGATGAAAGTGTGGCGGTATCCCTGGGGCACGGCGCAAGTTGAAAATGAAGCCCACTGTGACTTTATGAAGCTGCAGGATATGCCGATCTGAGGCAACATGGAGGATCTCCAGGAGCAGACCCCTGGCCCACACTGTGAGCTGTACCGCCGCTGTAAGCTGGAGGAGGTGGGCTTCAAGGACACCGACCCTGACAGCAAACCATTCAGTTTACAGGAGACGTATGAGGCCAAAAGGAATGAGTTGCTAGAGGAGCTCCAAAAAAAAGAAGAGATGAGAAAGATTTTCGTCCAGAGAGTCAAAGAGAAAGAAGCTGAACTTAAAGAGGCAGAGACAGAGCTGCATTAGAAGCTTGACCGTCTGAAGAAACTACACCAGGGTGAGAAGAAGCTGGAGGATAAGAAGAAATCCCTGGATGACAAAGTGGACGCTTTCAAACAGAGGAAAATGGCAGCTGAGCTGCTCCAGTTTCAGGGCTCCCAGGTTGAAGGCTCACAGACTCTGAAAAGAGACAAAGAGAAGAAAAACTTTTAATAATCTTGTCTTCAGCAGCTACACTAAGTCTAAAGGAGAAGATTACCATTATAGAAGAGTTGCTGCTGCTGCTAAGTCGCTTCAGTCGTGTCCGACTCTGTGCGACCCCACAGACGGCAGCCCACCAGGCTCTGCCATCCCTGGGATTCTCCAGGCAAGAACACTGGAGTGGGTTGCCATTTCCTTCTCCAATGCATGAAAGTGAAAAGTGAAAGTGAAGTCGCTCAGTCATGTCCGACTCTTCGCGACCCCATGGACTGCAGCCCACCAGGCTCCTCTGCCCATGAGATTTTCCAGGCAAGAGTACTGGACTCGGTTGCCATTGCCTTCTCCAATAGAAGAGTTAGGGTTCCATATTGTCTCAAATCAGAAACCAACCAACACCTTCTCCCTCCAAATTGTGCACGCGTTCATGTGTGCATGCACACACACACACACACACACACTCTTAACAAGTGTTCATGTGTCCAGGCAAAAAGCTTTCTCCCAACTTACATGGAATTTTATATGGAAGTGACTTGTCCTAATCTAACAAGGCAGGGAAAGATCCATCCGAGCTGGAGAATGGACCCAATGTAACCTAAGAGAGACAACTGCAGGATGACTCATCCAAGTGTAAGTGACTGAGGCAGGAGAGCTCAGCTATGGGTGTGAAAGTATTGCTTGCAAGTTTTTCATTTGAGTTTTCTGTTTTTCCTTTCAAACACCAATTCTCCAGTTCAATGGGTTGATTGTCTACAGCCACTACTAAACATTTCTAAATATGGATGAGAAAGTCAAGCAACATTCATATCTTCTTCAGCATTCACAGACTTTCTGCAGACCCCCTCAGCAAGTGGGGTGAGTGGATCTACTGACATTCAGGTGGAGAAAGGAAAGAAGAGACGAGGAAAGGAGAGATGGGGGAGTTTAAGCTTAGTGAGCAAAATTACTCCATTCAGCCTTCCAAGGCCAGTTGGGGTTTTGGGAGAGGTTTCTGCTCAATGTGGGACCTGGAGGGAGAGCTTTGATGTTGATAAATCTGCCCTGAATTCGTTGGTTTAACTTACATTGAAATACCATTTGAGTGTGCCCATCCCCATATAGCCCTACAACCATTGCCATTCTACTGTCCCGTGTCTCTTGAGAGAGCCTCTTTGCATGTTTTCCAGAATCTGGTTCATTCTTCCTTTCTTCTCCTTTGTTCTTTTTGCTCAGAAATGTGACCAGTCATTGCTCCTCTGGGGCTTTTTTCGCCAGGAGAAATAACCCAAACCCAGCACTGTTTAGCTTGATATCTTTCTAATGTCCATGTCAATTTTCAATAAAATTCAAAGAAATGCTCAAAAAAAAAAAAGATGCAGGGGGCGGGGGGAGACCTTCCAGGGTGCTCAGGACCTGCCTCTCTGGGCAGAGCCAGGGTTGCGGGTCTGAGGTCTTGGTGGTGAGTAGGTGGGTTTGGGCTCAAACTACCTGGGGTTTCCTAACCCAACACAGAGAAAACTGCAGGCCCAGCCCCCTTCTCTGGTGCTTTGTCTGCCCACCTCCCTCAGGGCTGATAACCGCCTTACTGCTCAGGAAACACAGCCGGGCTGGTGGACACAGCGAGCACCTGGCCAGACCTACTGCCCGAGACCAGGAAGGACCAGCTGGTGTCGTCACCGCTTCCGTCCTTCAGTCTGAATAAATCCCTGCCCAGACTGTGTCCAGACCGTGTCCAGAGACCAGCTGACCCTGCCTTCCCTCCCCCACCTCTCCCTTGGCTCATCCTGCTCCCCACGCTTGCCTTCCTTGGGCTCCTCATGGTTGGGGTGCCTCATCTCTCCAGTTTGGAGAGAATTTCCTCCGAACTCCCGGAGACTCAAAGGGGCCTCCTGGTTCCCCACCTCCACCACACTGTCCAGCAGGGGGGCCACAGCCTCCTGTGACCATGTCTGCCCACACTCGCAGGGCCCCAGGCCACTGAGCAGTAGCCACGTGCAGCTGGTGGCTGCCAGGCTGGCCATGGCCATGCAGGCCTGCCCACTAGGGCATGGAGGTCTGTGGACAGTGCTCTCTGGGGCCCCACCTGCCAGGACCACTCCTGAGCAGCCCGTCCAGCACTGTCCAACGTGGCTGGTGAATCAGGGGTGCATCCGTGTGCGGGTTTTCTGACCAGAGCCTATTACCAGAGGTGGGTCGCTGCATGTGTAGGACCTGCCTGCAGAAGGCATTTTCTCTGGTTTATCTGAAGTTCAAATTTAACTGGGTGTCTTGAATTTGTGTCTACAAACCTGGCTGCCCCACCTGCCTGCGCCCACTCACAGGCATCGGTTCAGAGTCCTAAGCTCCCCGGGGTGGGCATGCTTACGGCTGGTCTGGCTGGTGTTTTCCTCAAAGGAGCCCCAAATGTGGAGCAGCTCTGGGTGCAAGAGCCCTCCCCATCCCAGCCTAAGGAGGCAGGCGAAGGGGGAATGTGAGCCTCGGCGAGCCTGGCTGGGCATCCATGCCAAAGACGTGCCTGCAGCTTTCCAGAAGGGAATTCATCCTAAAAATGGAAACTGCCCATCCCCCACACCCCGCCTGTCTGCCCAGACTCCCAGGAGAGGGACCCCTGGAAACCCCGCGGCAGACATTTGACACAGCCCCAGTGTACCCATGGTTCTCACAAGAGCCGGGAAGTAAGCGTTACCCACGCTTGGCCCTTATCACCATGTTCCCAAGTTATCAGCAGCAGCTCCTTTAGCCTGAAACAGCCAGACGGACAGCCATGGGAGCCTGCCGGGTGCCAGGAACCTGGGACAGAGCCTGCCATGCTGCGGGGAGAGCGATGGTTTGCGCTGCTCCTTCCTGTGTCCTTCAGGGGCCAAATCTTTGAGGATGCTGTTTCAAAAGTTTAGTGTGGATGAGCCTGGGGTCCCCACCTTGGCCCCACCTTGGCATGTACCGAGTGCCTGGCTGAGTTTGCTGGGGACACTCGGTGGGTGGTGGGGTTGGCAGGGGCGAGGTAACGCATACTTTTCCGGGTGGTGTCAGAGCCGGGTACGTGCCATGAAGAATAGGAAACAATTGGGGACAGATTGGGCAGAGGGACAGGTGGTCAGGGATGTCCCCAGTGAGCTGAGACCCCAAAGGCTAGGCAGAGGGCGCCATGGGGGCCTGGCTGCAGAACATTCCAGCATGGCAAGGGAGCAGCATGAGGGGCAGGGTAGGCAGAGGCCTGGGGCAGGAAGGACTTGGCCCTCCCAGTTCTCTGCTCACCATAGACACTGGATCTCAAATTCAGGGTGTTTCCCCATCAGCCCTGATCTGGTGGATTTAAGTCAGAGGAAGGCCCACACCTAACACCAGTGGATGAGGGGTGGGGATGGGCAGCCAGGCCTTCGGGTCAGGGCTGGACTGGGCTGGAGCAGCCAGGAGCCCCAGAGCTCAGGTTCCCTAGCCTTCAGCCCCTTCTCTGTGCACCCACAGTCAGGGAGGGTTCTGTCCACAAAACGTGGCCAGGTGGCCTAGGCTTCTGAAGGAGGAGGCTCCAAGGGAAGCCATAACCCCCACAGAGAGGCCCGGGGACCCCATCTGTAACAGCCACTGGCCTACAGCTTTGTCAAGTGGCCTCAGCACCCTGGCTTATACCCAACACTGTAGACAGGGGGCAGGGTTTATGGGCTTGCTGGGGTTCTCTCCCCACTGGAGAGTCAGTTACAAGGGAGCCAAGCAGCAGGACCCCACATGGTTGCTAGCCTGATTCACTCTTGCCTCCCAGGAGCCCAGTAGAGGCGAGGTTTTCTGAATTAAATTTGGTCATTAGCTTGGGCTCCTAGGAGCAGATAACTTCCCATGGAGATGGTGCTGCAGTGGATGTTCTTGCACACATATCTTTGCATAGGGGTGTCATCTGCTCCTTACAATCAAATCCTTGATGCACCGGGACTTCTTGGTGGTCCAGTGGTTAAGACTTTGCCTTCCAACTCAGGGGGTTCAAGTTCAATCCCTGGTTGGGGAGCTAAGATCCCACGTGCCTCCAGGCTGAAAAAGCAAAGCATCAAACAGAAGCAATGTGGTAACAGATTGAATAAAGACTTTAAAAATGGTCCACATCAAAAAATCTTCTTAAAAAAAGTCCTTGAGGTGAGATTTCTGGGTCAGACGCCTCCTTAACCACTTGTCTGAGTTGGTCTAGGCTGCCTCCTTGCTGTGTATCCCCATACAGCAGATGCGGTTGGAGGGAGGGCAGAAAGGAGAGAAAGAAAGAGAGAGGGGATGAGTGCCCTGGTCTCCTCTTCCTCTTATCAGGGCACTAATCCCTTCCCGAGGCCCCACCCTCATGACCTCATCTAAACCTAGTCACCTCGCTGAGGCTCCACCTCCTAATACCATTGTATTGGACATCCACACTTGAATTTGGGGACACACCACGTCTCATAGCACAGCGCCAGCTGCAGAGGGACCCCAGCTGTGGTACTTCTCCACGTGGAGGTGGCCCTTGAGGACACGGTGAGGGTAACTTCCTAACGGGCAGAGCTTTGGGTGGAGAGAGACATGGCCCAGGTGAGGATCCAAACACGCTTGTAGGCAGTGGTGACCAGCTTCTCAAGTCTCTTGGAAGACTAGGAGGCAACAAACAAGGAGATGAGGGATGAGCAGCCCTGGGGAAGAGGCACGCAGATGGACCGCTGAGGACAGCACAGTCAGAAACAAACAAGGAGATGAGGGATGAGCGACCCTGGGGAAGAGGCACGCAGATGGACTGCTGAGGACAGCACAGTCAGAAACAAACAAGGAGATGAGGGATGAGCGACCCTGGGGAAGAGGCACGCAGATGGACTGCTGAGGACAGCACAGTCAGAAACAAACAAGGAGATGAGGGGTGAGCAGCCCTGGGGAAGAGGCACGCAGATGGACTGCTGAGGACAGCACAGTCAGACGGCAATGTCCACCCAGGCCCCAGGCAACCTGGTGGGCAGGGCAGCTTGGCCAGTCCTCAGGCAGCCTCTGGCCTCAGCCATCTCTGTTAAGGACATTGGACTCATGGATGAAGTAGTCACGACCATAGGTTTTGAAGCAACGTATGGACTTCTTCTCACTAAGGCTGATGTGATTCTATTAATAGTATTACTGTGTTTCTAGCAATGGCACCCCACTCCGGTACTCTTGCTTGGAAAATCCCATGGACGGAGGAGCCTGGTAGGCTGCAATCCATGGGGTCGCTAAGAGTCAGACACGACTGAGCTACTTCACTTTCACTTTTCACTTTCATGCTTTGGAGAAGGAAATGGCAGCCCACTCCAGTGTTCTTGCCTGGAGAATCCCAGGGATGGGGGAGCCTGGTGGGCTGCCGTCTATGGGGTCACACAGAGTCGGACACGACTGAAGTGACTTAGCATAGCATAGCATAGCTCTCAGTATCAGGGACTTACCATAAATTTCTGTCATGACATCACAATATCCCCCAAAGGTGCCAACCAGCTGCTCAGTGGCCGGTTGGTTCCATGAAACCATTTCCCTGCTGGAAAGACCAGGGTCTCATCCTGATGGACTGTTGTGTGTTATCGGTGTGGGTTTGCTCTTCCTGCATGTGGGATCTCCTGGGCACCTCAGCTCCTCTGCCCTTGACTGTCTCCCGGAGTTTGCTCAGATTTGTGTCCATTGAGTCAGTGATGCTGTCTAACCATCTCATCCTCTGCCATTGCCTTCTCATTTTGCCTTCAATCTTTCCCCGCATCAGAGTCTTTTCCAGTGAGTTGGCTCTTCACATCAGGTGGCCAAAGTATTGGAGCTTTAGTTTCAGCATCAGCCCTTCCAATGAATGTTCATAGTTGATTTCCATTAAGATTGACCAGCTTGATCTCCTTGCAGTCCAAGGGACTCTCAAGAGTCTTCTCTAGCACCACAGTTCGAAAATACTAATGCTTTAGCACTTAGCCTTCTTCTTTATGGTCCAATTCTCACATCTGTACATGACTTCCGGAAAAAAAATCACAGCTTTAACTATATGGACCTTTGTCTGCAAAGTGATGTTTCTGCTTTTTAATATGCTGTTAACTGTAAATGGACAAGTACACTAATTATGGTCATAAAAGAAAAAGCAACCATGACATCTAGTGGATCCCCTCACTAGTCAAGTCAGCTAGGTCAGAAGGAGCGTGGGTTCATGGGGAGGAGATCCAGAATAAGGAAATGATGAGTCAGTTGCATCGTGAGTTTCACTGTAGCTGTGGGGCTGCAGTTCATCACACTAACCCTCTTCTTATAAATTTTCCCAGGAATGAAGAGCAGGCTCATGGAGAACACATAGATGGATGGCTGGGTTTGAACTGAGAAACAGGTGACTCTGAGCTGGCAAGGGTGGAACGTAGTAGATGCTAATGGGGCTCCACTCAGATCCTGGATCAATGGCACCATCTCCTTGCTACCCCAATGGTGGGTGCCGATGGTTTGTGTCACCTCCTTTCCCAGAGAACTGCTTTCAGGTCCTGGAAGGTATGTAGCCCCCAGGGCAGACTCCTGACCAGTGAATGTAGGGGTATAAAAGGACAGACCATGGTCTCTACTGCACACTTTATGTATAAGCTAGAGCCCATCCCCTTACATTCCAGAGACTGCTGGGACCAAAAGGGACCATCTCCCTCCCTTCTCTGCTACTACTTCTCCCTTGCATGATTTTTCTGGTGAGAACATCCCTGACACATGCAGCCACAACCTGCATCTGAGGAAGCAGACTCAAGGAAGACATGTGAGCAGACACTTGCTGCTGGCTGGGAAACTAGAATTTCAGGAAATGGTCAGGAAAAACCATGATATTATCACTATGGTGATATTATCACATGGTATTACCACTATGCTCTCCAGAGGGAGTAAACCCTGGGTTCACATCCCAGGTCTGCAACTTTGTAGCCCTGGGGCCCACAAGCAACTTGCCCCACCCCTCTTTAACTCTCACTCTTTGCAAAATGTGAAGGATAATGGAAACCCCAGGTGGCCAACACGGTGCCCATAAAGCACTTGGTAAAGCACCTGCTCTTGATCAGTGCTCTTTGTACAGTGGTCACTGATAACACAGCGATAGGGAGGAAATTTGGCTCTACCTCCCAATGAGATGGTTGGATGGCACCATCGGCTCAATAGGCATGAGTTTGAGAAAACTCCAGGAGACAGTGAAGGACAGGGAAGCCTGGCATGCTGCATGCAGTCCATGGGGTTACAAAGAGTTGGACTTGACTTAGCTACTGAACAAAAGCAACAAGCTCAGACTCCATCCACTCACAAATTTCTCTAAAAACAGGACCCCAGTTACCTCGATGCCTGGAACCTGATCCCAACTCTCTGTGGATTTCTAAATTGAGAGCTTACAACAATAGTAAATGATTAGAAAGCAGGGGAAAAAGAGAGAACTGGAGTTGTGCGGATGTGTATATTCAAATGTTGGGGCTGAGAGAAATGAGATACTTATGTCCTGATGAGTGGGATAGCTCCAAATATTTTTCCTAAGAAGACATACACCCTCTGAACAATTTTGCCACCTGCTCTGGCCTTGGTCTACACATGTCTCCTTGCTGGATTTTGAAACCTGTAAGATAGATGCATTCTTTCCACCAAAGGAGAGTCCTTGGTAATCCAGCAATTACCCTCATTCCCAGTTTATAAAGTTCCCTTATACAAATAGATCAGCTTCCAGGCGTACCAACTTTATTCTGGCCTCTCCTGGAGAAATTCCTTGTGCCTTTGGTCAGAACTGACCACTTGGCAGAACATCACAGGCTGGGGGGCTTATAAAGAGTAGACATTTATTTCTCAGAGTCTGGAGGCTGGAAGTCGAAGATCAAAGTGCCAACAGATTCAATGTCTGGTGGAGGCTCAATTCTGGGTTCACGGATGCCATCTTCTCCTGTGTCCTCAGGTGGTAGAAGGGTGAGGGGGCTCCTTGGGGGTCCCTTTTATAAGGGCACTGATTCCATCCATGAGGGCTCCACCTTCGTGAGCTAATCAACTCCCAAAGACCTCACTTCCAAAGGCCACCACATTAGGATTTAGGGTACCAACATATGGACTTGGGGGAGGACATGAACAATCAGTCTGTTACAGTCTCTTCTAATATCTCCTGGCACCTGCTGTAGTCTCCTACTGAATATTGGTCTGTGAATCTCCCACTATTTCTGAATGCCAATGAGGATGGTGGGCCTCCTGAGGTCCTGACAATATTCCCTGAAGCTCCAGGCTGCTGCTTCAGGAAAATTATGTCCCTTTACAGATGCACATAGAACAACAGACTGGTTCCAAATAGGAAAAGGAGTACGTCAAGGCTGTATATTGTCACCCTGTTTATTTAACTTATATGCAGAGTACATCATGAGAAAAGCTGGACTGGAAGAAACACAAACTGGAATAAAGATTGCCGGGAGAAATATCAATAACTTCAGATATACAGATGACACCACCCTTATGGCAGAAAGTGAAGAGGAACTCAAAAGCCTCTTGATGAAAGTGAAAGAGGAGAGTGAAAAAGTTGGCTTAAAGCTCAACATTCAGAAAACGAAGATCATGGCATCCGGTCCCATCACTTCATGGCAAATAGATGGGGAAACAGTGGAAACAGTGTCAGACTTTATTTTTCTGGGCTCCAAAATCACTGCAGATGGTGACTGCAGCCATGAAATTAAAAGACGCTTACTCCTTGGAAGGAAAGTTATGACCAACCTAGACAGCATATTCAAAAGCAGAGGCATTACTTTGCCAACAAAGGTTCGTCTAGTCAAGGCTATGGTTTTTTCTGTGGTCATGTACGGATGTGAGAGTTGGACTGTGAAGAAAGCTGAGCACTGAAGAATTGATGCTTTTGAACTGTGGTGTTGGAGAAGACTCTTGAGAGTCCCTTGGACTGCAAGGAGATCCAACCAGTCCATCGTAAAGGAGATCAGCCTTGGGATTTCTTTGGAAGGAATGATGCTAAAGCTGAAACTCCAGTACTTTGGCCACCTCATGCGAAGAGTTGACTCATTGGAAAAGACTCTGATGCTGGGAGGGATTGGGGGCAAGAGGAGAAGGGGACAACAGAGGATGAGATGGCTGGATGGCATCACTGACTCAATGCACGTGAGTTTGAGTGAACTCCGGGAGTTGGTGATGGACAGGGAGGCCTGGCGTGCTGTGATTCATGGGGTCGCAAAGAGTCGGACACGACTGAGCGACTGATCTGATCCGATCTGATGGATGGTCAGAGGCTCAGGGCTGATGCGACTCCCTTAGTCCTGGCTGTCAGCAACAGTCTAACTAAACTCTTCCCTCCCATCACGTCGAATACCTCCAGTGAGGACCACGGGTGGACTGGATGGTAGTGAAGACCCCTGGACTCAGGTCAGACTCTGATCTGCCTGCAAGACATTCACACTGTCTTTGTCATGGTTTTGTGTTTCCTCTCTGTACCTGCTGCATTTTGGTGGTTAAATGTGTATGTTTATGCGAGTTTTGAAATAGCGTGCTCCTTTTTTCCAGGAATATGCCAATCAAGATAACCTGAGAACATTCCTATTTTAAAAAAATAGCTTAGAAATGCCAGGCACATCTTTCAAAAGGAGAGCTGAGGTTGCAGAAGAGTAATGGAAATTTTCAGGGGCACAAAAATGAATAACATGACCCAAAATAGTAGGTGAGGTGAGCTAACACTGTGGCTGCCTGGGGGCTGGTTCCCAGATGCTGGTTGTGATATAAGGGGTTTGAAATGGGCTGCCAGGACAGGGAACGAAACCCATGGGCACCAAAGGGGCAACTGTTTGGACTGAGACTTCTACATAAAGCTATGGTCCCCATACAACTCAATGAAAGGAACATATATCAACAAAATCCACTTGGCAGCACACAAATATTACAAGGGAGCTTATCAGTCTTTACCTTGACAGAGATGGAAAATTTTAAACTCTGAAGAGAGGCATTTCCAGAATAGTGGAGTAGGGATCTCCAAAACTCTGCTCCTCCCTAAAAGCAAGGAGCCACTTTTAAAAATTGTCAAAATAAACTTTTTTGACAAGGTGTCTTACGCCTCCAACAATTTGAAGACAATTAGTTCAATAAAATACTTGAATCTCAAGAACAGAAAGCTTTGTGGCATGTTAACTTAACCTATCCAATTGCCCACTCCTAACAGTGTGGTGGTCTGAAAAGCAACAGCATACCCATCACAATAGCTATGAAAAACAGCAACCCAGTGGGCACTAGAGGAGGGCTTCCACATTCCTGCTAATCTAGAAAACCGTGAGCATATGTAGGGGTATGCACATGCCCAGGAAAAATCTGAGAAGGCCCTAACCTCTCACCTCCAGCTGACCTTGAAATTCTGTACACAGAGGAATTGAAGACTAAGGCAGAGTTGTTACCTGCCTGATAGAGCACTGAAGTTCCCTCAGCAAAGTCTCAAGGATTTATTGATTAAAGATAATGAAGGAAATCTCTGTCCAAATATTAAATGACCACTAAGAAACCTATATGCAGGTCAGGAAGCAACAGCTAGAACTGGACATAGAACAACAGACTGGTTCCAAATAGGAAAAGGAGTACATCAAGGCTGTATATTGTCATCCGGCTTATTTAACTTACATGCAGAATACATCATGGGAAACGCTGGGCTGGAGGAAGCACAAGCTGGAATCAAGATTGCCAGGAGAAATATCAATAACCTCAGATATGCAGATGACACCACCCTTATGGCAGAAAGTGAAGAGGAACTCAAAAGCCTCTTGATGAAAGTGAAAGAGGAGAGTGAAAAAGTTGGCCTAAAGCTCAACATTCAGAAAACGAAGGTCATGGCATCTGGTCCCATCACTTCATGGGAAATAGATGGGGAAACCATGGAAACAGTGTCAGACTTTATTTTTTTGGGCTCCAAAATCAGATGGTGACTGCAGCCATGAAATTAAAAGACACTTACTCCTTGGAAGGAAAGTTATGACCAACCTAGATAGCATATTTGGAGAAGGTGATGGCACCCCACTCCAGTACTCTTGCCTGGAAAATCCCGTGGCCAGAGGAGCCCAGGAGGCTGCAGTCCATGGGGTTGCTCAGAGTCAGACAGGACTGTGCTACTTCACTTTCACTTTTCACCTTCATGCATTGGAGAAGGAAATGGCAACCCACTCCAGTATTCTTGCCTGGAGAATCCCAGGGACAGGGGAGCCTGGTGGGCTGCCGTCTATGGGGTCGCACAGAGTCGGACACGACTGAAGTGACTTAGCAGTAGCAGCAGATAGCATATTGAAAAGCAGAGACATTACTTTGCCAACAAAGGTCCGTCTAGTCAGGGCTATGGTTTTTCCAGTGGTCATGTAAGGATGTGAGAGGAAAGCTGAATGCTAAAGAATTGATGTTTTGAACTGTGGTGTTGGAGAAGACTCTTGAGAGTCCCTTGGACTGCAAGGAGATCCAACCAGTCCATCGTAAAGGAGATCAGTCCTGGGTGTTCATTGGAAGGACTGATGCTGAAGCTGAAACTCCAGTACTTTGGCCACCTCATTCAAAGAGTTGACTCATTGGAAAAGACTCTGATGCTGGGAGGGATTGGAGGCGGGAGGAGAAGGGGACAACAGAGGATGAGATGGCTGGATGGCATCACTGACTCGATGGATGTGAGTCTGAGTGAACTCTGGGAGTTGGTGATGGACAGGGAGGCCTGGCTTGCTGCAATTCATGGGGTCGCAAAGAGTCGGACACGACAGAGCGAGTGAACTGAACTGAAGCAAATGGAGTAGAGGCTTTAGTAACCACATATGACAGAGAGCACAGACTTTATAGAATTCGTTCAGGAAAGCCACTAAGTAAACAAACAGTAGTGACCACAGAAACATGAAGGCAGTGGGATCTGATCTCCAGAGCTGTTATACTATGTGAAATGCTCAATTCTCAACAAAAAGTTATGGGACATGTACAGAAACAGCAGTGTGGCCCATAATAGGAAAAGAAAAAATAGTCAGTAGAAACTTCCCCTGACAAAGCCCATGCATTGGACAAAGATTTAAATCAGCTACTATAAATATGTTCAAAGAACTAAAGGGAATCATGTCTAGAGAAATAAAAGGAAGCATGAGAATGACATCTCACCATGTAAAGAATACCAGTAGAAATTACAAAAAAATAATCAAATAGAAATTCTTGGATTGAAATTATAATGACTGAAATGAAAACAATCACGAGACGTGCTCAAGAGCAGAGGTAAGCTGGCAGAAGAATCAGTGAACTTCAAGTTAGGTATATAGAGATAATCCATTCTGAAGAACAGAAAGGAAAATGAATTGAAAAAGAACAGAGAGGCTTCTTTGGTGATCCAGTAGCTAAGACTCCGAGCTGCCAATGCAGGGGCCCAGGCTTAATCCCTAGTCAGGAAACTAGATCCCATATGCCATAACTAAGAGTTCACAGCCACAGCTAACAATCCCACCAACTGCCAAGTAAGACACAAAACAGCAAAATACATGAATAATAAAATATTAAAAAAAAAAAAAAAGAATGAATGGAGTCTCAGAGAACTGTGAAATGCCATGAAACACAGCAGCATACATACAATGGAAGACCTGGAATTAGAAGGAGAAAAGGGAAGACATTTGAAGAAAAAATGGCCAAAATTTCCCAAATGGAATAAAAAACATTAATCTATACATCAAAGTGGTCCAATGAATTCCAAGTGCAATAAACTCCAAGAGCTCCCCCCTGGGACACATCACAGTCAAACTGCCAAAAGACAGAGAGAGAAACAATGTTAAAGCAGCAAAGAAAAGCTAACAATCTATGAGAAACTTTTACGTCAGAACTCAGTGGGCTCACACATTCAAAACTCTGAAAGAAACGTGCTATCATCCAAGAATCTATATGCAGAAAAGGTATCCTTCAAAAATGAATAAGTTAAATAGAGTAAAGCAATTTATCACTAGCAGAAATGCCCTACAAGAAACACTAAAGGAAATTCTTCTAGTTGAAATGAAAGGTTACTAGACAGTAAGTTGAATCCACACAAAGAAACTATAAAGAGAACTACAAAGGTAAATATAAAAGATGGTATATGTGTATTTTTTGTTTGTAACTATTTTCTTATTTTATTTGATTTGGAAGACAACTGTATACAACAATACTTATAAAACTGTGCTGATGGGCTTAAAATTTATAAAGATGTAAATTTAACAACAGTATGGCACCAAATGGGGGAGTGAATAGGGAGAACTATATAGAAAAGCAGAATTTGTACATACTAAAGAAATTCAGTTGATATCAATTCTAACTGGCTTGTCATCTTTTCAGATGTTAACTGTAATCCTCAAAGAAAATACTGAGAAAATATAGCAAAGGAAGCAACAATAGAATTAAATAGACAAACCAGAAAATATCTATTTTACACAAAAAAGAGTGGTGACGGAGGAACACAGGAACAAAAATGATATGAAGTGTTAGCCCCTCAGTCGTGTCTGACTCTTTGCAACCTCATGGACTGTACCCCACCAGGTTCCTCTGCCCGTGGAATTCTCTAGGCAAGAACACTGGAGTGGGGACCATTCCTTTCTCTGGGGGATCTTCCCCACCTAGGGACTGAACCCAGGTCTCTTGTATTGCAGGTGGATTCTTTACTGTTTGAGCCACCAGAGAAGCCCACAAAAATGACATAAGACATATAGAAAACAAGCAGTAAAATCACAGCAAATTGTACATTATTTGAACTACACTTAATGTAAATGGAATAACTCCTCCTATCAAAAGGCAGAGATTGGCAGAATAGATTTCTAAAAATCATAATCTAACTATACACTGTGTACAAAAGACAAACTTTAGATTCAAAGAAGTGAACAGTTTGAAAGTAAAGAAATGGGGGAAATACGCCATGCAAATAGAAATCAAAAAAAGATGGAGTGGCTGTATTCATATCAGATGAGACAAAATGTAAGACAAAAATGGTACGATAAACAAAGAAGGACATTTTCTTAATGATAAAAAGAATCCATCAGGAAGACAGTAATTATAAACATCAGTCAGTCAGTTCAGTGGCTCAGTCGTGTCTGACTCTTTGCGACCCCATGAATCGCAGCATGCCAGGCCTCCCTGTCCATCACCAACTCCCGGAGTTCACTCAGACTCACATCCATTGAGTCAGTGATGCCATCCAACCATCTCGTCCTCTGTCGTCCCCTTCTCCTCCTGCCCCCAATCCCTCCCAGCATCAGTTTTTTCCAGTGAGTCAACTCTTTGCATGAGGTGGCCAAAGTACTGGAATTTCAGCTTCAGCATCATTCCTTCCAAAGAAATCTCAGGGCTGACCTCCTTCAGAATGAACTGATTGGATCTCCTTGCAGTCCAAGGGACTCTCAAGAGTCTTCTCCAACACCACAGTTCAAAAGCATATATGTATCTAAAACTAGAGCTCTGAAATACATGAAGCAAAAAATGATAAAACTGACAATCACAATAATAGGTGGAGATTCCAGTACCGCAGTTTCTGATAATGAATAGACTTGGGAAGGAGATCACTAAGGAAATGGAAAACTTCAAAAGCACACTAAGAAAACCACACCTAACAGCCATCTGCAGAACACTCCACCCAGCAACACAGAATACACTTTCTGCTAGGTACACATAAAACATTCTCCAGGAGAGAACATTTGTTGTTGTTCAGTTGCTAAGTCATGTCTGACTCTTTATGACCTCGTGGATTTCAGCACACCAGGCTTCCCTGTCCTTCACTGTCTCCTGGAGTTTGCTCAAACTCAAGGCCATTGAGTCGGTGAAGGCATCCAATCATCTCGTCCTCTGTCACCCGCTTCTCCTTCTGCCCTCAATCTTTCCTAGAATCAGAGTCTTTTCCAGTGAGTCAGCTCTGCATCAGGTGGCCAAAGTATTGGAGCTTCAGCTACAGCATTAGTCCTCCTGTGAATATTCAGTGTGTCAACTCCCTTTAGGGTTGACCAGTTGAATCTCCTTGTGGTCCAAGGGACTCTCAAGAGTCTTCTCCAGCACCACAACGTATGTTGAGAGAACATACATTAAGTTATAACACAAGTCTCAGTAATTTTAAAAGGACTGAAATCATACAAATTATGTTCTCAGATCACAGTGGAATGATAGTACAAATTAATAAAAGAAGAAAAATTGGGAAACTCACAAATACGTGGAAATAAATTAAAAAACACACTTATAAATAACTGATGGATCAATGAAAAAACCAGAAAGGAAATTAGAAATTACTTTGAGAAGAGTAAAAATGAAAACAACATACCAAAATCTTATAGGATGCATCCAAAACAGCAAATAGAGTTCAGTCTAAAACACCAATATTGAAAAAGAAGTTCTCAAGTCACTAAGCTAAACTTCCAACTTAATACACTGGAAAGAGAGGTGCAAACCAAACTTAATGCAGAGAGGAGGAAGGTATGATGGTTAATTCTGCATGTCAACTTGATGGGCCATAGGGGGCCCAGAGATTTGGTGAAATATGATCCTGAGTGTGTCTGTGAGGATGTTTCTGGAGAGGTTCAAGTCTGAATCAGTGAACTCAGTGAAGCAGGCTGCCTTCCCTAAAGTAGGTGGGTCTCATCCAATCAGCTGAAGGCCTGAATAGAACAAAAAGTCTGACCCTCCTGTGAGTAAGAGGGAACACCTTTAACCTGACCACCTTCAAGAAGGAATGTCAATCTTTTCCTATAGGTCTTCCTGGTCTTGAGCCTGTCAGTCCATGGAGCTACACCCATGAGCTCTCCTGGCTCTCACATTTCTTCAAATATTTGAGATAAATCTGTACAAACTCTTACAAAAACAAAAAAAGAGAATATTTTCTTTCTATGAAGAAAATAATGTCCTGATATTAATGCCAGACAAAGACATCCTAAGAGAAGAAAACTAGACTAGAACCCAGGAAAAAAGACTATAATTCTTTATGAATATTAATACTAAAACCATCCAAAAAACAAGCAATTTGAATCCAATGACATGTAAAAAACTTACTATGACAAGTAAGAATCTATGCCAAGAAAAGAAGGCTAGTCTGACCTATGAAAATCAACCTAATACATCAAATTAATAGAATAAAGGACAAAAACAACATGGTCATCTTAATAAACACAGAAAAATCATTTGACAATATTTAATACCATTTCAAGGTAAAAACACTCAACAAACTAGGGACATAAGGAGACTTCCTCAATCTGATAAAAGACATCTATGAAAAGTCAACAGCTAATATCATCAGTCAGTTCAGTCACTTCAGTCGCTCAGTCGTGTCCGACTCTTTGCGACCCCATGAATCACAGCACACCAGGCCTCCCTGTCTATCACCAAATCCCGGAGTTCACTCAAACTCATGTCCATTGAGTCAGTGATGCCATCCAGCCATCTCATCCTCTGTCGTCCCCTTCTCCTTCTGCCCCAATCCCTCCCTGCATCAGGGTCTTTGCCAATGAGTCAACTCTTCGCATAAGGTGGCCAAAGTACTGGAGTTTCAGCTTCAGCATCAGTCTTTTCAATGAACACCCAGGACTGATCTCCTTTAGGATGGACTGGTTGGATCTCCTTGCAGTCCAAGGGACTCTCAAGAGTCTTCTCCAACACCTCAGTTCAAAAGCATCAATTCTTCAGTGCTCAGCTTTCTTCACAGTCCAGCTCTCACATCCATACACGACCACTGGAAAAACCATAGCCCTGACTAGACGAACCTTTGTTGGCAAAGTAATGTCTCTGCTTTTCAAAATGCTATCTAGGTTGGTCATAACTTTCCTTCCAAGGAGTAAGCATCTTTTAATTTCATGGCTGCAGTCACCATCTGCAGTGATTTTGGAGCCCAAAAAAATAAAGTTTGACACTGTTTCCACTGTTTCCCCATCTATTTCCCATGAAGTGGTGGGACCGGATGCCATGATCTTCGTTTTCTGAATGTTGAGCTTTAAGCCAACTTTTTCACTCTCCTCTTTCACTTTCATCAAGAGGCTTTTTAGTTCCTCTTCACTTTCTGCCCTAGTGGCTCAGACGGTAAAGCATCTGCCTACAATGCGGGAGACCCGGGTTCGATCCACGGGTCGGGAAGATCCCCTGGAGAAGGAAATGGCAACCCACTCCAGTACTCTTGCCTGGAAAATCCCATAGACAGAGGAGCCTGGTAGGCTACAGCCCATGGGGTTGCAAAGAGTCTGACACGACTGAGCGACTTCTCTTCTCTTCACTTTCTGCCATAAGGGTGGTGTCATCTGCATATCTGAGATTATTGAGATTTCTCCCGGAAATCTTGATTCCAGCTTGTGTTTCTTCCAGTCCAGCATTTCTCATGATGTACTCTGCATAGAAGTTAAATAAGCAGGGTGACAATATACAGTCTTGACGTACTCCCTTTCCTATTTGGAACCAGTCTGTTGGTCCATGTCCAGTTCTAACTGTTGCTTCCTGACCTGCATACAGATTTCTCAAGAGGCAGGTCAGGTGGTCTGGTATTCCCATGTCTTTCAGAATTTTCCACAGTTTATTGTGATCCACACAGTCAAAGACTTTGGCATAGTCAAGAAAGCAGAAATAGATGTTTTTCTGGAACTCTCTTGCTTTTTCCATGATCCAGCGCATGTTGGCAATTTGATCTCTGCTTCCTCTGCCTTTTCTAAAATCAGCTTGAACATCTGGAAGTTCACGGTTCATGTATTGCTGAAGCCTGGCTTGGAGAATTTTGAGCAATATTTTACTAGAGTGTGAGATGAGTGCAATTGTGTGGTAGCTTGAGCATTCTTTGGCTTTGCCTTTCTTTGGGATTGGAATGTAAACTGACCTTTTCCAGTCCTGTGGCCACTGCTGAGTTTTCCAAATTTGCTGGCATATTGAGTGCAGCACTTTCACAGCATCATCTTTCAGCATTTGAAATAGCTCAACTGGAATTCCATCACCTCCACTAGCTTTTTTTCGTAGTGATGCTTTCTAAGGCCCACTTGATTTCACACTCCGGGATGTCTGGCTCTAGGTGAGTGATCACACCATTGTGATTATCTGGTCATGAAGCTCTTTTTTGTACAGTTCTTCTGTGTATTCTTGCCACCTCTTCTTAATATCTTCTGCTTCTGTTAGATCCATACCATTTCTGTCCTTTATCAAGTCCATCTTTGCATGAAATGTTCCCTTGGTATCTCTAATTTTCTTGAAGAGATCTCTAGTCTTTCCTATTCTGTTGTTTTCCTCTATTTCTTTGCATTGATCACTGAGGAAGGCTTTCTTATCTCTCCTTGCTATTCTTTGGAATTCTGCATTCAGATGCTTATATCTTTCCTTTTCTCCTTTGCTTTTTGCTTCTCTTCTTTTCACAGCTATTTGTAAGGCCTCCCCAGACAGCCATTTTGCTTTTTTTGCATTTCTTTGCCATGGGGATGGTCTTGATCCCTGTCTCCTGTACAATGTCACAAACCTCTGTCCATAGTTCCTCAGGCACTCTGTCTATCAGATCTAGTCCCTTAAATCTATTTCTCACTTCCACTGTATAATCATAAGGGATTTGATTTAGGTCATACCTGAATGGCCTAGTGGTTTTCCCCACTTTCTTCAATTTAAGCCTGAATTTAGCAATAAGGAGTTCATGATCTGAGCCACAGTCAGCTCCTGGTTTTGTTTCTGCTGACTGTATCATACTTAATGCTAAAACACCGAAAATCTTTCCTTAACATCAGAAATAAACAAGGATGGCAGCTCTCATCACCTCTATTCAACATTGTAGTAGGGATAATTGCCAGGGTAATTAGGCAAGAAAAAGAAATAAAAGGCATTCACTTTGGAGAGGAAGCAAAACTATATTTACTCACAGATGACATAGTCCTGTATATATAAAATCATGAGGAGCAAGCAATCTATTAGAACTAATAAACAAGTTCAGCTGGTTGCAGGACACAAGATCAATATACAAAAAGCAATTACATTTCTATACACTAGCAGTGAACTCTCTGAAAATGAAATTAAGAAAACTATTTCAGTTATAATAGTTTCAAAAAGAATGAAATCCTTAGGAAGAAATTTTAACAAAAGATATTCGTGACTTATACACTGAAAATTCTAAAACACTGCTGAAGGAAATTAAAGAACTAAATAATGGTAAGGCATTCATGTTCAGGGATCAGAAGACTTAATACTGTGAAAATGACAATATTCCCCTAATTGGTCCAGAGAGTCAATGAAATCTCTATCAAGTTCCCAGTTGGCTTTTTTTGAAACAGTAATTGACAGTCTTATCCTAAAATTCATATGCAAATGCAAAGGAACCAGAATAATCAAAAGTCTTGAAGAAAAAGAGAAGAAATGGGGAGGAGGTGCATGTCTAAAGGACGTGGGAACCTATCAAAAGAGCTTTCAATGGCCAAAACGGAAACAATTCGAGTAATATAATAAATGTATGCATAGTCTCTCAACCACATCTGACTCTTTGCGACCCCATGGACTGTAGCCTGCCAGCCTTCTCTGTCCATGGGGTTTTCCAGGCAAGAATACTGGCGTGGGTTGCCATTTTCTTCTCCAGGGGATCTTCCTGACCCAGAGATTGAACCTGTGTCTCTTGTATCTCCTGCATTGACAGGCAGATTCTTTACCACTGTGCCACCTGCTGCTGCTGCTAAGTCACTTTAGTCGTGTCCGACTCTGTGCGACCCCATAGACAGCAGCCCAAATCTCTAATAAATAATCATAGTATTATATTAAAACCCAGAGGGGAATATATCCATGAGTTCACAAACATATGATTAAATAGACAAATGAAAGTGGAAGCATAGCAACTTTTACTTATAGAAACATTGCAATTAATAGGTTTAAAATGAACTGATGGAAATTTAAAAATCACCGTTAGGAAACAGCAGTAATAATTGCTGTAAGCAGGATTCACCAATAAAAGCTAATATTAGTACATAAAAGTTTAAGGACAAACAGGATATTTGTATAGCCTCAAAGTATTTCCCCTCAAACATTTACTCATTACAAATGAAAAATCATGAGAAAATAAAACAAACCCAAGTTTGTAGATATTCTTCAAAATACCTAACTGGTACTCTTCTAAAGTGCTGCAGCCCATGAATGGCAAGGAAAGACAAAGGTGTCATAAGTTGGAGGAGACCAAGAAGACAGGACAGGACCAAGAAGACAGGACAGGACCAAGAAGACAGGACAGGACCAAGGAGACAAGACAAGACCAAGAAGACAGGACAGGACCAAGAAGACAGGACAGGACCAAGAAGACAGGACAGGACCGAGAAGACAGGACAGGACCGAGAAGACCAACCAAACACAGTGGATTGGATCCTGGAGGAGACCAAGAAGACAGGACAGGACCAAGAAGACAAGACAGGACCAAGAAGACAGGACAGGACAAGAAGACCGACCAAACACAGTGGATTGGATCCTGGGGCAGAAAAGTCACCTCAGTGGGAATCCTGGTGAAATCCTAAAGAGGTCTAGAATTTAGGTTTGTTTTTTGGTGTGTGTGTGTGTGTGTGTGTGTGTGTGTGTTTTATTTTGGCCACACCGGGGTGGCGGGGGGGAGGGGTGGGGGGGGAGGAATGCAGCATGCAGGATCTTAGTTCCAGGGCTGGGATCGAACTCATGCCCCCTGCAGAGGAAGCATGGAGTCCTAACCACTGGTTCAGTTCAGTTCAGTCGCTCAGTCCACTGGACTGCCAAAGAATTCCCTAGAATTTAGTTTTCCTTTTTTAAACTTAATAAAAAAGAAATATAAACATCAGCAAAAATCCCTTACTATTAAAGATAATACAAAATATACCCATGCAACACCCCATTAGAATCACAGCACTGTTAGAGGATAGTCTCCAAAATACTCAGTAATTATAAAGTTCAAAGTCTAAACAATTTCAAAAATTAACAAGGAAATTCCCCTCCCAAATCATTAATGAAGCTAAAATCACTTTGATAATAAAAATCAAAAAAGAGCAATACAAGGGAATTCTCTGATAATCCTGTGGTTAAGACTTCATCTACCAATCCAGGGGCTGTGGGTTCAATCCCTGGTTAGGAAACTAAGATCCTGCATGTCTTGTGGCCAAAAACCCCCCAAAACATAAAACAGAAGCAATATTGTAACAAATTCAAAAAAAACTTAAAAAAAATGGTCCCTATCTAAAAACAATCTTTTTAAAAAGGCAATGTAAGAAAAGTACAGGCTAAATTCATTTATGAACAGAGATTTTTTAAAAAATTCTTAAATAACACAGACAAAAATTAAATCCAATAACGTGAAACATGCAAACAAATGGGGAAAAAAATGTCATTTACCTAACTGGATTTATCAGAGCAAAGCAAATGGTTTAACATTGCTGTGTGCCATGCTTAGTTGCTCAGTCGTGTCCGACTCTAGGCAACCCCATAACTGTAGCCCGCCAGGCTCCTCTGTCCATGGATTCTCCAGGCAAGAATACTGGAGTGGGTTGCCATGCCCTCCTTGGTTTAACATTACAGAGTTTAATTCATACTGTGAGTATGAATTGGGCTTAGTAAACTATTTGACAAAAAAGTCAAATGCACAGTAGTTTAAACACATACGGTTTAATTCTCCCAGGGGTGGAGAGAGGCCATCCATGACTGGCAGGGAAGTTTCCTTTAGGAAGTTGTCTGAGAACCGGGGCTCCTTCTATTTTGTCCTCCCACCTCTAAGGTGTGACCCATAGCTCTCTGATCCAGGAAGATTCAAGACTGCACCCCCATGTCTGTGTAAGACAGAGGGGTGCAGTGTAAGACAAGAAAGATCAGAACATACTGAAGTGCACAATTCTGAAGTCATCTATTCACTTCCACTCCAATGGGTCACGTTGTCATGGCTACAACTAGCTGCAAGGGAGGTTGGACAGTCATTGGCTTAGCTCACAACCACCAATTCTATTGCTGCAAGAGCAAATGAATTTCCATCTACTTTTTATACTATCTTAGAGCCCAGGCTGTGTCAGTGATATGTGTTCCTCCACCCAGATCTGGGTAGAACAGTGGGAAACATGTCACCTGCCCCGACACACACAACCCACATGGGAAGAATAGGAACTTAATTGCTGGTGTGATTAAGGTGCTAAACCAGTAGAGGGGGAATTTCCTCCATGGGCCTCAGCTACTCACATGAGTCCTTGAAGGGAGCAGGGCTGTTCATGGGGAAGAGATTTGGAGCATGGGGGCAGTCAGATGTGAGGGATGGTCTTCATTGCCGGTTTTGAGGATGAGGAGGCCACCTAGTGAGGACTGGGAGCTGAGACCAGACCCTATCAGATAGCCAGCAAGAAAACAAAGACCTCAGTTCTGTGACCACAGGGAACAGATTTCTGCCAATAGCCAGGAACTCCAAAGAGGATCCAGAACTTCAGAAAGAAACCCAACCTAGCTGACACCTGGACCACAGCCTTGTGCAACCTTGAGCAGAGAATAGCTGGACTGTACCCAGATTCCTGACCCACAGGAGCTCTGAGATGTTGGGTGATGTTCTCAGCCACTAAGGGTGTGGTATTTGTTATACAGCGTAGGAGACTGATACACTGCCCATCTCTCTTTACAACTGACCAACTCCATGCTGGTTCCATCCTCACAGACTCATGGAGCAGAACAGAGTTCAGGAACAGGTGCATGCTTATACAGACACCTGCCTCTGACAAAGAGGGTGGGGTAGAAGAGGGAGAGAATGGTATTTTTAATCATTGTGCTGGATCAACTGGATAGGCATACAGCAAAAACATGAAACTTGGCCCTTACCTCGTACAATACAAAAAATATATATATTCTAGGTGGAGGGCAGCTCTAACTGGAAAAGGGGAAACAATTAAGATTCTAGTGTTCTCATGGACTATGTTCCTGACCTCCTCAGGCCAAGATGTTGAACACAGCACCCAGAGTACTATCAGAAGGAGAAGATGAATAAGCTGAACTATATGTTGTGAAGGAAGATTCCATCCATTATAGAAGATGATTGCAAGAGTGAGAGAAGCAAGAGCATGGACCAGGACCTTTGCATCAGAGTCACTGACCAAAGGATGGCTTCTGGAGTCACAGGGAACATGCACAAGGCAGGAGAGACCAGCGGAAAACTTTACAGAAACATGGCCACATGTGAGCAAGGCTCCCGTGAAGGTGAAGCAGCAAATGCCTGAGAAGCATGAAACAGTCCCAGCTGTCTCAGCCTTCAGGAAAATGCAAATTTAGACCACCATGAGCTATTCTGGCTTGGCTCACTTGGAAAGACTGACAAGGCAAGTGTTGGCAAGAACAGGGAGCAATAGGAACACTCCCGCACTGCCAGAAGGGCCAACGTCAGGCCAAAGCCTTGGAGAGATGGCTGAAAAGAACCTACCGAACGTGTGGCCCAGGGTGCCCACCCCACGTTCATGCCTGACAGGAGTATCACAGTTAATCACAGGTTTGTGGATAAGACCCTTCATCAAAATACCATAAGACTCGAGACAACTCAGTATTAGATGGATGGATAAACCTCTCATTTAAACAAGAGGATGCTTCAGGGGGACAAGAACCCACCAGCAATTACTCCCAACAGGAAACCAGAGCCTCACCCATGCTATTATGCCAGATAATTCCTCCTTCCTGAAGTTCAGAAATGCAGAGCAAATCCCTGATGTCACATTTGGATAGTAACCACCTTTGGCGCCAAAGACAGGGTCATGATGAGAAGGACCCAAGGTGACATACCAGAATATTCTGTTTCTCAATCTGGGCTTTGAATACATGGGTGTGCCCACTTTGTGAAAATTCACCCAGTTGCACACTTACAACTTCTGCATTTTTCTGCATGTATGTCGTCTTTTAATAAAACTTTCATTTAAAAAAACACAAGAGAAAGCAAAAAGAAACCAAGCATTCCAATAGAAAATTGGGTAAAGGCCACCAGGGGCTTTTATAGAGGCAGTAACATGAGTGCCTGAGCTCCAGACAGGGACCCTCCACATCATGAGCCCTGAGGGAGATGCTCGTCAAAATAGGAGTGACAGGCCCCCCAAACCCCAGCCACTGACACCAGTGCTGGGGACCTCAGGTACACCACCCACAGCTGGAGTCACCCATCTTGGCACAACACCTCCAAGTGGCTTGGCAAGTTTTGTCAGTGAAGATACACCTGCCCAGTAACCTCACTCTTAAAAAGCTCACGTGAATGTAGAAAGGAATCTTTGCAAGAAAGTCCATCTTAGCATCATTCACAACAGCAGAACCTGGGAAGGACCCCGAATGCCATTCCCAGGAGATAGGGTGAGAACAGGGGTTGGGGCACTCACACCCACTGACCTGTAACGTCACACAGCAGCACAGCTGGGGAAGCCAACACCAGCCCATGCCCTTCAAGCAACACACGAAGAGAAACTGAGCATGTGACCCCAACAGGGGGATGCAAACCAGGCCTGGGGAAGGTCAAAGTCACACTGAGAGATCCCGGTGGACTCAGAACGAGACTGAGGGCTGTCCTTGTGACCAGTGTGAAAAAGCTGGTGACAGTGTGCGTGGGGGTGGGTCTGGCATGCTATGCTCCATGCTTTTTTCTGGAAAGATTCCATGCTTCTGAAAAGTCCTTGAAGAAGCCTTGAGAGCTGGCCCCATGGTCCGTCATTCCTCTAACGGAAACAGACATGGAAATGAAGGTGGCCTCAGAGAGCATCTCCACTCCCCTCTCCTGGGGGAGCCCTCCTTGCCTGTCATCCTTGGAGGTGCACCTCTCCCTAGCAGGCCAGTCCTCCAGTCCCCTTAACACTTCACACCTGGGACTGCAGTCCAAGCTGGTCTCTGGGACATAGTTTGCTCATCTCCCCCAGGGGATGTGTGTTGTGGGGTAGCTTCCTAAAGGGGCAGCTCTGTTCCCCAGGAGAACAGGCCTGAGTTCTGATCCCAGCTCCCCAGGTCTCCAGCTCCCTCCCTGCAGTGACTTCCCTGGCCCCCCTCACTGTGCCCACCCAGAGGACGCCTGCAGCAAGGCAAGCAGGGTACCCGCTGCCCAGAAAGGCTCTGCGACCATTAGAGGGATGACGGACCATGGGGCCAGCTCTCAGCCAGCTCAAGGGTAGGGCCGCCTGGGCCTTGGTTTTGGTGACACTGACCATCCCTTTTGTGAGCCTGGGTGACACTGATAATCCCCCTTGTGAGTCTGGGCACATCCTCTGCTACCTGAATGCAGGAGGGTCTGGCAGCAGGACCCTGCAGCTCTTGGAACGCTGGGTCCTGGTTCCCACTGCAGGGACCTTGGGCCAGAGTCACAGGAGGGCCACCACCCCGCTTGACCTGCATTTCCCTGGCCTGGGGCCCTCGGAGGGCAGGACAGGAAGGCTGGCCCACCTCTGGTTAATGGCCCCTGACTCTCACTTCCCCGGGTGTTAAGCACCCCCTCCCCTCTGCCCACTAATTATCTGGAGGTTTTCCAGAGCCCTGAGCCTGAGAAGGGATTTCTTGGGGGATTTGGTTTGGACATGGAGATCCTTTCCTGCAGGAAGGGCCTCCAGGTGCTGGCCTCCGGCCCCAGACAGAGGACCCCTTCATCTCACTTCTGTGCCCCTGCAAAGTGGATGCACTGACTTCCTGGTCCTCTGGCATCCTCTGGGCCACCAGCCACAGCACGGCCACCCAGCCACTCCATGTGCACCAATCCAAGAAGGAGGGAGGCCATGCACCAGTTGAATGCTTAGTAGGAGCTGAGTAAGTACTAATTGAATGAATAGATATGTGGATGGATTCATGGATGGTGGATGGAAGGATGGGTGGATGGATGACCATGGTGATGGATGGACGGATGAGTGGGTAGATGGATGGATAATGGATGGGTGGGTGGATGGATGGGTGGATGGGTGGGTGGATAGAAGGATGAATGGAAGGGTTGGGTTCTACCTGAAGCCAAGTTTTCCTCCTGAGACATTTGTTCAGATAAATCCTACCCACCGTTCCCCCAGGCTCTCAGGAGTGCTAGCAAATGGAATTCCTTGCCAGCCAGAAAGCCTACCTGTTTCAGCTTTTGTGATGGAAACAGCACTGTAAGGACCCTGAGGCAGTTTCCAGACCTCAACCGCCGGACCAGGCGTGCTTTCAATGCGCACCCTTTGGGTGGCTTCTGGGTCCCTATCTGAGGCTCCCTCTTAGCAGTCTTCTGACATCCAGCCTGGCAGGATGGGGCAGGTAGGGGGGGGCCTTAGGACAACCAGGAGACAGGCTCTTTCTGGGTCCCAAGAGAACCTGGGAGCCATAGGCCTGGCATGTTTCTCTGAAAAAGCAGGAGGCATGACAAATGAAGCCAGTTCAGCTCAGCAGCGGACTGGAAGCTGTGTGTGAGCACCATCAGCCCTGGCTTAGGCGCTTTCTTCTGAACTGGAAGACTCACTTTAAGATATGAGAAGCTGAAGCACTCTCAGAAGAGGAAAGGGAGGAGCAGCAGTGCATCCACGGGAACACGGCGGTGTCTGGATGAGGAGGCAGCCTGACCAATGGGAGGCCACATCTGTGGGACCTGCAGCCTCGAAGCAGGGCTGGGCAGATGCCCTGGGAGGCCTGAAGCTTCAGTCCAGGGGAGAGGCAAGAGCGGCGTCCACCGGAACACAGAGGCCGGGTGGTGGGCGTCTTGCCGAGATTTGCCAAGAGGTCGTTGCCGTCTCTGTGCAGGGTATTAGTGAGTTTTGTATATGCCAATAAAAAAAATAAAAGCCACTATTAAAACGAACCCCTGGCACATACCTGGTTTCGATCACAGAGGAGCTGGCCTTTTGCACTGGAATTTGCAGCATCTGTTCCAATTAAGCCTCGCTTCTCAGCTTAAAGATATTAGCCCGATCGCTCGTGTTCTGTTTGGACATGAATAGCGCATTGTCTGCCCCAGCAGCCCTGCAGCCGCGCAGACACCATTAAACAGCTTTGTGGCCCAATTAGAAGTGGTGGTGGGCTGGCGGGGGAGGGGCGGGACTGACCATCGGGGCCAGGTGCTTCGTGGACACAAGGGGGTCAGCTAACATGGACCATGTGTGGCAGAGTGGGCTCTGTGACAAGCATAGCCTTGTCATCCATCTTGATGCAGATGCGCCCACCGGAGCAGGAAGCGGGCAGCTTCCATGAAGCCAGGCGGATGGACGTCTGGGCAGATGGTGGGACCCAGAGTTCTCATGGAAGGCCTGGGCAGAGTTCACACCCGTGTCTGCCAGCCTGGCACAACACACCCCTCTCTCTCCTGGAGACACACGAGCATACTTGCACACATTCACACACACTCACTCCAACATTCTCACTCACACACTTTAACACACAACCACCTCCCACACACACACACTTAAGCATACAAAACTGTAGATGCCACAGCATCCCCACTCCCACCCCACAGTGACCAGCACATTGTACTTATGATAAGCTTTTTTCCTGGTTAAATACCAAATCTAGGAAACACATCTGGGAAAACTGAGGTGTTCAGTCAGAAAGGGTATTTGAAAAGATAGATGGATAGATCGATGGACGAGTGGAAGAAAGGATGTATGAATAGATGGATAGATGGACGAATCAGCATATATGTGTATGGATAGTGGATGGACGGATGGAAGAAAGGATTATGAATAGATGGATGATGGATGTAATGAATCTGTGTGTGTATATATGTGCCGCGGTTGGATGGATGTGTGGATGGATGGACGGGTGGATTGATGGATTGATGATGGATGGATGGATGGGTTGATGGATGGATTGATGGATGGATCAATGATGGACGGGTGGATGGATGGGTGGGTAGATGAATGGATGGGTGCACGGGTAGATATATGGATGGACGGATAGATTGAAGGATGGATGGATGATGGATGGATGGGTCCATGGGTGGATGAGGAGTAGCTAGGTAAGTAGAGCTATGTGATGGAAGATACTAGGAGTCAGTATTAATGGAGTGGAATTCTTATTATTTTCTAGATCTTTTTGCTTTTCTAGACTTCCCACATCCTCTACAGCAAGCACTCATCACTTCCAGGATCTGACATAGACGATGATTCCAGCACGAGCCTTCTCATTCCCAAGGCTGAGGGGGAGGAATTCTGAGACAAGAAGCTGGCCTGTCCTTGTGCTTGGGTTTGAAACAGAGGGGCCTCTTTCTCCGCTGCCTCGGCTGGCGGCTGCTATGACATCACCCATGTGGTGTGTAACTCGAGAAGCGTGTCAAGAATCGTTGGGACTGATTGATCACGCGTGCTGGGGTCCTCTCCCAGCAGCCTTGAGCAGGCCCGGCAGGCAGCTGGCTATGTCTCTCAGCAGTGCCTGGTCCAGGAGCTGCATCTTCACCCTATGGGGCAGAGCTCTGTGGACGAGCATGGAGGGGTCACGTTTCAGACCAGAACAACAGGGTTGGCACCCGGGCACCCTTGCCAGGGTCGGCCCTGCCTCCTAGCCTGGCTCCTGGGTGGGCTGCAGTTGCTGCTTCTTCTCCACACAGGACAGCGGGGCGGCTGAGGAAGGTCAATGGGGAATTAGGGCAGCTGTGGCTGGGACTGTGGGGTCTGGAGGAGGACAGAGTCCAGGCCGCCTCACCCACACACTGGAAAGGGAGACAGACGTCCTGTCTACTTTCTGTCTGAGGCCACATAATGAGCAGGTGCATTTGTGAGGCTGGGTAGGGGGTGGATCTGGTGGGTTCCATCAGAGTCACTCCTTGATGCATCAGCACTGAGGCTGTAAAACAGAGCTACTGCCTGCCTCAAAGGGTGGAGTGGGAGCAGCAGGAGAGCTCAGCTCCACACCAGGACCCAGGAAGGGACTGGCCAGGGGTCCTGCCCCCACCTCCTGGGACAGAACACGGAGCCCCGACCCTGCTGGGTTTCTGGGATCACGGGGAGATCCCACCTTGGCTGCAGACCCCCAGCAGGGAGGTTGCATGGGACACCCTGCCCTCCCCTACTTCCAGCATCATCCCCGCCTCTCAGAGGGCGAGGCTTGTGCCCAGGGAAGGAGCACCTGGTGACGTGGGAGGGGTCACCTGGGAGGTCCTCTGTTACTTTCTATCAGGCAAGTGCTTAGGATGTGGGTCTCCCAGCAGGGGTGCCCCACAATCTCTCATGGCAGAGACCCCCCACGTGTCTGGAGCTCACAAATGGCTCCCGGCAAGCACGTCCTCTGTAATCTCCGAAGTTCTGGGGCCAGGCCCTGGAAGTCGAAGCCTGTGCCTGGTGAGGGTCCCTCTCTGCCCAGAGCTCCCCCTCCACCCACCTCAGGGGCTCCAGGGCAACTACCCGGCAGAGCCCAGCAGTCAGCCTCTGCTTCGATGCATCTTCCGGGCTCCCTGCGGGGGTTAGAGGGCCCAGCACAGCCCCTGTGAGCATGTTTTGGGGTTTTTTGTTGAGCAACACCACTGGACACTGGGCCCCAGTCCCCACACCGGCTCAGAAGTGGGTCTACCCACCTGGTAGAAGGGCTGAGCCCAGACCAGGTGCTGTTTCAAACCCTCAGGACAACTCCTGAGGCCAGAAATCGTTCTTGTTCTCACTTGTGCCAGGGGCACCTGGGGCTCAGAGACGTGAAGCAACCTGTTCAAAGTCACACAGCTTCCAGCAGCAGAGCTGGGACTCCAGCTGAACAGGTTTCCCCCAGACACACCCTCCCTGGTTTCAGGTCTAAAAGCCAAGGCCGGGCACATGGTCCCTGCCACTCCTACGGGGCTGGCCTGCAGCACCGTATTAGCTAATGCAATGCACAGAGGATGTTAAAGAAAAAAATCAATTTAAGATAAAACTGGCATCTACTTCAGGGCAAAGACAATTACCTTTATGTTCAAGAGAAACGGGGTGGAAGTACTTATTTAAATTGCTGTCTTATAACTAACCAAGGAGCTATTTTCAGACCCTGTTCAATGTTTTTCCTTCTTTTCCTGGAGAAATCCACCTTCTCTCTGCCCCATGTGTGTCGGGCTCAGGCTGGGAGGGCGCATGTCTGGGGAGCCCACCGGACCCCCACCTGGCGCCGGCCGTCCAACCAGGGCCCCCTCCCGAGGGCCAGGGAAGTGGGGTCCCCAGGATGCCTTTCCAAAGCCGCTGAAAGGTGAACTTCGGAGGCTGTGGAGTCTCCATCGCCTTCCCTCCGTGGTGGGGGGAGACGGGTCAGGCCGCCCTTACCAAGGCAGTTAAAAAGTCAACATAGCCCCCAAATCGCGTTAAATATGTTAAGCAAACACATGGCAGGCGGTGTGGATATTAGGTCATTTCTCATAAATATTAATACCGGAGTTTTCCAACGGGCAAAATTAACGAAACAAAGATGCCTCTTCTCTTGCAGCCTCATATACTCGCCGTCCCTGGAACAGGCCCAGCTGGGAGGGGAAAACCGAGTCAATCCAGCCCAAAAAAAGGCTCTCAGCGCTCGGCTCACATGGAGGCTGCCAGTGGAAGCTGGAGCTGGCGGGCTCTCCAGGGCCTCAAGCTGGCCGGCAGAGGTGGGCAATGCTTCAGCGATAAACGGCAGGACGGGACGGGGGGCTGCCCACTGTGTGTGCATGCTCAGTCGCTTCAGTCGTGTCCAACTCTTTGTGACACTGTGGACAGTAGCCTGGCAGACTACTCTGTCCTTGGGATTTTCCAGGCAAGAATACTGGAGTGGATTGCCATGCCCTCCTCCAAGGGATCTTCCCAACCCAGGGATCAAACCCACCTCCCTTACGTCTCCTGCATGGCAGGCATGTTCTTTACCACTAGTGACATCTGGGAAGCCCCTCTGTGGGGCCTAGAACATCTCACCCCTGGGCCCCCATGTGCTTGCTCCCACCCCATCAGACAGTATGTGGAGAAACACTGGTATTGTGGGCCTGCCTGGCCTCACTGCCCCTTTCTGCAGGGAATCTTCTCCTGGCTTCCCCTGACCACCTCTCAGGGCCAGGACTCCATGTGTTCCCCAGACAGGGCTGACCTTCCACAGCCCCTGGTGAGGGAATTGGTGACTTCACCTGCATCCTGTCAGCATCCAGACTCAGCCTCTCTCTCTGGTCTGCCTGCTGCCATCCACCTGCGTGAGCCCTGTGGTGTCCTACAGGGACAGGACCCAGACACCCTGCCTTCGTTTCTCCAGCCTGTCAGCCCAAAGGAGACCAAGAAGGAACAGAGGAAGGGGGTCTTCAGCGGCCATGTGGGTTGGTGCTAGACACCAGGCTCACTCTGATTTTCCAAATGGAGCCTTCACAGTGGCTCCTGCCCTGCTCGGCCTGAGCAGACAGCAGAGAGAAAAGGACTCTAGAGTGAAGAAAACCTCATCCTAAAAATTAAAAAGTGTCTGCCCGGAATTTGCCACACAGATGGCAGAGGACCCCAGTAGGCCTTCTCGACTGCAGCCACAGCCACAGGAACACTAGTCCAGGGGGCTTGCTGCCCCAGAGTGGGGTGACTCTGCTGGATCCAAACATGCTGGCCAGGCCTGGCACCAGCAAGAATTCAGGTGCTGGAAACAGGTGGACATGGCCCAGGCTGTGTCTGTTTCACCTGCCCACCTGGAACAGGTACCCATCATCTCTGATTATCTACTTACTTTTCATTTGAAAGGATGGTGGTAAAATTCAACCATTTAACACATAGAGAATCTGTTCATAATCAAGTGGCTCAAACCAGGGACATGGGCACATTTGAGAAGCATCAAACAAAGAGACATTTGGAAAAGACTCTTAGACAATCCTAAAGTAAATGAACCCTGAAAATTCATTGGAAGGACTGATGCTCACGTTGAAGCTCCAATACTTTGGCCACCTGATGCGAAGAACTGACTTCTTTGGAAAAGACCCTGATGCTGAGAAAGACTGAGAGTAGACGGAGAAGGGGAAAACAGAGGGTGAGATGGTTGGATGGCATCACTGTTTCAATGGACATGCATTTGAGCAAACTCCAGGAGATAGTGGAGGACAGAAGAGCCTGGCATGCTGCAGTCCGTGGAGTTACAAAGAGTCGGACACGACTTAGCAACTGAACAACAGCGACCACAAACGCAGAAACAGGAAAATAAGGAGGATGGCAGAGTACCTGTCGGAAACAATGCTAGTGAGAAAACAGTGGAGAGAGTCCTAGAAGGAAAAAACCTCCTGAGCTCAGAATTCCACACCTGGTGAAAATAGCTTTTCAATGCAGAAGTGAAATAAGGACTTTTTCAGGCAAACAAAAGCTGAACAAATTTATCACTGGCCAACTCGAGCCACCAGAAACATTTAAGGGAAGGAACTGTTGACAAGAGAAGATATGAAGAAGAGGTGGATGTGACAACAGGGTGAATCTCAAAGGAATTCCTGTGAGTCAAGGAGAAGTCCATCCTGAGTGATTACATCTGGACAGAACTCTAGGGGACATGAACTAAGCTGTAGAGAGAGGACACAGGTCAGTGCTTTCCCGGACTGGGGGCTGGTGAGGAGGTGACAGTGGGGCCCAGGGGGACTGTGGGCTGATGTGGGCATTCAGTCTTTATTATGGTGATGGCTTCTCAGGCATACACCTATGTCAGAAGCTACAGTCGCACGCCTTAAACAGGGCCGCTTCCTGCATGTCAGCTATGCTCCAATAAAGACCCCCAGAGCTGTTATGAAAGGACACAGGACAGTGCCTGACGTGGGACAGTACACAGCCCTACATGCTGGCATTGCCCCAAGTTCTTTAAATTGGGGTGAATGAGTAAATGAATGAGCTCACCCTCCACCAGCTCTCATGTGGGCCCATTTCACAGATGGCACCTAGGCCTGCTGAGGGAGACTCTTGGGGGCCTGGGCGGCCTCAGGCCAGCTCTGGGCCCTGCCCACTGCACTCCAGTACAGGTGCCCCTCCTTATCCAAGCTCCACTGCTTGGAGGATCCCTCAGGGACCTCTCTCTTGCTGGGTTATTTTTGGAGCTGTTAATGGCTCTGTTTGCCTTTCCAATGACCTCAAATGTTCCACTGCCCCGGACCCCACCCCCATGCCGTGTGCCCAGCAGCCCCTCCCCGGCTCTCTCCCGCAGGCGAGGAGGCCCCCGGGCACATCAGTCTCATCAGTCTCAAGGCCCCCGGGCACATCAGTCTCAAGGGCACATCAGAACCTGCCTTGGTTCACTCTCCTGTGTGCCCATGGCCGTGGCCGCTGGTCTTGGATGAGATGGTCAAGTGGAACGCAGCGCCCGCAGATGTCATAGGGGTTGGGGGTAGGAGAGGGGAAGCCATCCCGTCCCCCAGCCCCAGAGTCAGCGCTGCCTTCCTCCCAGGCCAGGGAGTGGGCTTAGAGCTCTCCTTGAGAGACTCTGGACCTGGGGGGCTGGACTCTGGGGGCTTGTCAGCGTGTTGCCCTAACACTTGTGGGGAAAACGCACGCGGCATTTTATTAGCCCAAAGCCGCTTTTCCCCTTGATTTCCAGACCCATGTGTATTTATAAAGGAAATTTAATCGGGTTGTTTTTAATTCTCTCACACTTAACTCATCAAAATGCTATTTGGTAAGAGTGAGACCAGACCAAGGGTGCCTCTGGAGTCGATGTTCAAGGGCTGCACGGGGCTGACCAAACAGCCAGGTCCACCCTGGAAGGACTCACGGGGCCGAGACGGAGTTTCACCCCGCGGAGCTGCCTCCTGCCAGTGGGGCCCAGAGAAAGTTCCTAATGGGGCATAGGGAGTGCCCTCTCCAGCCCCACACGCCCCCCTTCCATCGAGTGTTGGGGGATCTTAGAACTTGGATCCTGCACCCCAGGCTCAGCACAAGTTCGGCCCAGCCCCCGGCTCTGAGGCCAGGTGGTCCAAGGACACAGAGGGTGGCCATGGAGGATGGTGCAGCTTGCCTGCCCGGCAGCCCCAGGAGGCACCTCCCTGAGACAGAGGACATCCCCAGGAAGGAGGGGAGAGGTGTCCACCATGGCCCAGTGTGAGCCTGGCCTCAAAGTCAAGTGGGGTGAGCCTAGGGGATGGAGGTCTCTGCTGCCTGCTGATGGCCAGCCCTGCTGTGCAGCCAGTTTTCACAGCCATGTGTCCAGAGCATAGCATCCACCCATGGAATAGGCTGCCCCGCTGACCAGCCCTCTGCTGAGAGAGGTACAGTTGGTCATGCCAGGAAGGGGAGGGGTCACAGAAGTATCCTCCAAGCCAAAGGGCAGTGGACACGTGTGAGTGTCCGAGAGAGGGCCCCACACAGCCGGGCACTGACACACCCCTGCCCCGAAGCAGCTGCAAATCTGCTGGAAATGGAGTGTGAAGCATTAGCAAGCCAGGCACGGGGCAGCCCTGGGCAGGGCAGGGCAGGGCAGGGCAGCCAAGGAGCCAAGGCGTCTGGGAAGCCAGGCTTCCAGGCACGATGTGAGGTGTCGGGAGTGAGAAGGGCTGGACAGCTAGACCCTGGGCCCCCAGAGAACTGGGGAGCAGTGGGAGTGGGCAGAGCTACCCCTCATCTTCTGGGCATAGCCCCATCTCATCCCCTCAGCCCCCCAGGTGGGACCAGGCACAGGCAACAGCAGGTATGTGAGCTCCACACATGTGCATGCACATACACACTCAGACACTTCACACTCATGATGTACAAACCCTGAGGCCCCGTGGCCCTGTCCCAGCTCCTAGCCGTCCTCCCTGCAGTCAGCTCGGCCAGGTGTGCAATAGGTGGGGTTGGGGGCTCCAGTTCCATAAGCGCCCAGCCCCCTCCCCTCTCAGAGCCTGTTATTCACTCAACATCCAGTCCTGGGCTGTCCTGCCTTCTCTTCCTTGTCCTCTTTGATACTGGAGAGCATAAGTGGGGGTGGGGGGCTGGTAAGGGGAGAGGCGAGATGGAAGAACTCCCCCCTCAACCCATGAGGATGTGGGCAGGGGCATCTCAGGGTGGGTTCCGCCTCCCTCTGCTCTTCCCCAGGCAGGAAGTTCAGCGGGAATCTGCAGTGCAGGGTCCAGGGAGCCGGGAAGACCCTGACCAGCCCTCTGTCCAGGAGCCCAGCGTAGCTGCCCTGGACCCCACCCTCCCCAATGCTGCCCAGTGACTCCAAGGAGGTAGGTGGAGATGTCTGGACCCCACCTAGGGGGCTCTGTTGAGGGAGACATAGGATTCTGACAGACAGCTGCAGACACCCCTGGAGTGCGTGAGGACCTGCCAGCCCAGCGCAGGCAGACCTGAGTGCGTGTGGAGGAGACTTGTCCTCACACCCAAGCCAATGGTCCCCTCCACCTCCCAGAGGGATCCTAGCCCAGCTCAGGGTCTGGGGACCCAAGGACAACCCGGCTGGGCCCTGCCTGCAGGTACGGCCTCAGTCCAGTGGGGAGGTGACCAGGGGCCTGGCAGTAATAGTCTAGTATGGCCAGTGCTGGGACAGGGACAGATAGGGCTGGGGAGAAAAGGAAGCCACAGATTCAGGTGGTTTGAGGAGAGGAGGCTGGCATAGAGGGAATGATGGCAGGAAGGGTTAGTGGCTTAGGCCAGGCAGTGAGCCACCAGCCAGCCGTTCAGTGTGCTCCTGGCTGGTGGGCAGCATGGTGCGAGGGGCAATCCCCAAGCGGGACACGGGCTCTAGCTTAGGAGGACAAAGTGGCAGGGAGAGCCCAGGGTCCCTGAAAGCCTCAGAAGTCCAGAAGCTGCCAGAGAAAAACTATCCTGTCATGCTGTCCCTGGCAGGCCGGCTTGTGGGTTTGTTGTCTGTCTGAGAAAAGTAGGCTCTTCAGGAGAATCAGCCCCTAGGGATATCCAAACTGCCCCCCTTGGCCCCAGGGCTTCCTCTGGCCAGAGGGTGTCCGTGAGTGAAGACGGGGAGCTAAAGCAGACCCCCCAGTCAGCCCACCCCTGGCGTCTGCCCCCGCACAGGCCCTGGGAGCCCTGCAGCCCAAGGACCCAGAGGTCCTTCCCACCCAGGCAAGCACCCTGGTCACCCCAAAAGTGGCCCTGCCTCAGCCATCAGGAAGCTGATCTTGGCCCAGCCCAAGGGCCCGTGTCCCCCTCTGAGAAGCAGGGTGGGCAGCACTGGCCAGGGCACTGGGCAGCCAAGACCTGGGGGGTGAGGGCAGAGGTGCCCTTGGCTCCCACAGTCAATGGCCTTTCTATCCCATTTACTTTCACCTCCTCTGAGCGCCCGTCCCCTCTCTCCCTAATAGAATTACTCTTATCTGCAAGTGATTTAAACTCTAAGGTTTACTGAAGATTTAAAGAGTGTGAACACAGTTGGAATGTTTTAAACTAACAGTACAAGTTGCATTTTAAGAAAATAATTAACTCCCAGGGGAGGTGTGGGTTTTGGAGCAATGACAGACTTTCAAGGCTGCCTTCCCTATATGGAGTTTCCAAATAATAAAATATCTTTGATTCCCTGCTGATGTCAGACGAGAACCTGTTAGTGTGCAAGCAAACTGTCATTTTTTTTTTAAAAGGGCCCATTAGCGTCTTAAAGACACAGCGAGCCCTTCGCGGAGGGCGCAGAGTCCGGGGAAAGCCTGCGTAGAGCAGCCTCGGGCTCTCAGGGGTCCGTGTGTCCTGCACCTTCTCCCTCAGGGTCCAGGCCTCTCTCCTGGGCACACAAAGGACTGTGTCCCCAACCATGGGGGCCAGGCATTATCCGCTGAGCCCCGGGTGCCCCACAGGCCACAGCACCACCTCCCTGAAGTGCAGTGGCAATGACTCTGGTCCAGGCTCCGGGGGGACATGAGTCTCCCCAGGAGAGCCCTGGTCCCCCAAGGGGGGCTTCACGACCTGGCCTTTGGGGGCAGCCCCTCGGGGATCCACCCCAGGGCTCTGGTCACACTTAACCTTGTATAACACCTGGCGAGGTGCACTCATCAGATTCATTTACTGTTCACAAAGCCCAGAGAGAGCTCCATCTCACAGACAGGAACAACACGGCGGCTCAGGGAGGCTCAGAGCTGCTGAGAGCCCAAGGGTCCCAGGCCCCGGAAGCCAAGCCCACAGAGCCTAGATAGTGCTCCCTCTGTGCCCCCGCGTCCCACCCTCCCCAAGTCCAGCCTGTCACAGGGTCTCCAGCTCCCAGGAGCAGAGAGCACGCTGTGGAGTCAGAGGTCACTGCTGAGCTGGGGCAGGAAATTCAGTCACTGGTGATTGTACTGTCCCAGCAGCGGGGCCTGGAGTGGAGGGAGTGGGTGGACCACCAGGAGGGGCTTCCCTGCCACAGTCACGGCCCGACCCAGCGCCAGTTCCCATCCTCTGGATGGTACTGGGGGGCGGCTCGTGTGACCCACACACCAGCCAACGCCAGGGTCAGAGTGCCCAGAACTCAGTCATCACATGCTCTTTGTGCAGAGTCTGCATCAGGCCCCGGGTCAGCCGAGAGCCTCCGCGTGAGGCACCCAGCCAGGTGAGCACTGGGACCACCACTGCCGGAGCCCAGGGCCCACAGCCTCCACTTTGGCCGGGGACAAAGTTCACAGACCACCTCCAGGACAGGGCAGCTGGGGGTCCTGGGAGAGCCTGCCCCTCCAGACAACGTCCACAGGCCTTCCGGAGGCTCTCAGGCCATGTGTGGACTGCAGGCAGCCCCTGCCCATCAAGGGAGTGGGCACAGACAAGCTCCTTCATGCAAGGCCTGAGGTGCAGTCAGAGTGCAGGCAGGGGCAAGACCGGCAGTCCAGAGCCCCACCCCCTGGCTGCTCCCGGACCACCTTGCAGGAAGCAGGGGTGGAGGGTGTGAGGGGGGGTGGAGGGTGTGAGGGGGCATGGAGGATGTCTGTTCTGCCCAGCACCCTCTAGGGAGGACTTGGGAGAACTTTGCCCATGCTGCCATCATTCCAGTCTCTCTTCAGAGGGAGCAGCTCCTGGGCGTGGGGTCCATCACGGGGAAGCAGGCCTGCCTGGGCTCTTGGGCCATCTGCCAAGAGGGACGGTGGGTGGGGACAGACACCAGCCATTTGTCCGGTTCTCTCACACCCCCTCCCCCTCACACAGACCTCTGCCTCTCAGGAATAATTCTTTCTGGTAATTTACTTGCAAAACATTTGGCCATTAACACCCAGCCAAGAGTGGACGGCGGGTCACAGACTGTTGAAGTCTCCACACCTGGCCCTGCCGGCCCGTGTTGCTGCCTGGGCAGGGAAGTCGCTCAGCTGAGCCCCAGGGGCTGCCCCTACTCCCTCTTCCGCCAATTCAGCCTCTGGTGGGGTAGGGGTCCTCATCCTTGGGGATCCTTGAGCCCATGGGAGACCCTGCCCTGGTTCTTTGGCACAGGGCCTTCTGGCTGCCCAGGAGGAACAGTCTGTATTCCTGGTCATCTGTGGGGCACACGCAACAGAGCGTCTGCTGCACCCAGTGGGGGTGGGAGCCCCAGGATCCCTGGACTCCAATGCCACCCAGCCAGGCAGGCACCCCTGACAGCACAGCCAGCAGTCCCAGACCCAGGAGAGACTTCCCACCCATCGGGTCACGCATGAGCATTGTACTGAGTCTTTGGGGGCCCCGTGGGAACAAGGCATCTGAGGGCTGAAAAGATGCACACCCCCAGGACCTGGGGAGCATACGCTTCTCGGCTGGCCCCCCAGGCCTCAGCACTGGGAGGCTCAGGGGACCAGGCACCCCAACACACATCCCAGTGAAGGAGATGGGAGCAGCCAGAGGCAGCACCTCCCCAGGCTCACAGCAGGTGGCCACTGTCCTCCAAGGTCAAGTTCAATCACTTCTGTGTAGTGGGAGTGACAGATGCTCATGGTCCAGGGTGTCCTGGGACCCTTTCACCTCCCAGCCCTCAGCCGCCTCCTCCCAAACCCCAGAGCCACCGGAGACCAGGGCACTGGGTAGTGGAGGGCACGGTTTCAGGGGCAGGTGGACGTGTGTAGGGGGAGGGGCATGGCCTCAGATAGGACATGTGCCCGTGTGCCTGCCTGTCCACGTGTCCGTGTGTGCATCCCTGTGTGCATGCACACGGGGCACGGCCTCACATAAGCACACACATGTTTGGGTCAGCACTGTTGCGGGGGGAGGAGAAGGATGGGAGGCCCAGGGGCCCTTGAGATTGGGGTGTCGTCTGGTGGGCTCAGGGGAGAGGCTTGCCCTGTGCCACCACCGTACCATGAGCCTGGTCCCGGGCCCCAAGGGGACACTGGACTTTGAGCGCCATCTGGGAACCTTCGTAGTCAGGCAGGCCCTGGAGATAGAACACAGAGCCCGCAAGGGAGGCAGGGGCACCAAGGTCACACAGCCAGGGTGGGGGTGTGACCAGGATTCAGCCCTAAGCTAGGGGCCAGGCTAGCTTCCAAGGAGGCCATGGACCACCCTCCTGACAGTCACTCAAAACCTTGATGCACCAGGCCTTGGGGACATCCCAGGGACGCAGAGACTGTGGGGGCTGCTTTTGTGGGGGAGCTTGTGGGACTCCTGGTGGGCTAACAGGGCACGGGTTTCACCCCCAGGAGGGCTTGGGGCCCAGCTGGACTGCCCACTGCTGCCGTCTCTGCCCAGGAAGGCCAGAGGAAAGAGTCTTTCCCTGAGTGACTGAGACTCAAGAGAGGCAGTTAGGACTCTCTATGGCAAGTGACAAAAACTCTAGCCCCAACCAGCCGCAGGCAGACGGCAGCATCGCAGCTGCAGCTCTGGCTCTCAGGGTTCGCAGTTCAGACAAAGCCATAAGCTCGAGGGTCTCGGCCTCTGAGAAAGGCCCTTTGCAGTCCCCCTGCCCCCTACACCTCTGCCCCTCCCACCACGCCAAAGGAGTTTATAAAGACTGCGCGGCACACCAGAGAAAAGACTGCTATCATTAAGGGAGTTAACGACAGCTTTGCCCAATATTGGGGATTTGTTATGTCTCTCATTATACATTTTAACAAGCACATTTCTCCGCGACGTGCCCGCGTGAGCACTGGCCCTCCCTCC
The DNA here is from genome assembly GCF_003369695.1 of Bos indicus x Bos taurus. NCBI lineage: Eukaryota > Metazoa > Chordata > Mammalia > Artiodactyla > Bovidae > Bos > Bos indicus x Bos taurus. The sequence continues at coordinate 49,419,187 of NC_040091.1, forward strand.
ACCGTGTGTTACTTTCATTAGAAGGCGTTTTATGAAGCCACCGATCACAGATGCTCCGCCAACCCACAGCCAGGCTTGCGGGCCTGCTGCCGTGTGCTGGGTGGCCGGCTGTGCACCCGCAGGTCTGTCTGCCCACCCTGTGTGCCAGGAGAGGGCCCTTGTGCCTGGAACCCACCCTCCCTGAGCCCCCGGTGTGTGAGGGGGGTGAGATTCAGGGCAAACCTCAGATGGAAGTCAGGATCTGTTCCCTTAACCACGTGACCCCAGATGAGCCCAGGCCTGGCTCTGGCCTCAGTTCCCCCAGGGGCAAGGATAAGCCATCTGTGTGGACAACTGACTTTTAACTTATTTCAGCAGCAGAATTCTGTTTGCCCACAAACCACCAAGTCATGTAAAAACAAAATTAGGGAAGAAATGAAGCTGACTTCGTAGTAGCAGCTTGCCCACTGTGTGCCCCACCCTAGGAGGTCTTGGAGCCCCACAAATCCCAGGGGGGCCTTAAGACCCAGCTGAAGTCATTGAGTGGCCGAGGCCTGTGGGTGCCTCCAGCTCCGTGACTCGAGTGAGGGGATGGCAGCCAGGCCCTGACAGCCAGCCTTGGGCACCGGGACACCGCCAGCCGGCAGGACCCCCAGCTCAGCCCTCGGGGGCCGGGACAGGTGACGGCACAGCGGCGGCTACAGGAGGCGTTCATTCCAGAGGCCGAGCCCCTACTTCTGATACACATGTCCCCCTTCAGCAGGTCTCCTGAGCCCTCTGCTCTGAGCTTGGCCTCTGTGGACACTGACCAGGTTAAGCCGCTGTGTGCAAGTGGGGACGGTCGCCTCTCTGGGGGGCAGCTGGAGGCAAGCCCACTTGCAGCCAAGGCTAATTCCTGACAAGGTTTCCAGACAAGCTGGATGACCGCTGGGAGGAGCTGGGTGAACGGGGCACAGGTGGACAGGGGCTCCTGGTCCCTCTGGTTCCAGGGCCAGAACCCCCTCAGGCACTGACAGCAGTCAGATCGGCCACCCACACCCAGATGGCACGACCTCCAGGTGCCCAGAGACCTCTCCACGTGGCCAGAGGTCCTGCACAGCCACCAAATGTGGGGCCTGTTCTCTGGATTCTGTGAGCCTCACCCACCTCCAGAGGCCAGAGGCTGGAACAGTGTTCCTTGGCTCTGACTCCCCCGCACCTAGTGCTGTGCTGGTTCTAAAGATGCTGGTGGATGCATGGCTCTGAAGAACTCAGTGGTGGGGCCGGGGGGGAGGGCCAAGGCTGCTGTGTACACAGGCAGCTGAGCAGAGAGGAGGGCAGGGGGCCATCTCCAGGGTCCCCGATGCCTCTGGGCCTCCAGAGCATGGGGACACGCCAGATGGAGATACTAACCATTCGGCCCCTTATTTTGAAAGGATTCCTATGTACAGACACCCTCCCTGAGGTCACCTGGTCCTCCCTGCCTGCCCCAGAGTAAAGGCCCTGGAACAGAAATCTTTCGCAGCCGGAGAAAGCAGGGACCCCGCCCGGCTGTGACCAGTGCCCCCTGCCCCTCAGCAAGAAACGGAGGGATAAATAAATAATAAACCCCGTTGCTCCTGCACCGCCTCCCGGTTGGGCTGGGCACGGCCGGCGATGGCGTCACAATACCGCGCATTCATTACGCTCCTTAAAAACGGTGTGCTGTGTCTGGAAAACAGGAAGTGGCCTTCAGTCTCCCGTGTAAAAGCCATCTGAGGCCCGTGGACCAGGCATGTTCTCAATCAGGAAGCAGGCAGTAAATAAACATTTACGTCCCGCGGCCGCGCGCACCCGCCTGCCCCCGGGCTGCACGGGGGCACGGGGAGCGGAAATTTGTTTAGTCCTATAAAAGCACAGGCCGTATATCAATAGATGATTAAAAATGGAAACGTGGCCGGCTAATGGACGGTATTGATTTTAATAAGCGTTAAGTACATGGAGTTCAAAGATAAGGGCTGGCGGGCCATCTCTCCACGCTCTGAGAAAATGACTCATGCAAAGAAAAAAAAAAAAAAATCCTCTTTTCCAAATTGAAACTTTCGCCTGGCATACAAGGATCTGGGGAAGTGGTTCCCAAATCAGAGTCCACTGCGGAATATTGAGTGTGACGTGGACAATGTATTAAATTATTTCTGCCCCGAGGTCGAGCACACCGCCCTCCAAACAGTAGCAGGGCAAACTCGCGGGCGGCTAGGCGCCACGGAATCTGGCCAGACCCCTTTAGGGTATCCGACCCTGGGCGGTGCCCACCTCAGGCTACATAGATGCTTGCATCCACCTGGGTCACTCCCTGTTGTTAGGGAATCTCCCAGGTTCTAGGGGTGCAGCCTCAGTGGGGCAGCCTGGGTTGAACACCCCCATGCTTATGTGAACTTTATTCCTAAGTCTGAAAGTGGCCTGTCCCCTCCAGAGGCTTCAAACTACACTAACTTTTACTGAAGGCCGGTGTGGCCTGAGCTCAGTCCATGAAGGGACTAGCAAGAGGAGGAACCCCTCTACAACCTGGCACTGTCTTCTGAACCCCAAGACAGTCACTCCATGCAGCGGGACCCCAAGGCCCTGTGCTCTTTGGCTTGGGTCAGTTCACGGTTGGTCACTCAGCAAGTGGCCATGTGTCTGGAGAGAGGGGTTGGCTCCAACTGGGCATTCACTGTCCAAGGACCCGGCCAAAGACAGCCTAGCAGTGACCCACAGAGATGTAGCCATGACTCTCTTGAACTCCAGGCTTCCCTGACCACCCACGACCAGGGGACCTGCTCCATCCATAATCCTGTTTCTTCTCCCTCTGTTGCCATGAGGAGCCAACAGTGCGCTGGGCCCTAAAAGATGGGACCACAAGCCAGACACCAGCCCAGAATTTCAGGTGTCTGCTTGGGGTCCCCTTCTCAGAGGCAGAGGAACAAACAGCTCTGTGACGATGACCAGACTGCTGACTGCCCATCTGCTTGGCCGTAGGCCAAACTGGGACCAGGTAGCAGCAGAGTGGGGTCGGACCAGGAAGTTCCCATGCCAAGGAAGACCATGGGCATCCTAACCATTATGGGCAACCACTTAAAATTTCTGATAAATTACTTGATCTCACACCTGATTTCCAGGTGACCTCTTTGGCCTTCAAATGTCTTATAAATCATTTCTCCTTGAGTGGGAACTGGATTCTACCCAAGTCTCAGCTCCCATGTGGGTGAGGGTCTCTGTCCAGGGAGACTCCTCGTCCAACCACACCAGCCAGTAAGGTCTAGGCTGGGCCGTGAGGTGAGGGGCAGGTTCAAGATGAGGGACAAGGTGGGGGAAGGGGGTTCCCTGGCCATGACGGGCAGATTTTCCTAGAAAATTGGAAGGTAAGACTGTAAGTAGGCTGGTCTTGGAGGGGGGAAGGGGTGCATTCATGTCTTAGGGCTGCCATGACAAATTCCTACAAACTAAACATTTATTCTGTCACAGTCCTGGAGCCAGAAGTCTGGAATTGAGGCATCAGTAGGGCTGTGCTCCCTCCAAAGCCCCCAGGGAAGACCCCTCCATCCCCACATAGCATCCACTGAGTGTGTCTCCTTTGTGGGTCCAAACGTCCCTCTTCTCATAAATGACAGAGTCACTGGCTCAGGGCCACCCTAACGCCCTCCTCTGAACTTGGTCATGCCTGCAAAGACCTGACTTTCAAATAAGGCCCTTCAAAGATGCTCATGCTCGGGCTCAGTCATGTCTAGTCCGTGCAACCCCGCAGACTGTGGCCTACCAGGCTCTTCTGTCCATGGGATTCTCCAGGCCAGAATATGAGAGTGGGTTGCCATTTCCTCCTCCAGGGGATCTTCCTAACCCAAGGCTCGAACCTGCTTCTCCTGCATTGGCAGGGGGATTCTTCACCACTGTGCCACTGGGGAAGTCCTCACAGGTGTTGGTGGACACGAATTATGACAAACCTAGATAGCATATTCAAAAGCAGAGACATTACTTTGCCAACAAAGGTTCATCTAGTCAAGGCTATGGTTTTTCCTGTGGTCATGTATGGATGTGAGAGTTGGACTGTGAAGAAGGCTGAGCGCCGAAGAATTAATGCTTTTGAACTGTGGTGTTGGAGAAGACTCTTGAGAATCCCTTGGACTGCAAGGAGATCCAACCAGTCCATTCTCAAGGAGATCAGCCCTGGGATTTCTTTGGAAGGAATGATGCTAAAGCTGAAACTCCAGTACTTTGGCCACCTCACGCGAAGAGTTGACTCATTGGAAAAGACTCTGATGCTGGGAGGGATTGGGGGCAAGAGGAGAAGGGGACGACAGAGGATGAGATGGCTGCATGGCATCACTGACTCGATGGACATGAGTCTGAGTGAACTCCAGGAGTTGGTGATGGACAGGGAGGCCTGGCGTGCTGCGATTCATGGGGTCGCAAAAAGTCGGACACGACTGAATGACTGATCTGATCTGATCTGTTCAATCCATTACAGTGTGCAATCAAGTTTCCCTAGAGACTGACCCTCTCCAGCCTCCACTTCCCAGAAGCACTGGTTCTATCCCACAGTAGGGGCTCTGAGCACAGGCACTGGGTGACTTTTCTGTGCTGCAGGTCCCTGCCAAGGCCCCTCACTTGCTTTGACCCTCCCCAAACCCCCAGGGGCAGCTTAGTCCAACCTCAGACCCCTCATCCTTCAAGTGTCCTTGTGCTCCTCAACTACATGTCTGGACAAAATGCCCCCTCCTCAGAAAGTCCTCCTCCCTCTGCATTCCCCAGAAACACACGCTCTAGTTCTCACATCATAATTGGTAATGATAGATTAGGTTATTTCTATTCCTTTAAGTCTTGAACTCCTCGAAGGCAAACTACTTGCTTATTTGCTTCAGTCAGTCAGTTCAGTTGCTCAGTCATATCCAACACTTTGCGACCCCATGGACTGCAGCATACCAGGCTTCCCTGTCCATTACCAACTCCCAGAGCTTACTCAAACTCATGTCCATCCAGGCAGTGATGCAATCCAGCCATCTCATCCTCTGTCATCCCCTTCTCCTGCCTTCAATCTTCCCAGAGTCTTTTCTAATGGGTCGGCTCCTTGCATCAGGTGGCCAAAGTATTAGAGCTTCAGCTTCAGCATCAGTCCTTCCAATGAATATTCAGTACTGAGTTCCTTTAGGATTGACTGGTTGGATCTCCTTGCAGTCCAAGGGACTCTCAAGAGTCTTCTCAAACACCACAGTTCAAAAGCATCAATTCTTTGGCACTCAACTTTCTTTATGGTCCAACTCTCACATCTATACATGACTACTGGAAAAACCATAGCCTTGACTAGATGGACCTTTGTCAGAAAAGTAATGTCTCTGCTTTCTAATATGCTGTCTAGGTTGGTCAAAGCTTTTCTTCCAAGGAGCAAGAGTCTTTTAATTTCATGGCTGCAGTCACCATCTGCAGTGATTTTGCAGCCCAAGAAAATAAAGTCTGTCACTGTTTCCATTGTTTCCCCATCTATTTGCCATGAAGTGATGGGACTGGATGTCATGATCTTTGTTTTTTGATTGTTGAGTTTTAAGCCAGCTTTTTCACTCTCCTCTTTCACTTTCATTAAGAGGCTCTTCAGCACCTCTTGGCTTTCTGCCATAAGGGTGGTATCATCAGCATATCTGAGGTTGTTGATATTTCTCCCAGCAATCTTGATTCCAGCCTGTGCTTCGTCCAGCCCAGCAATTTGCATGATGCACTCTGCATATAAGTTAAATACGCAGGATGACAATATACAGCCTTGATGTACTGCTTTCCCAATTTGGAACCAGTCTGTTGTTCCATGTCCAGCTCTAACTGTTGATTCTTGACCTGCATACACATTTCTCATGGGGCAGGTCAGGTGGTCTGGTATTCCCATCTCACTGAGAATTTTCCACAGTTTGTTGTGATCCACACAGCCAAAGGCTTTGGCATAGTCAATAAAGCAGAAGTAGATGTTTTTCTGGAACTTTCTTGCTTTTTCAATGATCCAATGGATGTTGGCAATTTGATCTCTGATTCCTCTGCCTTTTCTAAATCCATCTTGAACATCTGGAAGTTCTTGGTTCATGTACTGTTGAAGCCTCGCTTGGAGAATTTTGAGCATTACTTTGCTAGCGTGTGAGATGAGTGCAATTGTGCAGTAGTTTGAACATTCTTTGGCATTGCCTTTATTTGGGGTTGGAATGAAAACTGACCTTTTCCAATTCTTTGGCCACTGCTGAGTTGTCCAAATTTACTGGCATATTGAGTGAAGCACTTTAACATCATCATCTTTAAGGATTTGAAATAGCTTAAGAGGAATTCCATCATGTCCACTAGCTTTGTTCATAGTGATACTTCCTAAGGCCCACTTGAGTTTGCATTCCAGGATGTCTGGCTCTAGGTGAGCGATCATACCATTGTGGTTATCTTGGTCATGAAGATTGTTTTTTTATAGTTCTTCTGGATATTCTTTCCCCCTTTTCTTAATATTGTCTGCTTCTGTTAGTTCCATCCTATTTCTGTCCTTTATTGTGTCTATCTTTGCTTATTTGCTTGTTCATCATCAAACCCCTGAGCCAGCACGGTACTTCGTAAACAGCCACTTGAGAAACAGTCATTGAATAAAGGTGTGGAATAATGATGGATGGATGGGTGGGTGGATGAATGAACAGATGGATGGATGAGTAAATAGGTGAATGGATGCTTAGCGGCTGGATGAGTAGATGGATGATGGGTGGATGATGGGTGGGTGAATAGGTGGATGGTTGGTTGGATGGATGGATGGACGGGTGGATAGATAAGTAAATGGTCAGGTTTGGCATAGACCATTGCACATGGAAGGTATTCAGGGAGTCGTGGATGATGGAGGCCGTGGAAAGCAGGGAGGATCACAGCAGGTAAGCAGGAAGATTTGAACCCTCATGTCAAGGCAAAAGAAACAAGCACAGGGCATCAAGCTTCCACTCCTCCTCCTGGGGCTGGAGCAGGCAAACTCTCACAGGGCGCGGATCATAGCAGGCTTGGGCGCTGGCTGCCTGAGCACATTTGTGAAAGCCCCAAAGCCTGTTTCCACTTTGCTCCGGGGTCACTATGCAGCTGTGCTCCCTACTAGGTAAGGCGACACTTTCTGGTCTTTGCCCTAAGAGTTCCTCTCATACAGGGTCAGACAATTTTCCCATAAAGAACCAGAAAGTGACAGTTCAGGCTTGGTGGGCCTGAAGAACTGGACTCTGCTGCTGTATCATGAAAGCAGCCTTAGGGAACACGTGACACATGGGCGTGGCCATGTTCCAATAAAACTTTATGGACACGAGCTTGAATTTCACATAAACTTCATGTGCGTGAAATTTTGTTCTTCATTCTTTTCAGCCTTTTAAAAATGTAAAACCCATTCTTGGATTAGGGTCCACTCCAGATCAGATACCAGGCCAGATTAGGTCTAGCAGCTGTCATTTGTTAATGCCCAGCTGAGAGAGGACACTTCCCTTTTACTGTAATATTCTACACTTTGGTGAATATGTATGTGCTCATTCCATAAATGACTCTCAGGATTTAACAGACCATGGTCAGATTCCCTCCTAAGTTGCCCCTTTCTTGACCAAAGTAAAAATCATGTACATATGGTGACCGGTCAGCAAGGGCCACAGTCACGCCATGTAACAAAGCTCCCCAAAGCACAGGCACCTGTCCTCACACCCACGGCCAGCTGGCTGGTGTGGCCCAGCTAAGCCATGCAGGGCCCAGCTGGGCAGTCCTTCTCAGGGCTATGGCCAAGGGGCCGTGCTGTGTGCTTTCTGGTCTCTGGGCAGCAGGACATGAGAGCCCCGGGCCTGCTCTCATCAGGGTGTGTGCCCAGCCCATGGGTGGGAGGCCTCTTCTCGGATCACATCGCCACATCCAAAGAAGCCACAGGGACTGGCCCAAAGTTCACAAAGGGGCCACCTCACCCACCCTGAAGAGGAGGGGCGAGCATTTGCCAAGCAACGAGCCAAACTGTCACAGATGTTCCTGTTAGCTTCTCTAAGTGACTATTCATTCCATTAATGGCCTGTGGGCTCTACCGCCCAGGGCCGTATCCACTCCGCTCACCTCTAGAAAGCGCTGAGCAAATATTTGTTTGGCAAGAGTGACACCCAGATGTCTGTTCTCCCATCCACGTGGTATTGTTACCCCCTTTCTCCCCATGGCCTCCCAGCAGCCGGGCAGGAGCAGTGGGCAGGGAGACGCCCCAGCCTCAGGATGCCTTCCCTTGGTCTAGCCCAGGCCCACTGTTCAGCTGTTGCAACAAAGCACCACGGACCGGGGACTTCAACAGGACATGAGTCCTCTCCCAGCGCAGGAAGCTGGAATCTGAGGTCAGGGTGAGCCTCTCCAGGCCTCTCTCCCCAGCCTGTAGATGGCCGTCTTCTCCTCGTGTCCTCACAGGGTCGTTCCTCTGTGCATGTGTGTGTCCTGATCTCCTCTTCTCAGAAGGACACCGGTGCTTGAATTAGGACCCACCCACAGGACTTCATTTTACCTTGAAAGTGAAAGTCTTAGTCGTGTCCAACTCTATGCGATCCCATGGACTATAGTCTGCCAGGCTCCTCTGTCCATGGAATTCTCCAGGCAAGAATACTGGGGTGGGTTTCCATTTTCTTCTCCAGAGGATCCTCCCAACCCAGGGATCGAACCCGGGTCTCCTGCATTTCAGGCAGATTCTTTACTGTCTGAGCCACCAGGGAAAACTTAATCACATCCTTAAAGACCCTATCTCCAAATATACTCACATTCAGAGGTCCTAGGATTTAGGACTCCAACATATAAACTCCAGGAGACACAGTTCAGCCCCTTCCACAGGAGCTTGCTGAACACGTGGGCTCTGTCCTTCCAGAGTTGGAGGGACTCAGAGGATTCTAACTCAGCCAGGTCTCCGGAGCCCAAAGCCCCCACAGATCTGTCAGGTTGTGTGAGCCGGCAGAAGACGAGTGTCCACTGGGGCACTGGTGAGACGCCAAGGAGAGCCAGAGTTTGGAAGCTGGTCACTCTAGTGTCTTGCAGTTCCTGGGTTGATGCCTTGTGTTTCTTGGTCAGCGCAATTGACCGAGAGGTCAACTTGGAGGTTGACTATGCACTTGGAGGTCGTGAACACAGACGCACACACCGAGGCTGCAAGCCTGCCCTCCCCAGTTCAGACTCCTGGACAGCAACTTGAGATTCTTAGAGAAATGCCCAGCAGAGGAGGGCACTGGTGCCCCAACCCTGGAGGAGGGAACTTACCAAGAAACAGGGACCAAAAAGGAAGATGTGCACCAAACACCCGGGGCCCAAAGCAGAAGCCAGCACCCCTCAGAAACTCTCCTGTGGCAGGCTTCAGGTGTGCGCTGAGGAGGCCTGTTTCACATTCTTTGATGTAAAATGGGGCTTGTGTTTGGAAAGGGGTTAGGAGAGGTCAGGTTTCTCTGGGAACCTCATTTACACCCTCAAGTGTGCCCCAAGGAGGGCTTGCAGGTGGGCAATCTCAGAGCCCAGTAGACAGGTGGCCGGGGACCCTGGTGCCCCAGCCCCCCAGGGCATCCTTGCCCATCCTGCTGTCCCCTCCTCTGACTCTCACAAAGAGCCAAGGATGAGGAGGCTGATGCTCCCATGTTCCCGGGCTCTGCTCTGACCTGGAGACCCCACAGACAGCCTCAAGCATAAGCACCTGCCACAGAGGAGAGGCCCCGGAGGAAAGGACAGCCCGGGATGCAGCTCTGCTCGGCCCACATGCTGAAGGTCCTTTCAAGGCTTCCTGCTGTGTCTACCCTTGATCATTTGTCCTCTTGGACCAGCCAGGCACCCAGCAGGCAGGGTGAGGTGGCCAGTGAGAAGGACAGGGAGACAATGTTTATCTGGCTATACTATCCAAGGCTCAGTAGCCAGCCAGCCTCATCACCTGCAAAAATTCCAAGAAGCAGATATTCCTCCCTCCCACTTCTAAGCACCCCAAGGGAGGACAGGCCAGGCTCCATCCCAGGCCTGGGGGTGAAGGTGGCCTGCTCTGCCTCCCTCTGCAAGCTCCCGTAGCTCAGGGAGACTCCTGTGGGGTGATGCTCAGGGGCCATCTCTATGCACAGATGACCAGCCAAAGACCCAATCCCTGGGTGAGGCTGGGGGAACACCCTCTGTGAGCTCCAGCTGCCTGCGCTGGCCTGGGAGAATCACACCAACTCCCCTAAGACTTGGTCAAGGAAGGCATGATCCCTTCCTTAATGGCTGTAGTTTTAAAATTTAATCATATTCCTTGATGCTTTTAACTGAATACTTTGGTTAACTAAATACATTTTAGTTCAGTGATATCTAACAATTATAACTTAGGGCAAAATCCGGAAGAATGAAAACGCCTTGGTACAATGTTCATCTCTCCCTTTGAGGCAAATATGCGGCCCTTCCTGCTGTCGCCAGGATCCTATTACGATGAGCTGGGCACTCAGGACGCTCGAACCACTGCTGCCTGCACCTCACCCCCTTCAGTCCCAGGACCAGCATTCTTTTCCACACTGCGATTCCCACAATGACACACTGGACCGAGATGGCGACAGTCACACCTGGGATAGAGCAGAAGGTGGCCCAGGAGGCCATGTAGAGGCCCATGTGGATGTCCTGTGCTGCCTGGAAGGAGGGGTGGACTGTTCCCTCATCTCTCCAGCCAGTGCACAATGCTGGGGGTGCCACTCACATTCTTGTTGTTGGAGACATTCCTGGTTATCGCAATGCTTCCCACAGACAGTAGTTAGATGTCTTCTACTTCTAATGCGGCAGACCTCCCTACTGTGGGATGAAGATGCTGCTGCTTGTGGACGTTCTAGGGGAAGGAGAGCCTCCCTCCACTGGGTCCTAGCCCACAAGGTGGCCCAGGGGTCATCATGAGGAAGCAATGATTTGTCCAGTCCTGTCTCCCACTCTGCTGCCCATCAACTCTGATCCTAGGGATATAGGCTCTGCCCTCCCCCAGGCAGTGCTGACAGAGCAGAGCCTAGGATCCTAGGACTGTGCCATATGTCGTATATGCATGGTGTCCATATATGGGTAACTCTGTGTCTCTACTCTGACGTTTATCTACCTATCCATCCTTGCAGTAATACCACACTGCTTGATTACTGCAGCTCCATAAGACTTCTTTATCTGTGGGGCCAGAACTTAGGCTATAAGTTTCCACAGAGAATGGATGGGATTTTTATCATGGTTGCATTGAATCTGTAGAACAGTCTGTAAGGTGGATCCCTTAATTAATTCATGCTTTCCTTAATTTTTCTGAAGGCTGATCAGTTCAGTTCAGTTCAGTTCAGTTGCTCAGTCGTGTCCTACTCTTTGCGACCCCATGAATTGCAGCACGCCAGGCCTCCCTGTCCATCACCAACTCCCAGAGTTCACTTAAATTCACGTCCGTTGAGTCAGTGATGCCATCCAGCCATCTCATCCTCTGTTGTCCCCTTCTCCTCCTGCCCCCAATCCCTCCCAGCATCAGAGTCTTGTCCAATGAGTCAACTTGCTTATAGTTTCCTGTAAAAAAGTTGGCATACCTTCTACCTAGATTCAGCATTTGATATTTTTGACACTATTACAAATGATGACTTCAAAAAATTTCTACTTTCTCTTGGTAGATAATATATATTAGATAAATTTACTTATTAATATTCATAGTAAATCTACAGGCTCTTGAATTTTTTATTTACATAATTACATCACCTGTAAATTATGACAACAGTGTATCTTTTCTAGTAGTTATAACAATTATTTTTTCTTGCATTATTGCACTAGCTGGAGTCACTAGTCTAGGAGTTCACAGAACTTGTAGTATCAGGCATTCTTGTCTTGTTCCCCATCTTGCAGAGCTTCCAACAATTCGCCGTCATGTGTGATAATTGCTGTAAGTTTTGTATATTTACTTTGTCAGGTTAAGAAAATGGCCTTCAATTTCTAGTTTGCCAATTTTTTAAACTGTTGAATGGATATTGAATTTTCTCATATGCATTCACTGAATCTACTGAGATTAACATGATTTTCACTCTATTCCATTTGTGTACTTAATTACATTGATTAATTTTAACCCCATTTTTCATTCCTAGAAAAAAGATCTAATTCATCAAGTTACATTATCTTTATATACAAATGATTTTGAGCTGATTAATGTTAGTATAGGATCTTTGAATCCAAGTTCAGAAGTGGTGAGCAATTGTTCTGTGTGACGTTTCCTGTGAATGTCCCTTGTTGCTATAAAGAGTATGCTGGGTTTGTAAACCAAGTTCAAGGAGTAACTTTTTTAATTCTTTGAGGGAATTTGTGTAAAATTGGCACAATTTTGTAATTGTTGATAGAATTTAGCAAGGAAATTAATCTGTACCTAAGATTTTCTTTTTGAGAAGGATTTTCATTCCAAAGACAATTTCTGTTAACAGTTATACAATTTTTTAAATTTTCAGTTTCTTCTTGTGATGATTTTAACTTTATTTTTTAAGAACTTTATTTCATTCACATATTCTAATTGATTAGTATAAAATCTTTAAAAAATACTTTCTGAATCCATAGTAATTTATTCCCTATTCCTTCCTAGCACTGGCTATTTGCACTTTTTTATTCTGTCTCCCCCTCTCTCTCTTGCTCTCAGTCACTTCAGTCGTGTCCGACTCTTTGCAACCCTCGGACTGTAGCACGCCAGGCTCCTCTATCCGTGGAATTCTCCAGCCAAGAATACTGGAGTAGGTTGCTATTCCCTTCTCCAGGGGATCTTCCTGACCCAGGGATCAAACCTGTGTCTCCTGAGGCTCCTGCATTGCAGACAGATTCTTTATCGCTGAGCCACCAGGGAAGCCCTCTCTCTCTCAGGTTTATTAATTTTATTAGTCTTGCAAACAATCAATTTTGGGCTTCATATTCTTACCTTCATTTTCTATTTCATCAATATCTTCTATCATTTTCCGCTTTTTACTTTCTTTGGAGTTTTTTAAATTATTTCTTCAGGTAACTGTTTATATAATTGATTTCTACTTTTCTTCTTTTGTTTTTAAATACACTTAATGTTATAAATTTACCTTCAAATAATCCTTTAGCTTCATGCCACGTATTATATTGTAATGTCTTTTTTGTTTTCAATAAAGTTAAAATATTTTTGTTTCCAGAATGATTTTCTTTAACTATATCTTATTTTAAAATACCTCTCTTCATTCCCAAACTTGCAAGTATTTTATTATTGTTATCTGTTTGTTTTTTATTTCTAGTTTAATTCCACATGGTTTAGATCCTCAGAAATGGTTTTAAATTTGACTCATGGCCCTGCATAAATTTAATTTTTAAGTGTTCCATGTATATAACATGTATATTACACATACAGTTATATTACACGTGTGTGTGTCTGTGTTTCCCAGGTACTGCAGTGGTAAAGGATCTGCCTGCCGATGCAGGAGATGTGGGTTCAATCCTTGGGTTGCGAAGATCCTCTGGAGTAGAAAGTGGCAACCAACTCAATATTCTTGACTGGAAAATTCCACAGACAGAGGAGCCTGGTGGGCTACAGTCCATGGGGTGCAAAAAGTCAGACTCGACTGAGTGATTGAGCATGTATGTCTATTAACATTTGGAAGTGCATGGCTTATCCGTGTCCATCAGGTTAAGCTGCTGATCATTTTGTTTAAATCTCCTATATCCTTCATGATATTTTGCCTACTTGTTCAATTAGTTACTGAGACATTTGTGTCTGAATCCACTCTGGATATGTCCATTTCTTCTTTTAACTCCATCAATTTTTGTTTTATTAAATGGCTATGTCATTAGGTAGTTATGCATTTAGAATCCATACATCGTCACAGTGAATTGAACATTTTATCAACATAAAATGTCCATCTTTCTGTCTCGTAATGCTCTATGCCTTAAAGTCTACTTTATCTGGTCTCAGCACAGCTCCTCCGGTTTTCTAATGTAAGTCCTTTCTAGCATAGCACATCTTTTTTAACTTTTTATATCAACTTGCCTGTATCCTTATACTTAGATTGTAGTTTTTAAAAATAATTTATACTTGGATTTTGTTTGCATTTTTACAAATGAAGCATGTCTTGATTTTGTTTTTATTGAGCATGACAATTTTTGTCTTTTAATTAGAGCATCTAATATATTTGCATTTAAAGAAACTGAAGATCCATTGGGCATTAAATATATCTTTCCATGTATTTTCTTGGTGACCTGAATAATCTATGCTCCTTTTCCTCTTCTTCTCGATTTTTCTTCAACTGTTTCAGCTTTTAAAGTGATCTCATCCCCCATTATCTCATTACTTTTATATATATTTCTATTCATTTAGCAGTTACTCTAGAGATTACAGCATCTATCCTTGAAGTCAAGGTCAAAGTGTAATATTACTTGTTGCTTTTACCCTCCCCTAGGACAATGCAAAGACATTAGAATAGCTTAATTCCATTTTATTCCCCGAAATTTACATGTCCTTATATGATGTATCTTAATCATATACATATGTAAAACCCCATTGTTAATCTCCATTCATGCAGAGTTCGTATAAATGAAGCCACGTGTTTACAGCCGGCAGTGCTCTTTTTGGGCCTTTCACTCTTTTCCTCAGTGAGCATCTGCAGGTGACAAGATTTCAGATTTTGTCTAGAAATGTCTATTTGCTTTCTTTGTTGAAATATAGTATTGCTGTATGTTTAATTCTAGATAGATAAACGTATTGTTTCAAAGTGCTAAGATTTTATTTCACTGTTTTCTGACTTGTGTTGGCTAGCTTTAGGTCTAGTTGTGACTCTTTTGAAAATAATGGGCCTTATTTCCTGGTTTTTAAGATTTCTCTTGTTCTTTGGTTTTCAGCAGTTTACTAAGATGGCCCAGGAAAGACAGAAATGTGGAAAACAGAGAGGGACAGAAAGAGAGAGGCAACATCATCCTTGTGAAGGTGATGAGAGACATTCCTCACCATGATAACTCTTTCGCCGTCTTTTCATAGCCCTCCTCATAATCGTAACCTCAACTTGCATAGAACTGTTTGGGACTTGTGGGACTTCATGAATCTATGGTTACACCATTTCATCAATTTTAGGAAATTTTCATCCATTATCTAGGCAAATATTGCTTCTCTCTCTTCTCTCTTTCCTCATGGATCCAATTACAAGTCTGTAGAATTTTTCACCTTATTCCCTATTCATCTTAAATTCTTATCTATATTTTCCTGAGTTTTCTTTCTTCCTTCTGCAGATCATTTTTCTCCTATCAATCTTCCCATTCTTTAATTCTCTCTCCATCTGTATCTAATTTTTTGTTCAACATACCTACTGACTTAATCTTCATTATTATATTTTTAGGTTCTTGATTTTCCATTTGGTTCTTTTATATAGCTTTTACTTTCCTGGTAAAATTCTCATTTATTTTATCTCTTTTAGAGATTTCCATTTTATCTTATCTCATTTCTTTTATCTCTAATAGAAAAATGTGTTCATTTATACTGTTTCATCCCCTCTATTATTTTTTTTGTTGAGTGCCAAATATTACATATATTTAATATAACTAAAAATAATCTGAGGCTTAGAATTATGATATCCTCCAGAGAGGGTGTATGTTTGTTTCTGACAAGCAGAAGAAGGCACCATAACCCAGGACCACCTTAATCCAATTTTGGGCAACAAGACAATTTATAGACTTTCAGTCTCCTAGGGAGATGCCCCGAGGGGAGATGCACCACCCAATGCTAACCTCCCCTTGACTGTCTCCTACATTATGTTCTAACTCTCCACTGCTTTCCAGACTCTGCTGTTGTTGCTGAGTCACTCAGTCATGTCAGATTCTTTGCGACCTCGTGGACTGCAGTACACCAGGCTTCCCTGTCCTTTATAATCTCTCAGAGTTTCCTCAAGCTCATGTCTATAGAGTTGGTGATGCCATCCAACAGTCTTGTCCTCTGTCGTCCCCTTCTCCTGCCTTCAATATTTCCCAACATCAGGGTCTTTTCTAATGAGTTGGCTCTTTGCATCAGGTGGCTGAAGTATTAGAGCTTCAGCATCAGTCCTTCCAATGAATATTCAGGTTTGATTTCCTTTAGGATTCACTGATTTGATCTTCTTGCTGTCTAGGGACTTTCAAGAGTCTTCCTCAACACCACAGTTCAAAAGCATCAATTCTTTGGCACTCAGCCTTCTTTATGGTCCAACTCTCACATCCATACATGACTACTGGAAAAACCATAGCTTTGACTACATGGACCTTCGTTGGCAAAGTAATATCTCTGCTTTATAATACACTGTCTAGGTTTGTCATAGCTTTTCTTCCAAGGAGCAGACTGATTCAAACCAGTTTTGTCTGTCTTCAGCAGGAAGGTTTATCTCAGTTATCTATTTGCCATCACTATGCACAAAGCCCTGCTCTGGTCCACACTTCATTTTCTGAAGCACAGACACAAAGCTGTGAGGCCTGAGGCATTGACTGAGGCCAGAAGGGAGACTGGATGGTGGAGGCAGATCCTCCCATACATAGGTAGGTCCAGGCACGGTGAGCACCATCAAGAAGGGCCAGAGTGGCCAGAGAACTACAGCCGAGGGGAACTCAACTGTGAGTTTGGGTGTAAGGATACCCTGGTAAGAAATGGTAAACACAAGAATCCCTCATGTCTGCCCCTCAGCAGCTCATGTTCCATCCACCCTGGTCTGCCACAGCCATGGCATCGCTGGCTGACCAAGGCCGCCTGCTCATGGTCCTCCTCACCTGGCTCAGACACCATCAACCAAACCTCTGAACCTCTGGTGGAGTGAGCGAGAAGGAGAGAGAGAGGAGCAGGGAGAGACACAGACATAGGAGGTAGAGAGGAGATGGGTGGTCCAGGGAGGCAGAGCCGGGAGGCAGAGAAGCACAGAGCAGGGAGAGGCCTGCACCAAGGAAGGAAAATCTGGAGGAAGAGTGGCTGAGAGATACAGAAAGGCCACATGTGCCCTCTGCCCTCACCACTACTGCCCTTGGTTAGGGCCACCCCCCGTCTCCACACATCATCTCCTTTGAATCCCTCTCTTTTCTTCCTGTTCACTCCACCCCAACTTCATGGACCAGGCCTTGCAGTCTAGGAGCTCAGGTGGAAACCCTGTGAGCTGGAGTCTCTGCCCAGGCTTTGATGGGGGTTCCTTTTTTGCAGTAGCCCCTCCCCTACTCTGTCCCTCCCCCTCGCCATCCCCCACACCCTGGCAGCACAGGCTATCACCTTGGACACTGAGGCCCCAAACAAGCTTCCCCAGGGCTGTAATGATCTCCATATGGGGTTGACATGGCTGCCATCTCGGTGGCAGTTTCCCCTGCTTCTCAGCTACTTTGGCCGCTTTCGAGCAGGGAGCACCTTCTTGTTGCTGAGTGGGTGTTGGGGTGAGGTAAAGGGGGTGAGGTGTTTGGAGTGGGGTTTGGGCTCTCAAGGGTGGGATTGGGGGTGGTGTGGGTGGGTCCTGAGAGCTGGGGGGGTGGGGGGATTGGGAGGCAGGGGACAGAAGCTCTACCTCCTGGTTGGTGTCTGCAGTTCAGGGCTGTGAGCAGCCCCCACAGGGATCCTGGCTCCCTGCATTTCCAAGCCCCCATGTATGTACTGGAAGGACAGCTCCTACCCCCCACACCCGCCCTCGCACCCACACAGGCTTGACCTCAGCAGAGGCAGGCAGCTGGCAGCGTTGAGAGGCAGGCAAGGACCAGCCGAGCAGGCTACCTGCACAGCTGCAGTGATTTTCTGGGTGAGTCTGATCTTGGATAACTCTCCTGGACCCTGCACACTCCACCTCTCCACACGCAGGAATTTCACCCCCGCCATCACTAGACTTCATCTTCCCGCTGCTCACTAGGGGCCTCGGCTGGCTCAGAACACTGCCTCTTCCATCCACCCTGCCCAGGGTCTCAGATCCTGTTTCCATTCCAAGTTGGCCTTTGAGGATAACATCGGATGCACAACCAGCAAGCTTGTCTCATCCCACAAGTATGCTTCGGCTTGGAGGTTACCCGAAATAGATCCTCAGGGGCTCCACTTAGCGCAGAGTGAAGACGGGACTGGTTTGACTGAAATCAAAACCAACCTCAATCACTGCCCCAGACTACTCAGAATTTACCGAGAGGTGGGGGGAATCCTTCAGCCTCGGGGGCGTATGTGCCCGGGGAACTTGGGAGGGCATGGGAATGCCGGCCCTCTGGGCAGGAGACCCTCTCAGGTGGGTCCCACAGGACCTGCCCTGTGCTGGCTGCCAGGGGAACCTCTCCCAGGCTGGGTGGGGTGGACCCAGCCGGAAGCCGGGGACCGAGAATCTGGACTTGTCCTCAGCTGCTCAGTGGCTACCTCCTCCCCACCGCTCCCCGCTCCCTGCAGGTGCCCCCCAAGGTCTGGGTTCCTGGTCTTTCCTCTCTCCCTCCCTGCAAGATCTGCTTCTTCCCTGGGGACAAGCTCACATGCCCTTCCCAGTTGCCAAGTCCAGCCCAGAAGACCTGGGGGCACAGGTTCTGCCCAAGGTGGAAACGATTGCTCCTCTTTTGCAGCAAAACAGATGCACAACTGGGCAGGTTTCAGAAATCCTCAGAACGTGAGAGCTAGGAAGGGGAGCCACCCACAGAGTCTGTTTAGAGCTGTGACTGTTTCCTGGAGCTGCAATGACAAAGTGCTGTAAACCTGCTGCTGCTGCTGCTGCTAAGTCGCTTCAGTCGTGTCTGACTCTGTACAACCCCACAGATGGCAGCCCACTAGGCTCCTCTGTCCCTGGGATTCTCCAGGCAAGAATACTGGAGTGGGTTGCCATTTTCTTCTCCAATGCATGAAAGTGAAAAGTGAAAGGGAAGTTGCTCAGCCATTGCCCGACTCTTAGTGACCCCATGGACTGCAGCCTACCAGGCTCCTCTAGTGACGGTAAATAGCAGAAATGGATTCTCTCCCTGTCTGAAAGCCAGGGCCCCCCAGTTGAGGTGTGGGCAGGGCTGTGTTCCCTCCAGGGGCTCTCAGGAAGGGCCCCTCCCTCCTTGTCTCTCCCAGCCTCAGGTGGCCGTTGGCAAGCCTAGGCACTCCTTGGCTTGTGGCCGCATCACTCAGACCTCCCTCCTGGCCACATGGCCTCTCACATGATCCTGATCTCACAGGATCAGGGCCTTGCAGTCCAACATGACCTCATCCTAATAACATCTGCAGAGCCCCACCTTTCAAATCAAACAAGGTCACGTTCTGAGGTTCTGGGTGGACATGAATTTGGGGGGAACCATGTTCACCTTGGACTTCCCCAGTGGCTCAGCAGTAAAGAATCTTCCTGCAATGTAGGAGATGTAGGAGATGTACGCCGGTTCAATCCCTGGGTCAGGAAAATTCCCTGGAGGAGGACAGGGCAACCCCCTCTGGTATTTTTGCCTGGAGAATCCCATGGACAGAGGAGCCTGGTGGGCTGCAGTCTATGTGGTTGCAAAGAGTTGGACACAACCAAAGTGACTGAGCACACACACATGCTTACCCCCAGACAGGAGCCATCTGCTCTTGGGTGCCAGCCAAGCCCCAACCCCAGAGCGTGTGCCCATCCTCCCTGCCTGTGCCCAGGGGCCTGGGAGCAGCGCTCTGTTTCTCACCACCTAGACTCCTCCCTGGAGTGGAGCGGTACTAACACTGTGGGCCCAGCTCGGGAGGGGCTGCCGGGCTCATAGGCAGTGGGGTCGCTAGTTGAGTGTGCCTGGCAGGAACATGGAATGGGGCCATCCCTCTTCCCTCAGGGCTCCTGGCACTCCTGGCCAGCCAGGCCAAGTGGTGACTAGGGTCAGAAGCTGGCCCTGCATGGACAGCACGTGAGGCCCACCACTGTGCTCACCAGCACCAGCCCCCGTGAAGCCCCCATGAAGTTAGCCCAGCCCGGCAGCTGGGACCACCTCCAACCCAGTGGCAACCCCCGGATGTACAAAGATGGCCTCGATGGTGTTGATTAAATGTGCAGCACCCTGCTGACCCTGAACAGGCCCCGTGAGAGCCCAATAAAACTCGCAGACAGATTCAAGGGGCCCCACAAGGCTCAGAAGATTATTTACTCAAACTCCCAAATGCCCACAAATTAGCTAACCACACACGGCTAACTGGTAGGCACTCAGCTGGGGAGGAGGCCTCCTCGGAAGCAGCTATGGCTGTAATTGACAAGGATGATATCCTTTTAATTGCCCGTGCTCAGGCGGGTGGGGCAGTGGCCCATGCCCTCCCCATCACCCAGTGACCGTGGAGAGCGACAGGTGCTCCCCAGGGCTGCCTGTCTGCAAACAAGGCTGCCTTCCCCGGGAAGGGCGCAGCTAGGAGGAGGTGTTACCTGGGACACCAGCCCTGAAGGTCATCCCACAGCCCCAGGAGCAGAGCTGGGCCCATGATCCCAAAGAAAAGTCCCAACCCAGCTCCCCCACCCCCAATCCCCACCAAGCACTGTCCCCCTGTCCCCAGCAGACACCTGCATCCTGGACTCTTCCACCTTTAGGTCTCCCCATGGCCAGGACACCTCTTGTCTGGGCTGACCCTGGAGTCTCAGCAGAAATGTCACCTCATCCAAGCCACCCCAGACCTCTGGTCAAGGGCCCCCATGCAGACACCCCTGCGGGCCTGCCCCCTGCCCAGTTTGTTTTCATCACATTTAACCACAAGCTCTAAATATCAGTCTTCTTATCCAGACCACAGGGGAGGGGGCTCATCCAGCCCCATTGCCTGGCCAGCCCTCAACCCCGAGCACTAGGCTGGTAGTTAGTGGACAGCTGCTGGGAGAAGAGAAGGCACAGGCAGGGGACTGGGAGTGTCCCACCCACTCCAGGGCCCCCAGGTGTGTGGGAAGCTGCTTGGCCATCCGAGGGGTGTCGACTCTGGGCTGAACCTCCACGCCCCAGGCTCTGCTCTAAGTCTCCACATGGTCCCCTCCCAAAGGCACCCACCCAGCACAGGGCTGAGACCTGTAGGCTGAGACCTGTGCTCAGAGGGCTGCACCTGGCGCTTCATTGTCACCACCTTACGAGCTGCCTTTGACTTTGTGCTGAGTTGCTGCAGTCCAGTGGGACGACGGGGGCTCTCCAAGGGGTCTCAGCCCCCCGCCCTGGAGCCCCGGCTCCACACAGTCCTCTTGCCCACCTCCAAGGCTGAATGTCATGAAGCTTGGTCTCTGGGGTCTCTGGATGAGGAATACTCACTCAGGGAAGAGAAGACTGATCCCCAAATGACATGGAAGACTCCCTGAGGGCTTGCAGATGAGGACATATGGGGCAGGTGACCCCCAAGTTCCTGGCCTCTGAGGAGCTGGCCCAGGGGTCAGCCTCTGGGTGGGGGCCTTGAGGGACCTCAGGGATTGCAGAGCAGAGGCCTGTGTGGACGTCCTCAGGGTCTGGTGGAAACCAGGAAGGCACTGGGGGTCTTGGCGGGCTCGGTTCATTGTTCTGTTTCCATAGAGTCACTTAAGTGGCAACTGGCCTTGAAATTGGTCCCAGATTGGAGTCAGGTTGGAAGCCATGTTGAATTAATGATGCAGCTGATGGTCGTTTTTTCCCAAACTGTTTTTATAGCAGCAGTGGGGCAGGCAGGGGAGGGAGGAGGGGAACAACTTCAAATAAAAGAGGTTTTGGGCCATGTTATGTTTTGCTAATATTTGAATTTTACCTAAGATTACTTTTTCTCCCCTATTTAATATATTGTTTTAAATAAAAATTCCTAATAAATCTTGAGAGAAATATGTCATAGCAGAGCTTAAAAACCGTAGTGCAATATATAACAGTTCATAAAATATTCTATCCAAATAGCCGGGATTGTAGGGCGTTTGGACCAGAAGTAGTTAACTCCAGGAATGGCCTTTTATTAGCTACTAAAATTAAGAAAGGGCAGTGCTGTTTCACAGCCAGATAATTAAGTACCGTTTTCTCTTTTTTAATTCTATAAAATTAAACTTCCTGTTTTAAAGGTCTGGAGAGGCCTTGGGCAAAGGGTCCCAGGATGAGCCCTGAGGGCAGAATCAGGGAAACAACAAAGGCCTTATGTGCCCAAGACTGTAAAATGCAGGACTTGGAAAAACACGCCGCAGTCAGCAAAAAATTGCAGGTCATAAATCAGAGATCCATTTTTTCACATCATTTTAACTAATCCATTAAATCGTGGTGCCCAGGGCTCCATCAGAAACAGAAGCTGCGGCCGCCCCACACCTCCACCTCCCATGTTATTCAAGCCCCACGAGCCGGGACCCATGGTGATTAAAGCCGGGCGGGGTGGTCCGGTGGCCAGGCCCTGGGCCCCTCCCTGCCCACGGCTGGTTCTGGGCCTGGGCAGTGACAGGATAGCGGGCAGCAGAGCAGCCCCTGTCCTAATGGGGAGTCACCCGCTTTGGCCCCCAAGGGTGAGGGAGCCCATGGGGACTGAGGGTCTGAAGCCAAAGTTCACAGGGCCTGTGAATTTCTTCCTCACCATGCAGGAGAAATAAGTCTTAGATCACAGCACAGGCACCCTAATTTGATTTCATTTTGGTTGTTTGGGGCTTTTTTGCTTATACATGTAGACAGAGTCTTCATGAAATTTTAAAGTATCTAACCACACAGACAGGTGGGCTACTCTGTGGTAACTGAAGGGATGACTCAGGGAAGGTTCACACAGGTCTGCAGGGCTGGCTCTGCCATAGGAGTGACCAGGGGTGGCACCGGGGTCCTGCCTCCAGGTCACCACCCTCCCGGGTTCCCAACGCTGTTCTTTCCACAAGACACGGGCTCCCATGTGCCAGCCTCACGCAATCCTCCCTCGGACCTTGAGGCCTCCACCAGCTTCCAGCGCTCCAGTGGTGACCCGCCTGGGATGACCGCCTGCTTCACAAGGGGTGCTCCCACCAGAGCCAGGAGGGAAGGGGGCCAAGGGTTACAGACAGTGTGAAATCTTCAGGTGCCGCCATAGGGTTCTGGGATCTGGGCTCCCAGGGGTCCAGCCCGGTGGGGACAGCACACATTTCCACCTGGACATGGGGAGGATGTGGTGGTAGCATTCTGCAGCAGACAGAGGGTGAAATCACACTGACTGGCCCCTGAATGCAGCTCTGCATCTGGAGGGAGGCACGCCTGGTGTCCCCCTCCCTGCAGAAGGCAGCCGCCTGTGCTTTGCTGAAGGGACAGCGCGTCCAAGAGGGCTGGATGGCTTCCCTTGAGCGAACTGAGCATTCCAACCCCGATGCCCATCAGGGGCCTGGAGCTCCAGGTCAGCAGCCTTCATGGGACCCCTCACTCCCCAGGCCTGACCTGACCATAGGCTCCCAGAATCTCCAGGCTCACAGCTGGCCATCCAAGCCAAACCCTGTGCACATTTATAGAAATGCACATGTTCATTTTCATAACAAAATACTTGCTAAATCTTAAGAGAAAAAATGTCTTTTATGTGGTTAAGATTTCAGCCAAGGCAGGTTATCAGATGTCAGACATCTGGGTAGACACTTTAACCCCAGATTGCCTCTAAAATAAACCCCCTCCTCTGTCCTGGCAAAGAGCACTCAGGGACGCCCCCCAGTCCAGTCTGTGCCAAGAGGGGTTGCTCAAGAAAGCCAAGTGCCACCCACACACTGACACGCACACAGCTGCTCACACACACACATATTCACATATATTACACAGGTGCTCACACATGTACACATTGACGCTGACACACACATCTCAACAACACTGACACACACATGCTTACACCTGTACATTAACGCAGTGACCACACACACCCCAACCATCCTGACACACGTGCGCACACCTGTACATTAGCACACTGACAGGCACACCCATGCTCACACATGTACATGACGCTGAAACACACCAACAATACTGACACTCTAGCACACACATGCACACTCACACTTGGACACACTCACACACAGCCTTTTTAGGGAGACACTGAAGAGAACTTTTCAATCAGCCGTGTCCATCTTCCCAGTCTGAAGGCTGAGGGCTGTGCTTGATGCTGATCTCATCTGTGAAAGCCCCCAGCCCGCAGAGCTCCCCAGGGGCCAAGGGGCACCCAGATGGGAGTGGACAACCCCACAGTTCAGGTTGAATTGCTCCAGTCAACTCCACCTTGGCCCAGGATCTCTCCAGATGGTGCTAAGGGTCAATCAAATGGGACACAGGCAGGACCACAATGGGGTTCCTGATGGGAGGACTTGTATGGAAATTTCATAGATGGGTTAATAACAAGCATGTAAGTATTGAATGGGTCACTTTCACTTTTAAAGGAAAGATGCATGAACATCAGACCTTGAGGGAAGGTCCGAAGTGGGTCTGTAACAGTGGTCTCAGCCCAGCATCAGGTAGAAAGTCTGCATTGAAGGGTGTGGCTGGGGGAGCCAAAACATGTGACCCTCGTCAAGGCAGAGAGAGGCCAGTGATGTTACAGGAGCTAAGTACAGCCACGTGTACACACAACGACATGTACGTGTGGCCGTGTGTACGTGTGCTACGTGTGCATGTGGCCACATGTACGTGCACTACACGTACACGCAGGTGTTGTGCTCCCTGTGTCTCTGTCTCTCTCTCTCACCATCAAGCGCATTTCCTTTCTGGGGTTGAAATTGTGCCCCTACACAGAAGCCATGGTGCCCAAGGTGGTGTCCTGAGGGCCTGTGAAAGTGGGCATCCAGAGTGACAGGGTGCATCAGAGGCTGCGTCCAAACTGCAGGCCACAAGCCATCTCGTCCTCATGTCCCCCTATCACCCAAAGGCCCCATCCACTGCCCCCACGGCTCAGTGGCCCCAGGAGCCCCTGCCGGCCCAACCCGGCGCTCACAGCTGACCCAGCCCCAAGCCCCTAGGAGGAAGCCTGGGCTGGGCAAGGAGGGCCAGTGCCCGCTGGCGCTTTAATTGGCAACAGCCAGCAGACGCAGCCACATCTGCGGGTCATTTCAAAACAATAAATCAGGAACTTTCAAGACTGGCACCCCGCCAAGACTGAGAGAGGCTCGGACAACACCAATGGGAGAGCCGCAGCCCCGCGTCCAGGGTGGCTCGGCGACCGGTGGTGGCGGCACGAGCGGAAATGGATGAGCTTTGTCTCCAGTGAGACTTTGTGGTTAGCGTGGTGCTAGACATTTATAACGAAGGAATGTGCACTCGTGAGAGGAAGGGCCGCACAGAGGGGTGGCTGGGTTTGGAGGGACCCTTGGCTGTGAACACGGCACCCAGAGCAGCACCTGATCCAGAGGGCAGAGGTGAGGGGGCCCTCAGGGGTCAGCACGACAGACCTTTCTGATTCTGAATGAGGATACTGAGGCCAGCAAGGAGGTGACTTGCCCAAAGTCACTGGAAAGCCCCAAAACAGAATGAAGCCCCTGAGACACGTGGGCACGTGGCCCCACCCAGGGAGCCCAGACAGAGCATACCCTGGAGTGAGGGTCATGGGCCCACGGCCAGGCAGCATTTCTGGGCAGGCTGTTGTCCAGTGGGGGGGTCCCCACTGCCAGCAGTAACAGACTATCACACGAGAGTGAGGGCTCCCTGCCCAAACCCCCTCAAGCCCAGATCTCTCCTCCTTTGGGGTCGTCTTAAAATCTAACTGCTTCTGAAGGTCCGCTTTGGAGGAGACCCCTTTGAAATCATCATCACAGATCAGCTCCACTTAACCCCCAAGAGCTCTAGAGGGAAGCCCTGTCGACCAAGCCCATTTTACAGGTGAGGAAGCTGAGGTACCAAGAGTTTAAGTGATCTGCCAAAGGTTATTCCACCAAGTTCATGGCAGAGTGGGAATCCAACCAGGAGCCAGCCCTCCTCCTTCTCTGAAAGAAGGGAGATGGGATTAAAAATCAGAAGCTTGATTCAGAACTCCAACCACAGACCAGGAGGCAAACAAAGCTTGAGAGACTCAAGAATAAGAATTTACCTGCCCAAGAATACCATCCATCATGAATTGTAATATTGGGGAAAGATGCACTTGGAAGATTCAAGGGTGGGGGGTGGGGAGCAGATTGTAAACAGATTATCAGGAATAACATGGCATCAGACAATGGAGCAACACTTTCAAGGGAAGTAATTTCCAGTCTAGAATTCAGGATCCAGGCGAACACAAGATCAAGAGTGTTGTATGAATAGAAACAGTGTCAAAGATTAAAAGACTTTAAGAACTTACATCCCAGGAAACTTTTCTCAGAAAATTACTTGAGGATGTACTCCAGTAAATCAAGGGCATAAGCCAAAAAACAGATTCAATGGGATCCAAGAAATAGGGAATCCAAAACCAGAGAAAAGCAGAGAAATTCCCAGGGTGACAGTGAAAGCAAGTCCCAAGACAACCACTGCTCTGGTGGCCTTGAGACGAGGTGAGCAAAGTTGTTGATAGCACCTCTTTTCTTTTCCCAGATGTGTCCCAAGTAAAATAACCAAAGAGCAACCCAAACAGTAAGAAGAGAAACGAAGGAGGGATCCAAGAGGTCAACTCCAAGAAAAATAAATAAGTGAAACTCACAGAAAGGGGATATACATGGCCATTTTTTGAGAAATCTTACAGATACATGGTTAGCGAAAGCTGCATAGAGATATATGCAAATGAAAATACAAGGCAATTGCTAATACAGGCAAATTTAAACTTTGCTTAAG
Source organism: Bos indicus x Bos taurus (assembly GCF_003369695.1). Lineage (NCBI taxonomy): Eukaryota > Metazoa > Chordata > Mammalia > Artiodactyla > Bovidae > Bos > Bos indicus x Bos taurus. The sequence goes on from NC_040091.1 coordinate 49,445,689, forward strand.
AAAGGAAATGAAATCATCGTTCTTTCCATGGCTTGGCTAAGAATATTGTCCACACATTCTTAAGAAAGTAAGCCCTGAAAACTGATGTAATAAAAAACTGGGGGGGAACTCAACTGACAGCTGTGTCTGAAGAGGGTTAAACCGTTATCTTCTGGCAGCACAAGATTGAAAGAGCTAGTTAAGTGGGACAAGGTATAAACATGCCATTTTAAAACATAAAGATAGGAGGTGCCAAGATGGCGGAGGAGTAGGACGGGGAAAACACTTTCTCCCCCACAAATTCATCAAAAGAGCATTTAAACATCGAGTAAATTCCACAAAACAACTTCTGAATGCCGGCAGAGGACATCAGGCACCCAGAAAAGCAACCCAACTCTTCGAAAGGAGGTAGGAAAAAATATTAAAGACAATAAAAGAGACAAAAGAGGGAGGGACGGAGTTCCGTCCCGGGAAGGGAGTCTTAAAAAGAGAGAAGTTTCCAAACACCAGGAAACCTTCTCACTGCCGAATCCGTGCCGAGCTTTGGAAGCACAGAGGGCAACATAACAGGGAGAAAAAATAAATAAACAATTAAAACTCACAGATTGCGAGCCCTACGGTAACTCCCCCAGCGGAGAAGCAGCGCAGACGCCTGCATCCGCCATTAGCAAGCGGGGGCTGGGCAGGGAGGCGCGGCGCGGGCTGCATCACTGAGAGTAAGAATCTGGCCTGAATACCCTAATTTGGGCTAGCAAACCAGACTGTGGGATATCTACCATGCGAAAAGCCAGCCCTAACCTAAGACACCGCCAGCACGCGCACGGAACAAAGGACTAAACAGAGATAGCCGGCTGCAGACCTTCCCCCTCCGGTGACAGGCAGCCAGAGCCGGAAGGGGGCAATCGCAGCCCCAGAGAGACATTATCTATAAAACTGGCTTCTTTGCTAACTAAAACTTATTGGGGGTCTGGACGGTCAACATCTGCCTGAGAAGGTGCGCCGGTTTTACACCCAGATAACCGAGTGGCGGGGAGGCGATAAGTCGCAGCATTGGCGCTCGCCAAACACCTCATCACCTGAGCTGCTCGGACCTGGGAAGAGCACAAAACGCAGGCCCAACTGAGTCTGCGCCTCTGAGGACTACCTGAGTGCCTGAACCTGAGCGGCTTGGACCTGGGAGGTGCATGCAACCCAGGGCCAGCCTCGGATTGTTCCCGGTGGAACAACCTAGAGCCTGAGCAGTGTGGGGAGGGAGGCTACACGCGCCGTGAGCGGGGGCAGACCCAGTGTGGCTGAGGCACTGCGAGCGCACGCCAGTGTCATTTGTTTGCAGCATCCCTCCCTCCCTCCCCACAGTGCGACTGAACAAAGAGAAGAAATACAGCTCCACCCACCAGAACACCGACACAAGCTTCCCTAACCAGGAAACCTTGACAAGCCACCTCTACATACCCACACACAGCGAGGAAACGCCACAATAAAGAGAACTCCACAAACTGCCAGAATACAGAAAGGACTCCCAAACTCAGCAATTTAAACAAGATGAAGAGACAGAGGAATACCCAGCAGATAAAGGAACAGGATAAATGCCCACCAAACCAAACAAAAGAGGAAGAGATAGGGAATCTACCTGATAAAGAATTCCAAATGATGATAGTGAAATTGATCCAAAATCTTGAAATTAAAATGGAATCACAGATAAATAGCCTGGAGACAAGGATTGAGAAGATGCAAGAAAGGTTTAACAAGGACCTAGAAGAAATAAAAAAGAGTCAATATATAATGAATAATGCAATAAATGAAATTAAAAACACTCTGGAGGCAACAAATAGTAGAATAACAGAGGCAGAAGATAGGATTAGTGAATTAGAAGATAGAATGGTAGAAATAAATGAATCAGAGAGGATAAAAGAAAAACGAATTAAAAGAAATGAGGACAATCTCAGAGACCTCCAGGACAATATTAAACGCTACAACATTCGAATCATAGGGGTTCCAGAAGAAGAAGACAAAAAGAAAGACCATGAGAAAATACTTGAGGAGATAATAGTTGAAAACTTCCCTAAAATGGGGAAGGAAATAATCACCCAAGTCCAAGAAACCCAGAGAGTCCCAAACAGGATAAACCCAAGGAGAAACACCCCAAGACACATATTAATCAAATTAACAAAGATCAAACACAAAGAACAAATATTAAAAGCAGCAAGGGAAAAACAACAAATAACACACAAGCGAATTCCCATAAGGATAACAGCTGATCTTTCAATAGAAACTCTTCAAGCCAGGAGGGAATGGCAAGACATACTTAAAATGATGAAAGAAAATAACCTACAGCCCAGATTATTGTACCCAGCAAGGATCTCATTCAAGTATGAAGGAGAAATCAAAAGCTTTTCAGACAAGCAAAAGCTGAGAGAATTTTGCACCACCAAACCAGCTCTCCAACAAATACTAAAAGATATTCTCTAGACAGGAAACACAAAAATGGTGTATAAACTCGAACCCAAAACAATAAAGTAAATGGCAACGGGATCATACTTATCAGTAATTACCTTAAACGTAAATGGGTTGAATGCCCCAACCAAAAGACAAAGACTGGCTGAATGGATACAAAAACAAGACCCCTACATATGTTGTCTACAAGAGACCCACCTCAAAACAAGGGACACATACAGACTGAAAGTGAAGGGCTGGAAAAAGATTTTCCATGCAAATAGGGACCAAAAGAAAGCAGGAGTCACAATACTCGTATCAGACAAATTAGACTTTAAAACAAAGGCTGTGAAAAGAGACAAAGAAGGTCACTATATAATGATCAAAGGATCAATCCAAGAAGAAGATATAACAATTATAAATATATATGCACCCAACATGGGAGCACCGCAGTATGTAAGACAAATGCTAACAAGTATGAAAGGAGAAATTAACAATAACACAATAATAGTGGGAGACTTTAATACCCCACTCACACCTATGGATAGATCAACTAAACAGAAAATTAACAAGGAAAAAAAAAAAAAAAAGAGGTGTGTAAGGCAACTGGAAATTTAAACATCACTGGATATTTGATGATATTAAGAATTTATTCTTAAAAAAAAAAAAAAAGAAACCAATATTCATTGCAATACTATTTACAATAGCCAAGAAATGAAAGCATGAATAAAGAAGATGTGGTACATGTATACAATGAAATATTACTCAACATTAAAAGGAGTGAAATAATGCCATTTGCAGCAACATGGATAGCCCTAAAGATGATCATACTAAGTGAACAAAGTCAGAGAAAGACAAATACATATGATATCACATATGTGAAATCTTAAAAAATGATATAAATGAACTTATTTACAAAACGGACAGACCCAAAGACATAGAAAACAAACTTATGGTTCCCAAAGAGGAAAGAGGGAGAGGGATAAATTAGGGATATTAGATTAATAGATACACTCCTATATATAAATCAGAAAAGCAACAAAGTCCTACTGTATAGCACAGGGAACTCTACTCAGTATTCTGTAATAACCTATAAGGGAAAGAATCTGAAAATAATATGTGTAACTGAATCATTTTGGTGTATACCTGAAACTAAAGAACACTGTGAATCAATTATATTTCAATTAAAAAAAATAAATTAAAAAAAAAGAATTATAAAATTTTGAAAATTAAAATGTTTTTTACATAAAAAAAATAAAACATAAAGATAAAAAAATAAATAAATAAAACATAAAGATAAATGCAGATAAAACTGTGAGGGAGCTGAAATGTCTGTTGTGGGGCAGCAGGAATCAGAGGGTTGATGAGAAGTATGGGGTCATCCACTCTCCCTACTAGCCTTATACTACATAAGTATATCATTTTGACAAAATATTTCCATGTACAATTCAGAAAGCCAACTGAAAAAAGAAGAAAGTAGGGGACTACAGGTCCATGCTCCTGAAGGGCCATCTGGGGTCCCCCGTGGTATGACCTTCTGGGTCATGACCCTCTGTGTCCCTAGGGCTGTTCCCACCCAGCTGGGGTCGTGTCCTCAGAAACACAGAGATGCTGGAAAGTAAGCAGATTTCCAGCCACAGTGTGTAGAATTGCTGCTGCCAGCACACCCACTTGATGCAAAGTCCAAGGTGGGAATCCAGGTCAGGCCATAGGGAGAGCTGGACAGACCATCCAAACAGCACCTGAAGGCCAGACTCCCGGGAACACAGTTGAGGTATGAGGCAAGACACCTGCATCTCCCAGGCCCACCTTCCTCTGAGCTGAGAAGGGACAGTGGATTTCAGATTTCAGTCCTGTATTTTCTACCCCCACCCTCTTTTCCCTCCTCTGCAGCCTCACCACCCCACATCCCCTTGCAAGAACAAGGGCCGCTGTCTGTTACTGAGTCGGTCAGTTTTGGCTCTGTAGTGAATTCCAGGAGAAGCTCCTCCCAGGACACTGGGCCCAGCCAGCCAGCCCCTCTTCTTGTCCATTTCTGGAAGCCCCCAGCTCATGCCCACAGTAGGATGGATGGCTTGGGCCTGCTGTATGCCCATATGCACATTTTGGGTGGCTGAGGACAAGTCGGGGCACACAGGAAAACGTGTCACCCTCCAACCTTGCAGAGTAGACACAGCCAACATTTCTGCAACGTGTCCTTCCTTTTGCAAAACTCTCCCCCTGGGGTCTCCAGGGAAACAGCTGCACTTGCAGCGGGGCCTGGGTGTCGTGAGAAGGGGGCCAAGATGAGAGGAACTATATCAGAACCCCATGCTGTTGGAGCCCCTGCAGGGGGCCTGGGGGGGTCATGGGAAGGGGGCCGATCCAAAAGGAACCACATCGGAACCCCACGCTGTTGGAGCTGACTTCAGGCAGGTGCAAAGTGAAGCCGGGCTTCAGGGGCAGAGCGTGGGCTCCGAGCTGAGCCTTTGAGTCTGATGTTCACAAGGCCCCTCCTGCCGCCCTGGGAGATGTGACCACTGGCTCCGGTGTTTCCAGCTCTTCCAGTCCCAGGGCCAGCATCCGTTTCTCACCTTCCTTAGCAAAGGGCTTCTCTACGTGGCCAGGCTCCCTGCTGAAGGGTGTGTGTGTGTGTGTGCATGCACTTGTGTGTGTGTGCCCAGGTGCACGCCTGCATGCAAGTGCATGCATGTGTGTGGGCGGTGCCCCTGAAAGTGCTAACTGAAGAGTCAGGAAAGGGGGCAGAAACGGTAAAATGAAAATACAGAGGATTGAGGGCCTTCCCAGGTGGTCTAGCGGTCAGGACTGTGTGCTCTCATGCAGGGGGCACAGGTTCAATCCCTGAAGGGAAACTAAGATCCCACACACTGTGTAGTGCAGCCAAAAAATAATTTTTTAAATATAGAGGATTGGTGTTCCTTTTCACCCTCAACAAAGCGCTAATGTCCACTGAAATCAGGGGGCAAGCCGGCACCGCCTGGATTCATGAGGCCCCTCGGAGGTTCTCTGCTCAGGTGTCTCCCTCAGAGCCCAAGGTCCTACCTCCCCACTCCAGCCAAATGTGGCCATCCAGCCAAGCGGGCTCTTTCTTCTGCATCCACGTCTCCTGACCTCGGGAATTTCAACTCTCTTAAACCAAACACAAGAGAAACACTCAGACTCAGGGGTCACGAGCCAAGTCCTGGAGACGCCCATCCTGTGACCCAGCACGAACCAGGAGGACACTGATGTCACCCCGGAGGCTGGGTCCTGTGGGTCTCTGCTCTGAGAGCCGAGGGTCCGAGGGACCGCAGGCAGAACTAGCACACAGGGTTGGCAAACGGCCTGCTTCCTGCAGCCACCTCATCCCCGAGCCAAGCTCTGCCCCGCCCTGTGGGCTCAAGGGGCCCGCACTGTGCCCCTCCCGGGAAGGAGGCCGTGCTGCAGGAGCATTTCTGTGCAGGCCACATTCCAGTACTGCTCGCCTGGGCCTGGTGTTGAAAGACGGCACGAATGATAAATTAAATGAGAAGGAAGTCGCTGAGACCCCCATTCATAACCCAGAGTCCAAGGGCGCCGGCCCATGAATCTCCCCAGTGAGCCCTGCTTCTCTTATAAAGGTCCGATTCACGCAGGAGCCGGCCCTGTGGACCTGCCCAATTGGGAGTTAGCCCCAGTAACTGGGGGATGGAGGCTGGGGAACAGAAACTGGGGAACAGAAGCTGGGCGACAGAGGCTGGGATCAGAGGCTGGAGGATGGAGGCTGGGGGACAGAGACTAAGGATGGAAGCTGTGGACATACACACGTGTACTCACCTTTGTCCCATTGTTCCAAAATCGTTTTCCCTCTCCTGCTCACACCGCCTTCCTAGAGGTGCATGGTCCCCCCACAGGACCCCCAACCTCTCCTGGCCTCTCCGCCTCTCTGGAAGCCCTGGCCCAGGTGTACGGAGAATGGCTAATTGCAAAAACGTGTGACTGGGGCAGCTCCCCCCCCACCCCTGCTTGGCACATTTCCTAGGTAATGAATTCAAGTGAGTGGGAGATGCCAGCACGAAGCAAGGGGCCGGAAAGGGGAGGGGGCTTTGTCCCTTCCCAGACACGCTCCCCACCACTTAATCTTCCGCCCCGGTCAGTGCAGCCGCAGTTTTGCTCCTACCCCGAGACTGTGGCTGTGGCCCCCGGCCGCCCCCATCAGAGGTGCATACAGGTCACTGGGCACAAAAACCAGACAAGGAAACATCAGTGGACAAAGCAGTGAATCTGTCTTTCAACATAACTTATTCGATTCTGGAAGGATCTGGTCATTTCGGGGGTAAGGTGATCTAGTTTAGGGCTCCCCACTTGCCAACACCCCAGGGATGTCTGGAGCCCAGGGTGGTCCCAGACCATAGAGTGGTTCTGGAGGACCACTGGCTCTAGGCTCTGTCTTTGTTCCCTCGACCCCTTGGCAGTGAGATCTACCCCTGGCCAGTAGAGGTGACCCCACACAGCCGTGGACTTGACCCTCTTTGCACCATCTACACGAGTCTCCCTCATCACTTCAGGCTTTCAGGACTCTGAGAAAGTCCCAGGCACATCAGCTCTGCCTCCCTCTGCCATCTGTCCTGCCTGCTCGGGCTAGGGGACTCAAGTGACTCCTCCAAGATGGGGGCCGCCCTGACCCAGGGTGCAAAGTGGCCTGGTGGAGGAGGGTCAGGGCTGAGTTCAAGGTTCTAGCTCCCAGGGTGCCCTGCACTCCCAGGTCAGGAGTGGAGGATGGGCCAGCACCACGTGGTCTTGTCACATGTTCCCCCAAATCCTCCACAGACAGAAAAGCCAAGAAAGTACCGCCTCAGTTTAGCTTGATTCTCCTGCCTCACCCAGTACATCTCCTTGGTCCTGTGTTCATGTCCTGCCCCCTAATTTGGGGAAGAAGGCTGGAGGTGGGGTCCCCATGGTAGGGTGTCATGATGTCACCCCCAATCCCACGAACACGTCTGGGTCTGTGAACAAAGTCTGGATGAGAAAGGTGAGACCACATGATCATGTAACAACCCACCAGGGTCTCCAGCTCGGGGGGTGGGGAGACAGGGGGAAGGGCGGAGGGAAGTGGCTCCCCACATGGGTTGGGGGCCTAACAGGACACTGGTAGCTCACTCTGCAGGGTCAGGGAAGGAAGGCTAACCAAGGGGTCACACACAAGACACAGATAGGGCTGGGTCAGGAGGGGACAGCGCTTATACCCCATGGCTCTTAGCAGTGGGGCCCCTGAAGGGGATGGGCAGGTGGCGGTTACTGGGCCTGGAGGAGGGTGGGCATGGGGAAGGGACACCATGCCCTTGGAAGACCCGCAGTGACTTGGAAGACCCTTGGAAGACCCCCATTGGCTGAATCCAACCAGAGGCAGAGCCAAGAGACCAGGAACCAACAGCACAGTCAGGCTCCCAGGCCCCCTGCCCGCCCTCCTTGGGCTCTGGGGCGTCAGGTGGCAAAGCAGTTGGCAACAGGTCTGAGGCCATGATGTGCCCCCCCCCACCTTCTCAAAGCAGTTCTCACTCTACAAAGGTGGCAATCATGGAGCAAGGGGTAGGGCGGCATTTAGCTGTTGAGCACATGACTGGAGGCTGCAGTCTGACCTCGGGTGGAGTCAGTGGCCGCTGGTAGATCAGGGCAGGGTCATGAGTCACACAGCCAGGGAAGGCATCAAACCAAGCAGAGACCCCTCCCCCTCAAGCTGAGTGCTCCCAGCTCCCCAGAGAAGGGGTCCAAGTTCTATCTTGCATGTCCACCGGGCCAGAGCAGGCTCTTCGGACCTCATGCAGCCTCTCTGTGGATGGATGGCCGTGTGTGCCATGTGTCCCAGGGCTGCATCACCCAGCACCAAGCCGGGCTCGGGCAGCAGGGATACCTCTCTCCTGGCCCGGAGGTATCCCAGGACCCCTGCCCCTCCCTTGGACTCCGGAGGTGTGCTTTCAATCCTGGAGGCTTCTTGGCTTGTGGACACATCGCCCAGCTCTGCGTCATCTTCCTGTGGCATCTCCGTGTGTGCATCTGTGTGTGCATCAGATTTCTTCTTTTACGAGCCCTACTGGGTTAGGGCCGCCCTCAGACCCCATTTCATTTGCTCATCGGCAAAGACCTGTTTCCAAATAAGGACACATTCTGAGCTACTTCAGACTTCAAGGTGCAAACTGGGGTACAATTCAGCCCATGGCAGACACCGAGGAGTCCCCAGCGCGTCGAAGGCCCTGCCCCCCACGAAGAGCCTCCACAGGAGGAGCAGACTCAGGCCAAGCTCTGCTTCTAAAGGTCCCGCTGACAGAGCTGGGCCCACCCAGGGCGTCAGCAGGCTTTTGCACCAAAGCTGCAGGGAGGGAGCCTCTGTGTGGGGCCTGGTCCTGAGGACTGCAGTGGGCAGGGGACTCAGCTTCTGCAGGCCGGTGGGGGCGACGCGTAGTCGCACAGCCCCGCTGGACGGCTCGGCCACTCCTTCTTGAGGGCCGATGAAGGACCCGCTGCTTGCAGCCCCAACAGCCAAATTCGTCTGGACTTTCAATCACCCCGACAGTTCTGGAAACACTTCTGATGAGGCGGGTTGAGTTACAATCGCAGATTCTGACTTCAAGAGCGGCCGTAAAACAGAGACCCTGCGCATGCTTTCCGCTTTTTTTCCAACATTAGCAGCTCATCTGATACTTACTCTGAGGTTCCAGTTTCCTGAAAGCTGATGACACGTTGGAGCCCGGGGCCCGCGTCCGGCTCGTGTGTAATGAGCGTATACATGGCTCCAGCCAGGATCACAGACACACACGTGTCGCCCACGCTGTCATTTTTTTTCATTACCGACCAGATTGGATTTGACTGCCTTTTCTACCTGAAAATCTTCCAGCATAAAAGTTGAAGAGAATGTGCTCCTGGGACGCACTGTGGTTTAGCCTCGCTCCAGGAGGTCAAGGGGAGAACAGACCGCAGCACCTCACACCCCACCCCACCCCCGCCAGCCACACAAGGAATCTCAGGCCGGTGGAGGATGCTGTGTCCGCTTCGCTCTAAGTGGCCTCAAACTTTCCCTGCCTGGTGTCCATCACTTTCCCAGCGGGCTCCAGACCAAGGCCAACAGGAGAGAGCTCTGCAGGGGAATGGGGGTCCCAGAGCCTAAAGGGGAAGGCTCCCCGCATTTAGAGAGCAAACACCCCTGGCTTGGAGCATCATCCATTCAGAACTGGAGGGGAGAGGGGGGCGAGTAGAGGTCAAGCTATCCCGAGGCAAAGCTTGGGACGCGGAGACCAGGACTACTGACCCTGCCAACTAGAAGACTAGGTGTTTAGACCATGGAGTTCCTGTGGCCTCAGGAGGAGGTAGATGTCACTGATGTGGCCAGCCCCAGCAGTTTGTCTTACTTGGTCGGCGGTTTTGCAAAATCAGGGTTTGAATGCCTTTAGTCTGAATCCCATGGGCAGAGGAGCCTGGTAGGCTGCAGTCCATGGGGTCGCTGAGGGTCGGACACGACTGAGTGACTTCACTTTCACTTTTCACTTTCATGCATTGGAGAAGGAAATGGCAACCCACTCCAATGTTCTTGCCTGGAGAATCCCAGGGATGAGGGAGCCTGGTGAGCTGCCATCTATGGGGCCGCACAGAGTTGGACACGACTGAAGCGACTTAGCAGCAGCAGCAGCAGTCTGCAGGCACCTCTTGCTGCAGTAATCCCTATGGGCTCCTTCTGCCTGGGCTGAGACACCTTACGCACTGTGTTACCTACCCGGCTTAGAAAGGGTGTGACCCCTGCACTGAAGGGTTAACCCACCAGTGTGTCTTCTTTCCACACATTCATTTATTCAACACGTGTTTACTGCTGAGTAACTGTGTCCCCATAAGCAGGTGTGGCTGGGAGGTGCCAGGAGCTGAACAAGACAGAGTTCCTGTTCTCGCAGGATGTGCATTCTGGCAACAAAGCCTCCGTCCCGTAAGAAACCTCAGGTGCTGGGGGCGCCAAGGACCCACCGCGGACTCACCAGCCCCACCACAGCCTCGGCTTCTCAATCACAAACTTCCCAGAAGAAAGGAAACTGAGCCCTTAAAACAAAAAAAAAAAGAAAAGGACAGGAAGGACCTGCCTGCCTCTCTCACCGTCCCCCGTGGGGATCCATGGCTCCCAGGGAAACTTCCAAACCCCCTACACCCCGCACACCTGGGCACTGCCTGACTGAAGCCCCCTCGTTCTTCGGAGTCTGGCCCCAACTCCCTCTGCAGAATCTGCTCCGGCCCCAAACCAGCATCAGCATCCCCAGGCTGCTCCATGTCCCCCACACTGGTCCGCAAACTGCAGAAAGCCCTGCACTTGCAGCTCCAGCACAGGCTGGGGACTGGAGCAGGCATGTAATCAGTGTCTCCTAAGAGGACAAGAACGGTGGCCTCCTGCCCCATGGGCACTGAGCCGGCTGCCCGGACTGCTCTGCTGCTTGTCTCAGCTTCAGGGTATGGACCCCCTGAGCTGGAGCCAAAAGATCAACCCCCCTGTTCCACACCCGCACTGCAGCCAGAAGAATGGCCCCACCCTGGGCCAGAGGCTGGACGACCACATGGACCCAGCTGGCCACACAGGAGCCACCCTGCAGGTGACCGGCGCTCCCGCCACGCAGGCACAGGCTGCCCGTGACCACAGGGCTCCTGTGCACTGTGGTCCCACCACACGCTCCGCAGCCTGCAGCCTCCGCCCCAGCCCAGATGTTCTGCAGAGACACATCTGCAGGCCGCATGTGTCCAGATGATCCCAGACCCCAGACTCCAGGAGGGAAGACCCTGGCAGCAGAGCTGTCAAGACTCCCACCCTGGGCGCGCTCACAGGAGAGTCCTCAGTGAGAGTCATAAAAATATCCCGCATGCTTACCCGGGATTTATAATGCAATAAAATGTAAACAAACAGCTTTCTAGATCAAAGGAGCATAAATAACAGACGCACTGGCTTCTGGAGCAAAGTTAATAAATCGGAGGATTTTCAGCTGAAAACCATTCTGGTGTTGACACTCCCAGCCTGCCGGGCCAGGGAGCAGGCAGCGGATATCCCCAGGATCCACCACACTTGCGGCCACTTACCATGTGGCTGTCGGTACCCCAACCCACCAGCATCCAGCCGCACCCAACCACCCTGCCCCCACTCATCTGCGGTTCCACACTAGGGTTCTAGCCGCTTAACTGCCCCTCCATCAGGGCCAGACTGGGGTTCCCTAAAGACCTTCCCCTTAAAAAGGAAATTCTTAAAGAGATGGGAATACCAGACCACCTTACCTGCCTCCTGAGAAACTTGTATGCAGGTCAAGAAGCAACAGTTAGAACCAGACATGGAACTACGGACTGGTTCCAAATTGAGAAAAGAGTACATCAAGGCTGAATATTGTCACTCTGCTTATTTAACTTAGATGCAGAATACATCATGCTAAATGCTGGGCTGGATGAAGCACAAGCTGGAATCAAGATTGCGGGGAGAAATATCAATAACCTCAGATATGAGGACGACACCATCCTTATGGCAGAAAGTCAAAAGGAACTAAAGAGCCTCTTGATGAGGGTGAAAGGAAAGTGAAAAAACTGGCTTAAAACTCAACATTCAAAAAACAAAGATAATGGCATCCAGTCCCATCACTTCATGGCAAATAGATGGGGAACAATGGAAACAGTGACAGACTTTCTTTTCTTGGGCTGCAAAATCACTGCAGATGGTGACTGCAGCCATGAAATTAAAAGACGCTTACTCCTGGGAAGAAAAGCTATGACAAACCTAGACAGCATATTAAAAAGTGGAGACATACTTTGTTGACAAAGGTCCATCTAGTCAAGGCTATGGTTTTTCCAGTGCTCGTGTATGGATGTGAGAGTTGGACTATGAAGAAAGCTGAGTGCCGAAGAATTGATGCTTTTGAACTGTGGTGTTGGAGAAGACTCTTGAGAGTCCCTTGGACTGCAAGGAGATCCAACCAGTCGATCCTAAAGGAAATCAGTCCTGAATGTTCATTGGAAGGACTGACGCTGAAGCTGAAGCTCCAATACTTTGGCCACCTGATGTGAAGAGCCGACTCATTGGAAAAGACCCTGATGCTGGGAAAGATTGAGTGCAGAAGGAGAAGGGGGCTACAGAGGATGAGATGGTTGTATGGTGTCACTGACTCGATGGACATGGGTTTGGGGAGACTCTGGCAGTTGGTGATGGACAGGGAGGCCTGGTGTGCTGTAGTCCATGGGGTTGCAAAGAGTTGGACATGACTGAATGACTAAACTGACTAACTGAAGACCATCCAGAGACCACAGTCCACCATGACCCCTGGCACCTCTGCCTTGTGAACTGGAGGCCCGGATGCCCCTCGTTTTCCTAAACTGTAACCAGAGGTTGTCCTGGCCCTCGCATCCCATGTCAACCATCCTAGGTCATTGGACCTGCATGGTCACATCTCCTGAGGGCCTCGGAGCCACATATTAGCACCCTTGAGACCCCCTAATCCCTCTGCATGCAAGTGGACTGAGTCCCACTCATGTTCCTGTGCGTGTGTGCATGTGTGTGTATGTATATATGTATTTGTATGTATGTGTTCATGTTTGTGTGTGTTTAGGTGTGTGTGTGTGTGTGCACATGTGTGTGCGTGTGTGTGCGCGCATGTGTGTATGTATATGTGTGTGTGTTGGGGGTGTCAAGAACAGGCCTCCAGAATCCTCCTTTTCCAGCCACAGCTCCTCCCAGATAAAGGGGCTCATTTGAAATACGGCAGTGTTTTAAATAAGCAATGAATACCTTTTGGCCTAAGTATGCTCCAAATATTGCACCAGACACATGGTCATGGGTTGAATTGTGTCCCCTTAAAATATTAGAAGCCCAAAGTATGATGATGTTTGGAGTTCGGATCTTTATAGAGGTGATCAAATTAAAGTGAGGTCCTTACCATGGGCCCTGATCCAATCTGACTGATTGGATGTCAGGAAGAAAGGAGATCAGTACACAGATGGACACACTGAGGGACAGCCATAGGGGCACGTGGGAAGAAGACGGCATCCACACACCAGGGAAAGAGGCTTCCGGAGCAGCCGGCCCTGCCTGCCCCAGTCCTGGACCTCTGCTGTCTAAGGCACCCAACTGTGGTATTTGTTGTGACAACATGCACACACTGATACATGGACTTAGACTAAAAAGTCATCTGTCATCTCCTTAAATTAAAATTTAACTGGTAGTCCTCCTTCTGGGCCAGCTCCCCACCCCTCTCCAGGCAGTAGAGACAGAGCCTTCTCTTCAGCAGTCACCAGACATGTCCCCGCAACTCCATGTCCAGCGCAAAGGTTGGGTTCTTCCTGTGGCTGACCACTGCTTGGCTCTGGGGACAAAGGCTCACCCCTGGACTACACACAGGGGTCCTAACCCCATTGGCTAGTGGCCACTACATGGGGCAGACTGCCCATCACAGACACCTGGTCTGTCACTGGCCAGCTGGGTCGCCCCTGAGCCACCAGCTCTGTGGTGGGAGATAAGGGTCTCAGGATTCTCAAGAATGTTCTGGGCTTTTCCTGAATTGAGAAAACAGACGTTGGCTGTGGACTCAGAGCAGGAGTCCTGGGGAAGAGGAAAGTCGGGGTGTCAAAAGTCTGGGAATGTCCATCCAGGCAGCCGATGCCTACTCTGAGCAGCCATCTAGCCCACAGAGACACTGTTTGCCGGAATTCTCCCCAGCATGCCAGAGACGGTGGCCGGCGGTGATGGGAGGAGCAAGGAAGGGTGGAGGCTGCCAGACCCTGACCCCCGGAAGCCACAGAGATCACCTAAACCAGCCAGAAGTGCTGTGGTCTCAGCCTCCAATCTTTGCAACGAGGCTCAAATGAATTACCGCAGCAATTAAAACAGCAGTGGTTCCGTGAAGACACCTTGGGGCTCCATCTTTATTCTCTCTCCATGATTTTCATGCCGTGTTTGCTCCTATTATGATTGAAAACACGGTCTGTCTCACCCGCAGCTCAGCAAAGCTGGCACATCAGCACAAACATTCAGCTGGGTCCCCACCTCCTCCAGGCCTAGCGAGCCACCAGGCCCGGACTGGGGAGCCCATCACAAACTGGTGCACCCATGCGTACGCCCAAGACTGCAGGCACCCATGTGCACTCCCGGACTGCAGGCATCCGTGTGCACACCCAAGACTTCAGGCACCCGTGTGCAATCCCAGACTGTAGGCATCCATGTGCACACCTGGACTGCAGGCACCTGTGTGCACACCCAAGACTTCAGGCACCTGTGTGCACTCCCGGACTGCAGGCATCCGTGTGCACACCCAAGACTTCAGGCACCCATGTGCACACCTGGACTGCAGGCACCCGTGTGCACTCCCGGACTGCAGGCACCCATGTGCACTCGCAGACTGCAGGCACTCGTGTGCACACCCAAGACTGCAGGCACCCGTGTGCACACCCGGACTGCAGGCACACGTGTACACATGCTCCCCAGGCCCCGCACACTCCGGGGACAAGGATAGACAGAAGGGGCTCCCAGTGTGGACTGTGCTTTGGACACAAACCACATAGAAATTGTTCTACAGCCAGAGAGGTCCCTGTGTCATCGAGGGATGGGGCCTATCCAGCCACGCTCTTTCTCCAGCCCCAAGGGGCACCAAAGCTCGCAACAGAGGACCCCAAGAGGCATGGCTGCATCCCCCTTCAATGCCCCCGCGAGGCCTCCGTGAACGCTGCAGAAGGCGATCCGATTCCAAATATGCTTGTCTAAAAATATCCCCTTTCTGTGTATTTTGACTCCACGCCTGAGAACACGAACGGGTTTCCGTCGAGAGCGGGAGACGTGAAACCCGAAACATCCTGGAGTGATTTGGTCTCTCTCTTCACGGACATTCTCTCCTGTTGTAACATGATGGGTTTTCTCCTGAATTTCAAACATCAATTTGGCCAAGGCGAGCGGAGTGTTTGGTCTTCCAAACCGTGAAGATCTGAGACCGTAAACTGTTGTTTCTTAAATGTTTCAAAGCATAACATTGACACCGACTTTTGCTGTAAAACAATCTGGGAAACGTAACGGCCCTAAGATGTTTTACGCGGCGTGGAGAATCGCTCCTGACACCAACACCGGGTGTGCAGAAGGCATCACGCCATCCGGCTCCAGGCCGGGCAGGCTAGTGGGGCTGGGTGTCCCATGGCCCAGGACGAAGTGTGGAGTCCTCTTGGGGGGTCATTTTTATAAATTATGTAGCAGATGACAGACACATATGCGTGAGTCGTGGTTTGGCACAAAAAAAACAGACCGTTTTTCTCTTCTCCTTCAAGGGGCGGAGATCAAGAATCATCACACATGTTCGTGCTCCTGGGTCCCCAGTCTCGTGTGAAGAGACAGGACAGCTCAAAGACGCCCCGGAACTGTTGAAAATGTGAACACGTTCCTGCTCCTTGGAGGTGAGCTGGAATCCTGAGTCCAGATCCTCCTTCAGATCAGGGCCCGCCTGATTCAGGTGGGATCATGGGGGGCACTTTCTACCCTTCATTTGAAATCAGTTCATGAGATTTCACCTTGTGAATTTCACATTCTGACACGGACTGGTCCGACTTAGAGGCTAAGATCACACAATACAGACATGACTGTGATGTTTCCCCAAGAAGGGAGGGCAGGGGCTGCCACCTGTAGGGTGGCCGATGGATGGGGCAGGAGGCCCAGCGTCCAGCCTCACGTCCACTCCCAGGGTGTCCCACTGCCCTCACAAGGGAGGGGCTTCTCCAAGGCTACCTGGAGCCTAGGATCCAGTATCTCTTCTGCTCCTTCTTCCCAGCAGAGAGAATACTCATAAAAATACAAGCACTGCCCACTGTCCAAGGACTAGACTTTCTGCCCAACTCTGGCCCATCCTGGGAGGGGGCTCCCCTGATACCAGGAAGGCTGGAGTGAGGCAGCCACTGAAACTCTCAGAATAGCCTCTCTCCTCTCCGAAACCCCAGCGACTCAGAAGCAGGCCCCTGAGACTGCAGACTGGCAGGCTCCCAGGGGGATCGGGAGGCCCCCCCCACAACCAGCACCCAAGAGAGGGGCTTCCGGGGGCGTCCTGCCCTCAGTCTCGCAGCCGCACCAGAGGGCACCCCCTGCTCCAGGAGCAGCCACTCAGTCCCGGCTCTGAGTTAGCCGTCAGCCTGGGAATCTTGCAGCTCAAGAATTCCCCGAGATTTCTCGCCATGTACTTGGGATGGCGCCGAGAAGCGGGCTCTGTGAAACCAGCTGCACCCAGAGGGGACAAAAGGCAGCTCCTCACACATACCCCGAAATAAAAGATACGCTTGTGAGATCTGGCTCCATGTGAACTTCTATCACCTCAATATAACCCTAGATTCCCACTGTT
The DNA here is from genome assembly GCF_003369695.1 of Bos indicus x Bos taurus. Classification (NCBI taxonomy): domain Eukaryota; kingdom Metazoa; phylum Chordata; class Mammalia; order Artiodactyla; family Bovidae; genus Bos; species Bos indicus x Bos taurus. The sequence continues at coordinate 49,462,422 of NC_040091.1, forward strand.
AGCCATTAACCTGTCCCAAGCAAAGAAACACGGAATAATTCTATAAATGGCAAAACAAACACATGAAACATTGATAGTGTAAATGTAAACATTGTCTTACCCTGAAAACACACTTTTGGCTGGACGGGAGGGCTGGGGACACACTGAGCTGCCCCCGCAAGGCAAAAGACCCCTCAGCCGCATGGATGTGGGCAGTAGCCGCCTGGTTGGCAGATGAGGAAGCTGAGGCCCAGGAGGAGGGCAGGCCCTGGGGGTGAGGGCCTGTGCGGGGGCCTGAGTGTGGGGAACTCCCTGTCCTCAGAGCCGGCCAAGCTCCAGGCTCAAGGACAGGACAGACCCCTCCTCAGGAGCCCAGGGCAGGAGGGCAGCCAGAGAGCCAACGCACCCAGCACTGCCCTGAGCCCAGGGGAAACCCTGTGCGAAGGGGCGGGCTCAGCACCCCCGTGCCCCTCCTCACGGCACCCACTGCCCATCTCAGGACAGGACAAGTTTGATGCCACCCACTCTTTGGTGCCACCTGGCTCTCCTGGCATGGTGGCTCTGCATGGCATCAGGCAGATTCCATGGTCCTCCAGCCATGCAGGGACCTAACTCCTGGGAGGATCTCTTTCTCCCAGGAAGGCATCTTGTCTTTAACTCCAGTCTCAACACCTGGGCCCTCAGCCTCTCGGCCCCTCGGCCGGCTCCCAGAGTGAGGTTGGGACATCCCTGGCAGTCATTCTCCTGCCAGCCATACTTTTGGCCCAGGTGAGGCTCAGCTGCAGCAGAAGGTCCTGGAACATACTGTCTCTCTGTGGTCAACCAGTGAGGGAGTGACCCGGGACATGTCTTCTTCTGGTTTGTGGTGGGGGGCGGGGCTCCAAGGGGGGAGGTGCCTTGCAGTTAGGCCCACATGAGCGTCCTTGGAGTGAGGGACCAGGACTGGGCAGCAGGGTGGGGGAAGCTGGCCCCTCGGCCTTCCCAGGTGTCCTCTCAGGGACCTCCTTCAGTCCCATGGTGAGACCCCATGGTGAGACCCTCCTGGAGCCTCTACCACCCCCATCTAATCGCTGAGCCCTCAGCAGAGAGAGGACAGGTGGACATCTTTGAGCTGATGCTGACCTCGGGGACACCTCAGCCACCAAGTCCAGCTGGTCTGTCCCTGGGGACCTTGAGTCACAACCCACTCCTCCTCCAAGGCCAGCTCCTGGGGGCTTGGGGCAGAGAGGACAAAGCCAGTGATATCACACCTGCTCTGTTGTCCCCATGCCATGGGTTCCACACTGTGTCACCCCACTGGGGATGAAGACTCTGATGCATGGCCAGTCCCCGCACTGGACCACGTAGGATTGGGGCAGGATGGCCGTCAGGCCCAGGGCTTCAGTCCAGAGCCTCTGTCGGCCATTGGCTCTCAGATCCTTGGAATCAAGCTTGGACAACTCCAGCTCACGAAGTCTCTACAGGGGCTCCCAGGGGGCTCAGCAATGCAGGGTAGGGGAGACAGGGCACCCAGGATCCTTCCATCCCCTTCCACAGATCTCCCACCCTGAGGGGGGCTGACCCTCTCATAGTCTTAGTGACTTGAGTGTCCCCCGCTCAGGGGGCCTTTTATGTTGCCCAGAGGTGGTCTGGTCCCCAGGAGACCAGAGCCAACCCCACCTTCAGCCCCTCAGTCCAGCAGGAGACAAACTCAGCTGGAAATTAATTCACATTCCCCTGGGCAGCCCCACAGCCCCACGGCACCTGTGTGTACCTGGGCACACCTGTGTGCACCTGTGTGCACTTGTGTGTACCTGAGCACACCTATACACACCTGGGGCACAGGGCAGCTGGTGGGTGGTGGGCAGTGGGTGCCACCAGCCCAGACCCCTGGCTTCCCCATGACCAAGGCCAGCTGAGTAGGAGGTGCCCGGGGCCAGGAAAAGGACAGTACTCCAGGCTGTGTCCAGGACTGGCAAATCCACGGGGACAGGGAGCAGATTTGTGGTTGCCAGGGGCTGGCAGGCAGGTAGTGGGTGGGGCTGAGATTGAAGGGAATGGAGATCTAGGGTGATGAACGTGTTCTGAAGTTGTCTGTGGAAGCGGACTTTAAACTTCTGGGCTGTGCAACCTGTCAACTAGCACTCAAGAAAACTGTGGGAGAAATGGCTGCCTTGGGGCAGAAGGTCACTGATCCTGGACCCCAGCTGGGCCAGTCTGTGCTGGTCCTTCGCCACAACCCGCCTGGCCCTCAGGGACGCATCACCCTCAGCTGTTATGATTCTCCAGGGCTCGTCCCAGGTCCTCACCTTTATTCTTTCCAGGAACACTCACAGCTAGGATTGCCAGGTAACACCTAGGAGGCCTGGTTATTTCTGAATTTCAGACTGGTAGAGCCTCATGCTTTAGAGTAGCTATGCCCTTATAGTCTGTAGAATACACAAAGTGTTACTCGTTGAGCCGGTGTCAGATTTAACTGGGTCCTGGATTTATATTTGCTAAATCTGACCACCCTGCCTGGAGCCCTGTGTGGGCCTCACTCTCAGATCCCATGACCCAGGGGAGGGTGGACCCCAGAGACACCTGTGGGCATGGAACTGGGCCCCTGGGGGTCCCACCCAGGAGCGCTACAGCTGCACTGACAGCCACTCACCACCAGGGGGCTCCGAGTGCCAGGGCTTCCTGGGCTCCTGCTGGGCAAACCCCACTCCCACTCCCACCCTTCCTAGACCTGGGATCTGGAGACAGAGTTGAGGGGAGCCTCATGCAGAACTGGCTTTGCTTCAGAATTTCCACAGCCATACTCAGCTCAGCTCAGCCCTTCATGAAGCAGGAGAATCAGCACAAGATCCAGTGTGGGCAGCACACCCCCAAACCAGGGGGATTCTTACCCCTAGGCTGCAAGGCAAAGTCAGAGGTTCCTAGCCAACACGCCAAGAGTGGGGGCCCTGAGGGTACCCCAGTGTCTATTCTTTATTCTGTCCTGTTTCTACATGGGTTTGAGTCTGTTCACTCCTGAGAGCTTGGTGAAATCACATCACCTGGAGGAGTGCCTGTGGACAGCCCTGCCCTACCATCCACCCACCCCCAGATCCCTGTGGACAGCCCTGCCCTACCGTCCACCCCCATGATCCCTGTGGACAGCCCTGCCCTACCATCCCCCGGAGATCCCCAGGCACCCAGGACATCAGGCTTCCCTGCTCCCACCTCAGGCTCTAGCACAAAATTCGTCCTCAGCTCTCCAAGCCCAGAGTTGGGGTCCAGGGACGGGTGGCAGTTGGTGTGGCGGGGGGGGCGGTGTCTCAGATCCCCTTCTTCCATCAGCCTCACACCTTACTCCAAATAGGCATCTAACTTGTGTCTACAGTCCAAGCATGGCTTCCAGAAACCTGCCGGGAATGTCCTTCTGCCGAAGACAGGAGCATACTCACCAGGCAGAGGGGAGGGAGGGCAGCAGTGACCCAACGTGGGGCAGCCCCTGGGGACCAACCAGGGGCCCCAAGTTAGAGGACAGTCACAAAGGAGGCCAACGGGATGCTCAGGGGGACCCCGAGCCAGCTACAACGGGCCCCCATGACAGTGGGCTTGACTGGAAATTCTGGACTGAGGGAGTGCATGAGCTCGGGGGGCCTGAAGAGGACCCCTGTGAGCAGAGGCCTGCAGGGCCAGGAGCTGGGGGGCTGGGAGGGCTGTCCCCCAGGGCCACACCTCCCCGACACAGCCCCTCAGCAAAGCCAAGGCCAGTAGGCAGGGTTCTGAGCCGGCCCCACTCTGCAAGGGGGCGGGGGTGACGCTCACTGCCCCACCCGCAGGGTAGACCCCACCGCAGCTGCTTGGCAAGCCAGCCATCACATGGGCTTTGCTGTGGGTTTCCTACCTCCCGACTTCTGATATTTGGGGCCCACTTTTATATTTTAATGCATGTTTTTATGGAAATATTTATGGTGCACATGTAGCACGTAAAACACCATTGTAAAGTCACTTTGCCCCACGTCGCTGAAATAAATGATGTTGTTAGTGTTATAGTTTCACCGGGTTCTCTCTGGCCATAATGAAAACGGTCTGAGCCCCTGTGGCCGCCAGCCCGGGAGCCTCCATGCCTGCCTGCTAGCTGGGTCCTGCCTGGGGATGGAACGGGCTTGGTACCCCCGGTGACGTCCTAAGACTGCCACTCTGGTTTGGGGGGAACCCTGTCTGGCCATGGCTCAGCTTTTCCACTTGTAACAGGGCAGCTTTGTACACTTTGACCTCTCTCCTGACTCGGGGAAAACAGGAGTACATGTGACAATTGAAGACAACACTCCTGCCTTGGCTAAAGGCCTGTTGAAAGTTCCCACTCTGATCAATTTGCTTCCAGGTCCTTCTCCCTCCCCACCCCCAGGACCTGGAATTCCACTCTGACAGAGGACACCCCTCCCCTGGGCTGTCCTCAACCACAGACTCAAGCACACATAGGCCCTTCCGTCCCAACTTTTCCATTGGCCCTAAAGGTGCACAGCTCAGGCTGGTCACCGATGTGAGTGGGTTTAAAAATTAATGCGCGGACATCAGAAAGCATTCTCCAGACATGGAACCTTTCTGCCGCCTCTCCAACCTGGTGGGGCTACGGCAATGAATAATTGAGCAATCACACCGTGAAACCTCTGTGTATTAAAAGCAGCACTGGGAGCCCAGGGCTGTGGGTAAGCGGGCAGAGAGTATGTGCAGGTAAACAGCCCCCAGGGACCCCAGACAGGACCTGGACAGAGGGAGGGCCATGCTGGCCAAGCGCCCAACCTGCTCTCTCTCTTGCCCCCTGCACATGCAAGACGGGATCCGTCGGGGTCTGTCTCCCACAGGTGCCTCAGGAGCTAGACGACCAAGATGCCAGTGTCCACATGGAGAACACTTATTCACTGGCCGGGTCATTAGCAGCAGCACAAGAGCCAGACAGAGCCTGGAAATACTGCTGTTTCCTAGAAAGTTCCACAGGAAATCTGACAGAGCCCACATTAATCTCAGAAAGTGGGTCTGTCCATCCACTCAGTTCCCCTTTAACCAGGGACTGACCACTGGAGGCAGGCAGTGGGCAGGGTCCGGCTTGATACCCATTTTCAGATGAGAAAAGGTGGGTCAGAAACTGCCATGCTTCCCAGGTCACCCAACAGGGACAAAGGACAAAACCTCCTCCACTCCCTCCACCTCCCTCTACCTCCTCCTCCACTTCCCTCCTCCACTCCCTCTACCTGCCTGCGGTCTGGAGTCTCAAAGACCAGAGCGTCAGGGTGAAGGTGGGCCCATCTGTGTCATCTGCCGAAATGTTTGTGCCAAAGCTGGGCGCAGGGTGGCCCTGAGCCAGACCTGCAGCAGCTTCTGGACAGCACAAGTTGGGGCAGAGGCAGAGCGAGGTTGTGAAAGCTAACTGCCCCAATCCCCCATGATCTCACAACTCTTCCCCCCACTTCTGAGATGCAGGATTCCAGGTGTCAATATGATAGAAAATGCATGTTGATTGGAGAGACCCTGCAGTTGGCATGAGGCTGGGAGCTGGGGCCCGGGGTCCCCAGCAGGACCCCACAGAGACCTCATCCGTCTGACCCCACAGCCCACCCTCAGGCAGAGGGACTTTGGGCATGTCACTTTACCCCTCGGCCTCAGGCTCCTGCTCATGAGTGGTTCCAGAAGGGCTCACAGTGCACTGGTGCTGGGGGGTGAACTGTGTCCCCAGTGAGACATGGTGACACCCCAACCCCAGTACCTATGGACAGAATCTTATAGGAGATGGGTCTTTGCAGATGTAACCAGGTCAACATGAGGGCACGGGGCAGGCCCTGCTCTAATATGACTAGAGTCCTTGCTAGAAAAGGAGGCAGTCACAGGGAAAGGAGGCCACGTAACAGTGGATGTAGAGGCTGAGGTGATGCGGCCATGAGCCAGGGGACGCAGGATCCCCCAGAAGCTGGATGAGGCAGGAAGGATCCTCGGCCACAAGCTAGGGGGCACCGGAGCCCCCAAACGCTGGATGAGGCAGGAAGGATGACTCCTCGCCTGGAGCCTTCACATTGAGCTAGCCCTTCAGACACATTGAAGCCGGGATTCTACTCTTCTGGATCAGGAAAGAAGCAGCTTCTGTTGTTTTCAGCCCCAGCCGTGGTGCTCTGCCATCCAGCCATCCTGGGACACACTTATGACCTGGTGCTCAAGGAGCACAGTGGCACCAAGTCGTCAATGTGTGCCCAGGTATTCGTGCAACAGGAATGACAGGGCAGAAAGAGGCAGGAGGGGAGTGTGTTTGTGTTTTCTGCAAACCAAAATACAGGAGGAGGAACCCCTGGGCTTTGGGGAGCAGGTGCTACACCAAGCATTTCATCTGGTGGTGTGCAGGGCCTAAACCCAGAGACCCCCCCAGCTGGTGGGGCTTAGGGCCAGACCCAGGGGTTGGTGCAAATGCAGGGAGAGACCCTAGGGACCCACAGCTGGCGGTGCTCACAGCCTGACCCCAGGGACCCACCCCAAGAGCCGCCACCCAGACTGGGCCCTGCACCCCCAGAAGCCAGCCTGCAGACCCACCGACATGCAGCCCTCACCCCAAACTGCCGGGTCAATACACATTTCCTCTGTTTCACCATCTGCTGCTCCACACCTTCCTTTATTTATTCATTTTGGGGCTTAAATAAGTGTTTCCTTTTGTTCCTGGCAAATGCGTCTTCTACATTTTTGCATGTTTTAAATATTCACGCATGTAAAAGAACTAAAACACACATCGTTTATATATTATTTAGGGCACTTTTTCTCTGATAAAACAGAAACCCCACATTTGAAGGAGACTTTTACATTTTATTTCCATTAACGCCTCTCGTTAAACTTTAAAGCCTGCTTTGTCCCCATCCTCGAGGGCTGATATTTCCGTCTGTCAGGGAACATGATTGTGCTTGTCGACATGACAAGGAGGAGAAAGAGCAGACAGGACGGGAAATGCCAGCCTGTCGCTGCGATGGGGCCGGGAGACGCAGGCGGGCCCGGGTCAGGACCCGCCTGGGGAATGAGGCCCAACCAGGCCCGGGGGCTGGGAGATGCCGCCTGTCTCCACCGTGGCTCAGCCCAGAGAGCCCTGTCAGCCACGATTGGGCTGGGAGACGCAGGCGGCCCCGGGTCAGGACCTGCCTGGGGAACGAGGCCCCAGACCAAGGCCGGAGGCCAGGAGATGCCGCCCACCCCATGGTGGCTCGGCCCAGAGAACCCTGGCCGGTTGCCCACTAGCCCAGGTAGCTGTGGCCTCAGCCCCACACCCTGGGGCCCGAGCATAGGTTCAGATCAGATGCTAAAGTGTCACAGATGGGGCCATGTGTGCACACCCAGAGTAGGGCTGTGGTTCTTACATGCAAAGGCACAGAGTGCAGCCTCTCACACCCGTGAACACACCAAGGCTGGCTCACCAGGCCTGACCCCCACCCCTGGGCCTGTGAGGGCCAGAGAGGCCCCAGTCCCTGTGTCCTGGGTAAGCCCTCCAAGAGTGTCTATGCATGTGTGTACACCTTTGAGTATATGTTCAAGTGTGAATGTGTGTGTATGTGATTGTGTACACATTTGCATGTGCATGTGGGTGTGCACACTCATCTACACATATGTGTACGTGTAGGTGTATGTGTGTAGTGTCAGTGTTCATGTGTGTCCATGCACAGGTGTGTGTGCATACATCTGAGTGTGCATACATTCTGCGTGTGTGCACATGTGTGTGCATATGTGTGTGCACATTCTGTGTCTGTGTGCATGTGTGTACACGAGGGCCTTGTCCCTCTCACCCACACCATCCACTTTCTAAATGCCTTGGGGAAGATACTAGAACAGACACAGTGAGATGCACAGGGAAGGGGCTGACTTCCCACCCAAGTTTTGAGGCAGGTATCTGGGGACAGAGAAGTGGGACAAGCTTACGTCATTAGGCCACCTGGGTCCCACCTGGTCCAGGCTGCGCCCCAGCCTTGCCCAGCCTGGGGTCTCCTAAAAAGGACTTCCCGTGTAGGGCCTGAGCTAGAAAGCACCCAGGGCCCCCACCAGCAAGCAGCGCTGCCCAGCCCAGTGAGGACCTGTCTGGCCTCGGGGTGAGCTGCCCATACAAACACCCACCCACACGCCAGGGGAAGGAGCAGGCCACAGGGTCCTCTCTCGTGGGGACGAGTGTCTGGGCCTGTGTCTCCGTCCTCCTCGGAAGATTTTCTGGAGAGACAGTTTCTGCCTCCCTCTAGGGATCTCCGGCAGAGAAGGCAATGGCACCCCACTCCAGTACTCTTGCCTGGAAAATTCCATGGACGGAAGAGCCTGATAGGCTGCAGTCTATGGGGTCACTAAGGGTCGGACACGAATGAGCGACTTCACTTTCACTTTTCACTTTCATGCATTGGAGAAGGCAATGGCAACCCACTCCAGTGTTCTTGCCTGGAGAATTCCAGGGACGGGGGAGCCTGGTGGGCTGCCATCTCTGGAGTCGCACAGAGTCAGACATGACTGAAGTGATGCAGCAGCAGCAGCAGCAGGAATCTCCAGAGGCTCCTGCAAGCCAAGCCAGCTGTCAGTACGGCTGCAGACAGGGCAGGGGGGGTCCCAGCCTTGTCAGGAATCACAGCTGACAGACCAGGCTCCTCGTTGGACTCATCACCTTGTTTGCAGGATAAATTCTCAGCCAGGATCCTCATTGTCCAGCTGCTCTTGAGGCCTCCCAAGCCACTGGCCCCTGGGGAAGGGGCCTTTGATGCTGGAATCAGTCGGCTCAGGAAGCTTTCCAGCAGAGCCCAGTGGATGCGTGTAGCATGGGAGCAATGCTGGCCCAGGAGGCGAATGGCTCAGGTATCCTGGAGCAGACACCAAGATCCCCTCAGAGAAAGCTCCTCAGGCAGCAGAGCGGGCAGCAAAAGCAAGGCAGGGCTGGGGCTGGTCAGGCTTCCTGGGGAGATCCTGCTGGGGGCAGGTGGAATGTGGCACTGCCAGCACAGGCAGAAAGGCCTGGAACCGTGTGGGATGCCCACCAGCCATCAGAGGAAGCAGACAGCATGGGCACCTCTGCCTGTCTTCCCTTCAGGCCTGCGCTCTGCCTCCTTGCTCCATGCCCTCGTGTGGACAGCAGCCATGGCACCTGCATCCTCTGGCTTCCGGAAGGTTCCATCCAGTGGGCGCCCTTGCAGGTGATGTCAGAGGAACACATAGGAGAAACACAGGGGTTGTCACCTTGCCCCAGCTGGCTTTGCCCCATCCCCAGGCCCCCACTACTCTCATGGTTGTCCGGACCCCTCTTCTTGCTCAGGCACCTCCCTTCGCCCTTGCCCTCCAGGCCAGGGGTAGCCAGTCTTACACAGCCCTTATAAAAACCCCACCAAGTCTGGCCCCTGACCAGGACACTGCAGTCCCCAGTTTGAGCCCCTGAGGGCCTGTGCCTTTCCCAGGTGGGCAGTGGTCCCGAGAGGCTGGGGACCGGGTCACAGAGATGTCCCTAAGAGCTGGCTCTGGAGCCAGAATGCCAGAGACTGGGGGCCTTCCCCTCCTCCTGTCACTTGTCCCACCCAGCAGGCCCTGGCCAAGTTCTCCCACCCTGGGACCCCCCTGGTGGGGCCCAGCTGCCACCAGACTGGCCCCATGGGCAAAGCCAGCTCTGTTCCCATGGTGGCCATCCAGGGGTGACCAGGGACACTCTCCTCCCTCCAGATCTCAGAGGAGGAGGTGGCCAGAGAGGCTGTCATGGGGTCACTTGTCCCCAGATTTCAGCTCTTAAAAGGTGGGCGTGTCCTCAAAAACAGAGCACAGCCTGTGGTCACAAGTACAAGCTGAGTGACCCCAGCAAGGCCTATGACCCCTTGGGGGTGAGAGGTAACGGCCTGGAGGGGTGGTGGGAGGGCCATGGTGAGGTCTAGGAGGTGCAGGTGCTGCCATCACCCAGCAAGTGGATGCCACAGTCACAGTGCAGCGCACTCTGATGTTCGGGTTTGACTTTGCAGTGTGCCTGCCAGATGGACCCACAGCCTTCTGGGCACAGGGTGCAGAGCCAGGGGCCTGAAGCTCTGGGTTTCCAAAGGAAGGGGCCCCCACTGGGTGGGAAGGACACAGCACAGGGCAGGTTCTCCAGTAGGATCCAACCACATCCACCTGGAACAAGATTCACCCAAGGGCAGGCAGCAGCATGCTCCACAAGGAAAAGTAGTGCCACATTCGATTAGTGATGTCTGCCCACATGGGAAGGAACCGTAATGGCCTGGGTGCAGGCCTTCCTTGCCCTAATGGCGCAGCCCTGCACAGGACAGAGCCTGGGAGGTCACTTTATCTGTGCCATGAACACATCCTGGACGGTGAGCTGGTTGAAGACATCAAGGCCAGGAGGACTCAGGGAATGTTTGCTGAGTGAGTGAATGAAACCACCCGGGAACAGCGTCCCAGGAGGCAAGGAGCCCCTGCCAGCACTCCATCTCCCGTTTCCTGGTCAACCAGGTCAGCAGAGGTCCCTGGAGGAATGGGATGAAGCTGCAAGGCGAGCAGAGGTGCCAGTGCGGGCAGCAGGCAGGACCAGGGCTGCTCAGAGGATGAATGATGGAGGATGAGGATGGAGCTGGGGCCCAATGGAGGCGTGTCCCGCTTCCCATCTGCAGCCGCCTGCAGGTGCTGACACCAGCATCTCCCCAGTTCAGCTTGGGGAAACACTGCAAGCCTGACCTCTAATTATTGCTTCTCATGCTCATTCATTTTTTTTTTTTAAGATAAAGACTTTATGGTAATGGCAAGGATCCGAGAGGAAAGTTTACTGGGTCCCGAGTGGTGCCAGGGCCCTGCAAGGGCTCTTCACGACTCAGGCCTGGGTCTGGCCTCCAGGAGATCCCCTCACTTCCCACACCCGGAGCTGCAGAGGAAGCGTGTCATTAAGACATGGACATGGGGATGGTCAAAGCATGGGGTCTTGGCCTCTAGAATGAGACTCACAACCCATGGACTGTCTGGGGCTTGGTCTCAAGGCAAAGTGGGCAGGAGTGCAGCCTCCGAGACCAGTCCTCCAAGGAAGGGCTGCCAGCAGGCTGCGTGTACTCTTTAAAGAGCAGCCAGCGGGTACAAAGGGCCCTGCCAGTGACACGGTCACACTTAGAGAAGATCTCTATCCTCGGAATGAAAAATATCCCCTGGGAGGAGCCACCCGGAAGCCCCTGATGGCTCATCACCAGACAGGAGGCTTCAGGGACCCTGGCCTCAGCCCAGCACCCCCTCCCACACCACTGGACACCTCTGGCAGAGCAGGTGGGATGAGAGCCACTCTCTGCAAGCCCCCAGAGGAGATGAGAAGAGAAGCGGCTTCCCACGGCCAGGGAGGGGCAGCCAGAGAGTTTTACAAAGCCAGGGCCAAGTTGGGACCCCGCACGTGTGCACCCTCAGGCCTGCGCTCTGACAGCTCCTGCCGTTGCTCTCCCATGACCTCCGGGACGTTCAGCAGCGGCTCCCACTGAGGGAAGAGACATGTGGACCCAGCTCGATGGCATACCTCCCAGCTCCGCCACAGCCTCTAAATGCCACTGCTCCGCATTCTGTCCCCCAGGTTGCGGGCAACTGACAGGTGGGTGAGAAACGTCGCAGTGGCGAGATTTATTGATTAGCGAGGCGGCGGCTGGGATGGCGCTGGCTGGTCCTCCCGCACTGACTTATCTCCGGCAGAAATAAAAATCAACTGAGCGCTGGGTTTAGATGGGCTACAATCTGTTAGCAGAAAATTGGACTGTCACCAGCGTGCCATGCTCATTTTGGCTGATTAAAGAGATATTAATCTACTGTCACTGTTACAGCTCTGTCAGCGGAGCTAACAGGCCGTGGAGGCAGGGCCGCCTTGGGGACGACAGCAGACGGGCTGCACCGCACACGGATCTGCTCCCAGGCCACCGCAGCTGGGAGGAGCTGCCGCCCTCCCTGGGGACACAACAGGTCCTCGGGGCAGTCACCGGCCACAAGGGCACAGAATAACTGCTGTGGATCAAAGGCTCAAGCTCCCCATTTCCTGGACGGCGTTTGTTCTTCTGAGAGGTGGGTGCAAACCCACACTCAGTCACCCACGGGGCCCAGCTTGTCTGCCCAGAGACGGATGAGAACCTCACCCGGGGTGATGCCATGTCTCCCGCCAGGCTCAGGTCCCTGCTGGCCACAGAGACGAGAGGGCCGAGCAAACATCAGGGTGGTTTAGTGGGAGCGGCTTTGTGGGCTCTGGAGGCTCAGATCCTCAGAGAAGACCCTAACCCGCAGCTCCCCTGCAGGCCCCTATGCGATGCGCAGAGCTCAGATTGAATGCCGTGTAGGTGCTGCCCTGGGACCGCCCCCACTGCCACACCAGAGTCTTGGCCACCAGAGTACTGCCTGGTCTGGAGTCCCATCAGGAGAAAATGCACTGGGGTGTGGTGTGGCACCTACTGAATACCCTTCCAACCCAGCTCCCCTGGGAGTGCCTCTGGGGCCGGTGGTCAGGTCCTATTAAATTAAGACCCACCCTAACAACCTCGTTCTATCTTAATTATCTCTTTAAAGTGGGAAGGAAACAGCAACCCACCAATATTCTTGCCTAAGAAATCCCATGGACAGAGTGACTGGCGGGCTACAGTCCATGGGATCGCATAGAATCAGGCACCACCACCATCTCTTCAAAGACCCAGATACAACCACATCCTGAGGCACCAGGGCTTGGTGTCTCAACCTATAAATTTGGGGAGATACAAACACCCACTACACCTCGTTTTCCTTGAACTTCATCCCTCCTCTGAGCCGTGGTGTTTTATATATAGGGATGAAACCCAGCCTCCAGAGGGTCACCCCCTGGGCATCACACAAGCACCAGCACGGCCCCAGGTGAGTGGAGGGGACCCTCGCCGACTCCTGCTGAGTCTGCGACTGCGTTAACAGGAGTTTGGGGGAGGTTCACCTCCAATTCTTCGCCACTGCTCCATCAACATCCAGGCTGAGCGAGCGCTGCGGTGCGTGGGCTGCATGAAATATTCAAGAGCATTCTATTATTGAATTAACTATTTATCGATTTATAATTTAAAAGATGTATGCCCCGCCGCTAACAAAGATTCTACTCCGACTCTGGACTTGGAGAGCCGCCTGCACCGCTGCCCCCAGGGACTCCCTCCCACAGCCCCAGCCCCAAGAGCAGGGGAGGGGCCCAGAGGGGGCACAGGGCAGCCTCTCCCCAGCGACGTCTCCTGTCCCGAGACCGGAGCCACACGGGCCACACGGCTACCGCTCTGAAAACTCGCTGAGACCGAGAGTTCAGGCCTCGCTGATCCCAACAAGGTTGTCTCTTTTAAAATAAACTTTTTTAAGAGTGGTTTTAGGTTCACAGCAAAATTGAGGGGGAGGTACAAAGATTTCCCATGTCACCCCCTACCGCATGCATAGCCCCAAAACACACACAGCCCCCCCACCACATGCGCAGCCCCCCACCACACAGTCAGCCCCCTCCCACCACATGCACAGCCCCACACCACACGCACAGCTGCCCGGAGTCCATAGTCTGCACGTGGGGGTTCAGTCTTGGTGTGGTACATTCTGTGGATTTGGACAAATATATGAAGACCTGTGCCCACCATTATGGTGTCACAGAGAGAGCTTTCACTGCTCCCCAGTCCTCTGCTCTCTGCCTGTTCATTCCTCCCCAACCACCCCTGGGGGACCCTTGATCTCTTTACCTTGCCGTAGACAGGCTTTTCCAGAGGGTCTCAGGGCTGGAGTCAAGCAACCTGTTGCTTCTCTTACCTGGTAACATGCATCTAGGTTTGGAGGTGGGCATCTGCATGTCCCCACTCTACAGACTTGGTTAGGAGACCCTAAGTGACACATGGGGCCCCATTGGAGCCAGGAGGGACATGGTGCTCCAGATCCTTCTGCTGCCCAGTGGCCTGAGGGAGGCACCCTGGCATGCAGGCCCTGGGGCCTGGCCAGATTCAGCTCCATCACAGGCAGTCTGGATCCAGTCTGCAGTGCTCAGCCGAGGCTTGACCCCGAGTCCTTCCTGGCCATACCTCAGAGCCAGCTGGTAGGCACCAGAGGTCGGAAGGAACACTGAAGCTCCTGGGTCACCCCACCCTCCCTGGACCAGGACTCCGCACAGAAGTCAGGACTGTAGGGGTTGAATGGCACGCAGTAATAATCACTGTTTTAAGACTCACACATCGGGCCCCTGACGGTGTGACAAGGGCTCAGGATGAAGCCCGGGAAGATAATTACCAGCATTTCAGACTCCAGACGGTAATAACATCTATTAAAGATGACACGCCAGGAAAATCCCAGATTACAGTGCCAGGGGCTGTACCCCAGAGAGCCCCTTTGCGGAGACAGGCACTCCCACGTGGCCTCCCCTCACCCCTACCCCGTTGGTGCCCCGAGACTGGCGCTCCATGTGCACATGGATTCACCCCAGAGAGGGGTGCCAGCTCCAGTGGGTGCACTGCCCAGCCGAGCACCTGGTGTGACCCCTGGGCAGCCTCCTCCCTGCCTCACCTATGAGTGCCCATCCAGTCTTGGAAGGTCGGCCATGGCCAGGGCGCCATCTCCAAAGCCACCTGGAAGAGTCAGAGTCCTGGCAGGAAAGAGACAGCTGGGAGCCCATGGGAGGCGGGGGGGGAGGTTGTGCAGACCTTCCACAGGGTGCGGCAGCGCTGAGAGCCCAGCTGCAGGGAAAGGGACAAGGAACACAGCAGGAGCGGTGTTACCCTCTGCCCCAGGAGGAAATGGGTCTCTCTCCTGCCCTCTGACCTCTCCAGCCAAAATCCCCAGGAAACCAGAGGCAGCACTGCAGCAACAGGTCCCTTCAGGTCAGCCTTGCAGGCACAGAGTCAGGCAATGGAGGAGGATAGCAGCCTGCAGGAGCTAAAGGGTATTCCCCACGGTGGGTGCTCACCAGCCCTGGTGGCCCTCGCCCACCCACCACTGTGGGACTTGCTGGTGCTCAGCAGCCAGGGCCAATATCGAGCACTGCAGGCCTGGCTTGTGCTGGCTTTTTTTTTTCAGGTGGACACTGCCGGCCAGTGGGCGAGGCTGCCCTGTTTCCTGGTCATCGTGGACTGCTAAGTTGGCCTGGATTCTTCCACTTGGATCCAGCCTGCCCCACCTAGGGTAACAGCTGAATCATCAGAAGACCGATCCTGCCGGCCTCTGTGTGGAGGCTCCACACCAGCAGCCATCAGAGGGGAAGACAGGCAGGAAGGTCAGACACCAGGCTGCCCCCTGAGCTGATGACTGGCTGAATGAATGAATGAAATGCAAAGAACCCTGGGAGTCCTGCAGATGGAGCCCTGCCTGGGATCCCCCTTCTGAGGCTCAAGGATCGATCAGGGTGAGCGGCTTGGAAACAGGCTGGACAGGGGAGACTGAGCCAGCATCTCTATGTCCCCAGCCAGCTGCTCGGAGTCACTGCATCCCAGTTGGGTCCCAGAGATAGAGACAACTGAGGGGTCTCTCGCCGGCCTAAGGCCTGCCTTCTGGAAAGAGAGGACCAGCAACCAGGTTTATGCCATGAAAAGAACCTCCTCGTTCTTGAGTAAACAGAAATGAATGTGTCCAGGATGTGTGCTCAAGATTTAACTCCTCTTTTATCTCCTCTTTCCGACACCCTGGAAACTGGTCTCGGGGCCTTTCGGGGAGTCAGTGAAGCCAAGTGATCACAGCCACTTGGGGCAGTGCAGGGCTCAAATGCAGGGGTCACATGAGAGGTGAGGTTCGCGCCTGTCTGTGGGGGTTGGTTTCTCCAAATCTTCACTCCCATTATTAATGGGCTGATTAGGTCAACACACCTGGGAATCTGAGTCTGCTTCTGCCCTGCCCCTGGGGCAGCTGTAGGGCAGGAGCCAGGGAGGGCGAGGCCATGGTTCCCTTGGACCTACGGTGTTGGTGAGTCTGCATTCCCTCATTCATTCATTCATTCATTCAGCAAACATGCCCCAGGGCACCTCCCGGGCCCCAGGCTCCAAAGCAGGTCCTGAGGATGCAGACAGACAGGACCCTGGATCTCACAGAGCCGTCCTTCTACAGAGAAGCCAAGAATCAACAAGGAGAGAGAAATGAACCAGAGAACACTCTGCAAACAGGGTGAGGTCAACCCGAAGAAGTGATGGGCAAGTATCCCATGGGGCCTCAAGTGTGAATCAGGGCTGAGCACGTGGGTGCACATCAGGGCCGAGGGGGCCCTTCAGGGAGGTGGATGTGGGGTGTTCTGCCCTTGGTCTGGGGTCGGGGCACATGTGCTTCATGCAAGCTTGACCTGGATAATGAACAGAGGAGACGGGGAATAGGTGATGTGCTGGGCACAGGAGACCAGGGCTGCGATCTGAGTCAGGGAAACCAGCCCTGAGGACCCACTACCTGTCATGTGACTCCTGGCCCCGCAAAGACCAGAGTGAGAGCAGGGAGTGGGGGTGGGGCAAGGCAGAGTGAGCTCCTTGCGTGGGGGGGCCAGCTCTGCAAGGACCTGACCTGCAGACCCCCAGCCTCTCAGCCCTGCACCCAAGGCCACCTGGGCCCCAGGGTGGGCCTGTGCTGAGGATGATCCCCACTTCACCCCTCTCCCCCAGCTTAGGTACACAGGGCGGTTCCAGTGTTCCTGACCGGACACGCTGCCGGGAGTGACCCGAGGATCCCAATGGCCCATGCCAAGGGCCCAGGACAGCTTGACAGCATCTCCTTACCAAGGAAAACGGGTCCACACACTGAATGAAGCTGTCACCTAGGTTGTTTCTGAAGTCCAGGCCTCGAGGACAAGGTGAGGTCACACTTGAATGTAGCGGCAGGAGTGGTCACTGCAGAGAGTGAATGGGGCAGACGTCCGCTCCCTGGGAGACTCTTGAGGCTGGTGAGGAGCTCCAGCTATGGCCAGCCCTAAAATCACCTCATTTCTTTTAGCCCTGGGAGTAACCCCCTCAGCAAATAACCCGGATTGATGTACAGACCAAAGACACACAGCACAATGGACTCGTGGGTCTGCTGCGCCTCTTCTGAGAAGACCCTGGAATCACTTAGGAAGGACGCAGGCCTGGGAAGTGGAGGCCGGGCTCTTTGGATAGACATGGACAGAGATGAAGGCCTCAGGCTCCGTGTCTTGGAAAGAGAACCAACCCCTACCCCCCACCCCCACTCTCCGTCAGAGAAACTCAGCTCCATTGTAGGGAGACCCTGGCACATCCTCATCTAGGCAGTCGCTTGGCTAGGGGCTCTGCATCTCCCCAAGATACAGCCACATCCCCCCTCTCCTGTCTAGGCCACAGCTGAGCTGGGTATCATCCTGACTCCCGACTTAAACACCCAAAGAAGAGGAAGGCTTTGCTACAAACTCTCCAGGAAATTGTTTGAAAGCTGATTTTTCATGTGCTGCTCCGACAATGAGATACAATGTCAAGACAGAGAGGTGCTGGAGGTGGGATGGACAGTGATTCCAGGGAGACACCCGTGGTTGCCCAGCACAACCCGAGGTTCAGAAAGAGGAAGCTGATGATGTGGAGCCTGAAGGGAGGCTGTGGGGTGGCCCTTCTGGAGCAAACAGGTGTGAACATGCTCACCTCATCAGGTATACCAAAGAGCATTCACAAGGAAGAGGCTCTCAGGGTCCAGGCAGACTCTCAGGGAGGGCTCTCTCCCCAGCCATCCCAGGGCTGGCTCAGATCTCTCAAAGAATGGCCATGGTGGCCAGGAGGGTCATTGTTATGGGCTGAATTGGGTCCCACTCCCAAAATAAACATTCAAGTCCTAACAAGTCCTTTGCTGGTGAGCAAAGCAGAGAGAATGACTGGAGACGGTGGGCCGTGTTTCAGGACAGGGCGTGGAATCCGAGGCTGCAGCCCCATCACGTCCACGTGCTTTCTCATACAGGCCTGTGCGTGTGTGCATGCGTGCACTGATTCCTTTCTCCCTCCTTCTTCCATTCTCCCTCCTTCTTCCTTTCCTATTGTTATCTGATCAGCGTACAGTCAGCAGTGGTTAACTTGACAATCTATTCTGTGACTCCTAAACAGTGACATACACATATTTATTCAAAAACATACAGAACACAGTCTCACAAATGAACTACAAGAGAAACTGCTTCACCAGACACGAACACCACCAATGTCGCCAGGAAGTGCATGTCGAGATGCGGGGTTTGTCTCTCTTTAAGGAGAAAGGGTGACAGGTAATTGTTTTTCTGACAGGTAATTGCATCTTGGGGCTTCCCAGGGGGCTAGGTGATAAATAATCCGCTTGCCAGTGCAGGACACATAGTAAATGCAAGTTCAATCCCTGGGTTGGGACGATCCCCTGGAGGAGGAAATGGCAACCCACTCCAGTATTCTTGCCTGGAGAATCCCATGGACAGAGGAGCCTGGCAGGCTACCATCCATAGGGTCCAAAGAGTCGGACATGACTTAGCAACTATACAATAAGACAGAATCGCTCAGCTACCATCGTCAGACAGGGGTTCGACATACAAACGTTAAGAGGCTTATGTACAAGGGGAGTAGCTGAATGGGGGACAGTGCTGGTCGTCTGGGCTGTCGTGTCCAGGCTCCCAGCCCATCCTTCCACAGGCTGGACTGTGGTTGAGGACCCCCACCCCGGGGACATCTCCCTGGCCCCTGGCTTCTTGTGAGGCTCTGCCAACCGGGAAACTGGAAGGTCCCGTGAGGCTCTGCCAACCGGGAACCTGGATGGAGGTGGGGAAGCAGGTGTTGGCAGAGGGGATGTTTCCATGCATCTTCTGTTACTTTTGTCCAAAGCGTTGGCCTCTGGTCCTGTTGGCCGAAGCTGATTCCGGCCACCACCTGCATCTGGCAGCAGGGCCACCAGTGGGCACCAGGCAGACTCCCTGCTCAGAAATGTCTCCTGACCCTGGGCCCCTCTCCAGCTCCTGGGTCCCAATGATTAGGTCCTGACTCCCTGCAGGTCCTGCTCCCAGGTCACGCTGTGACCTCCCGGGGCCCCAACCGGACCCTGGCTGAGCAGGATGGTAGCTCTCCATGGGGTTGTCACTGAGCCGAGACACACTGCACCTGGAGAATGAAGGAACAGGGGTGCCCAGAGGGTGGCCTCTGTGCTGACCAGGACATGCCAGGCAGCACCGGCTGGGGACCCAGTGCTGGTGCTGGGAGTGGAGACCCAGCGGGGCTCCCAGGGTTGAAACTACCCCCAAGCTCCGGGGATGCCTGGCATAGGCTGGGGGCCAGAGCTGCCCAGCACCACCAGAAGCCCCTCCTGGGCTGCAGACCACTAGGACCCTGGGAACTGGAGGCCTGGGGGTCCTCACACTGAGGGTGGGAAACTCAGAGCAGGGTCCAGGCCACAGCCAGCCACCCAGAGCTGCCACATCCCTGGACCCAGCACGTGGGTTCACTCTCCAGAGGGTCTTGTAGGACTTGGGAGGATGGGGGCCCTTCTTAGGTCCTTGACCATCTCAGTACCTGGTCCTTATGAGACGCCTGGGCAGCGGGGCAGCTGGGCGCGGTTCTGTGCAGCTGTCACATCAGTGCCCATCTGTGTACACGCACCTCACAAGCACCCTGTCATGTATGTCCATGTGCATGTGTGTGGGTGGGTGGCTGCAGGTCTGCGGGCCGTCGCTCTCAGAAAGGAGAGAAGAGGTCCCCCTCCCTCCCTCCCTCTCTCCTCTTCCCCAGGCCCACATAGACCTGGCTGCCTACCAAGCCCCACCAGGCTGCTCCCCAGACAGCAGGCCTGGGGCTGTGAATGGAGCAGAGACGTCTCCTTGTAGGTCCCAGCTCAAACCTCCATGTGTCTGGGAGGCCCGCTGTGTGATGGGTGTGGGCCAGGTGCTGTCTCCCTCCTCTCTCATCTTCACCCAGACCCAGGGAGAGGTGCTGAAGTTCAGAATCCCCTCAACACTTTCCCCAGAGAGTCACTGACAGCGGGGCCACACACACAAGCCAGGCAAGATGACACCAGGGATGGACACCTTGGACAGCAGAAAGGAGAGATGCTGGACGGGGAGGGGGAGCCAACACCCCCATCCCGTGCCAGAAGGTCTGTGTGGCCATAGGAGACGCCAGGCTCTCACTGAGTCTCAGGCTTCTCACCTGATCTGAGGGGCGGCTGGGTCATCCCAGCCCTTCCAAAGCCATGCTCCAGGGCTGGCACGTGAGGGGCACACTGCAGCCCTCGCCTTGGGCAGATCCTGGCTGTGAACACAGCCCCACCTCCAGCAGAGACCTGACTCCCCGAGCTCTGGGTCTGCAGAGGGCAGGGGCTGCCTGCCTGCCCAGCCAGGGTCTCCCCAGCCTCCCCACCCCCATGGCAGTGGTGCCTTCTCTCCACTTTCCTGGGCTGTAGCTCTCAGCCTAATTATCTCTAACCTTCTGTTCGAAGACCGCTGTCCTTGCCTGATAAAAACCAGTAACTTTGAAAGCAAACTGGGTCTTAATTTTCCTTGACAGCCCTGCTTGAAGCATGCGGGCTGAGCTGGGGTTTAATTAAATGCACATTCGTATTCCAAACAAATTAAGTACAATTAAGGACCCTGAGTTATGGGTATCTATCACTCCGTGATGTTTTTGTAAAAATTACCCCATTGAGATCAAAGTCAGAGGATCCTTGCCTTAATTGCTTCATTAGGGTGCCGTGCACCAGGCTTCGAAAGGACCGGCCCTGGTGTCTCTTTGGGAATTACCCAAACGACGGCTCTCAGAGTAATTGCTTCCACATTTCTCTCCCAGAGACGTCCCGGCCTCCACGGATCAACGGCAAGGGCTCCAGGAACCCAGCTCTGCTCTCGTCCCCGCAGCAGCGGCCAAGGCGTTTTCGTGGCGCCTGTACTGAGGCCCCGCCGGGCCGGCTGGTGGGTGGGCTGCCCCCTGCCCTGCCCACGCTTGGCCTTTCAGCCGGGCAGCTGGTGGCCCAGGGAGCAAGGCCCAGGCCAGGCCACAGGTCCCCTAGATGGGCTGGCATACACC
This sequence comes from Bos indicus x Bos taurus, assembly GCF_003369695.1. Lineage (NCBI taxonomy): Eukaryota > Metazoa > Chordata > Mammalia > Artiodactyla > Bovidae > Bos > Bos indicus x Bos taurus. Next base: position 49,483,295 of record NC_040091.1, read on the forward strand.
ACCCAGACCCTGATGGCATGGTGGCCCCCACACGGCCCAGCCCAGACACCCATGCTCTGGTCCTAAGCTATGGAATGGGGTGAGCCCCCTCCCAGTGAAGTCCCAGGCCTGTGGGGACCCAGTGACTTGCAAGAGGCTGCAGGCAGGGGCAGAGTGGGGTCTGGAGCCATTAGCAAGTCTGAGCCCTCAGAGAAGGTGCAGCCCAACCTGCCTCTAGCTCTGTAGGCACTTCAGACAGTCCTCCAGCCATGGGGCTCCCTCACCTGGGCCCACCCAGAAGGCCCCTTGTACTGCCAGCCCCTGAGCAGGAGGAACACACAGGTCCTCCCCGGAACCCCTCAGGGGAGGGCACAGGCCTCCTCGGGGACCCTGGCCACGCGGCTGCCAAGGAAGGATCCCACACGCTGGCCCAGGCCCTCCCCCAAGGGGCCCTGCATGGACACCATGGGCTGGACCGGGATCACAGTGGCCAGAGAGCAGCTTCACAACTAGAGCATCAGATAAAATGCAAGATGACAGCACATGTGAACTTCAGGCGAACAAGACCCTGCTTTTTGGTACAAGTAGGCCCCATGTGGCCCTGAGGGCATCCTCACTCCCAAAATTACCCGCGTTTACCCAAATCCCAGGTGTACCTGGACATCCTGTGTTTTATTTCGCTGGATCTGGCTCCCCTGGCAGGGGCTGGGGAGAACATGGACCCCGGTTCTGCTGAAGAACCTGCTTGTCCTCCACAGCAGCTGATGGGTGTCACAGTGGCTGGCTTGCCATTGACACCCCGAGGCCCAAGACCGCCCAGACACCCTGCCTCCAAGCCATGCCCCCTCCATGGAACCTCCTCTGCGGACAGAAAGAACCAGGTGACCTGGCGCCCTCATGGACCCCAAAGTCTAGGACTTTTCAGCCTAAAAAAGAAAACAAAAGACCTCATTGCATCCCAGGGACCCCAGATTTTTTCACTCAGTCTCCTCTTTGAGCTCACCCCATAAACACGGCCAGTGATGGAGGGAACAGTTGGGGATGTGCAGAGGACAGCCCCTAGGCCCCTGGACATTGCTGGACTAGGGGCTGCTGGGGACACAGGCCTCATCCTCCCCCTTCCCTGCCCAAGTCCACCCTAAGCCCCAGCCACTGGTCTGGACAAGACCACGTCATGCTTCTTGGAAGGTGCCAGTCGCATGGGGGACATTCTGCCAGTGCCTCATGGCAGATTTACTGTAGGCTGTTCACCCCAGGACCCCCAGAGATAGAGCAGCACATGTTAAGTGGGAAGAGAAACGTCAAGGATAGGTGGTCTCACCCCAGGAGAGCTTAGAGTACCCATGGGCAATCCTGGGTGCCCCAGCTGGAGCAGATGGACACAGGCAGACATGGAGGGCCTCGTGCCAGGACCAGCGGAAGAGCAAATGCTCCTCGATGGTGTCAGACCCACCTGGACTCACTGCACCTGACTGAGGACCCGTCCGGGTCCTGAGCCACTATCCATGACAAGGCTGATGCTCACAGAGGGCCCCAGTTATAGGAACAGCACTGACCCTTCCCACAGACCAGCCCTCACCCAGGGCACCTGCTGCCCACTGTCCCACTAAGCCCCTGCTGGGGACCCACCTGAGACAGAAGAGGCTCGCAGTGTGTCTCCAACTGCAGGAAAGGGGCAGCTCTGGCCTGCTCTGCAGGAAAACCCTCAGGTGTCAGAGCACCAGCCCTGCCTGCTAGCACTGATGTCCGTCTGTCCCAACAGCCTGCCCATCAGAGAGGCCAACTCCTCTCCACTTTGCAGGGAATCACATATGTGGACTGTGCTTCCCAAACTGTGTTCCTAGGAACATGGATGGTTCCACAATCAGTGAAAAAGCACCACTTATTCTCCCCCCTCCTCGTATTACGGCTGGACTGAGGCTGGATGTGGCCTCGCCTCTGAGGCAGGTGCTGCTAAGGGCCATGGGGGGCTCAGAAGTTGAGCAGCTGTGGGTCACATGGCCAGGAGGGCTGGGTCAAGATATGACTTGGGTTGGCTTCCAGGACCAAGGCCCATCCCAGAAGCTGCCCAGAGGAGGCCAGTCCTCTCTCCTCTGGGGCCAGGTGGGCCTCCTGGGGTATGTCTGAAACCCAGGAGCAACAGCCGCCAAGGTTCCCGGCCAAGCTAGACAATGATGGATTGTGGGCAGCCTGGGACCCCCAAAAGAATCACTTCATACCCACCAGCCTCACGCTGACACGCTCATGGAATACGCATTATCTATCATCATAGCAGGGATGCCCCACTGCCCACAATGCCCCTGGTGTCCTGCCATAAAACTGTAAATAGAAATCAAAACAGGCTCTGAGCTGGGCTGGTGGGGAAATGCCAGGGCTCGTCTGGCTGGTGAAGGCTCCAGGATGAGACAGGAGTCCCTGAAGACCCTCTGGGGAGCTGCCCTCACCAAGACCCCATGTCCCTATAGACAGCACAGCCCACGGGGGTGGACGGGGCGGGGGGTGGCTCAGGGTCTGGACACACCTCTCCCACTGCCCTTGGACACTGTGAGGTCTTGCTAAAGGGAGCCCCCACACCTCCCAGGAGGATTGCACGTGGTGTTCCTGGGCCTTGGGGACCCAAGTCCTTAGTCCCCCACCCCCTTGTTCTGGGTGAGAGTCTGGGTTTGGCCCCTGGTTGAGGCTGCTGGTGGCAACGGGCCCCACACAGGACTGTCCCTCCTGGATCATCAGCATCACTATCCAGAAAGAGGCAACAACGAGAAAATCCACTCCCCTTACAGTAAGACTCCTCACACCGGGGGCACACAGCCCCCAGCCCTGCCCTCCACCCCTTTCAACTCCCAACCAGGCCTTCAGAACCACCCAGCCCAGAACCACTCTGACAGGGTCAGTGGGGGTCTCACCCCCCAATCCCTCCTGTTTCTCTGAACCCCTGGCAGCCCCACAGTGGCCTCTGACACAGGCCACACTACCCACAGTTTGGCCCCCAGGACTGATGGCTTCAAGACTCCCACTCTGCTTGGCCTGGCCACCCCTCCTGGGTCCCTTCCGGGTCCCTTCCTCAGTTCTTAGCCCCCTGCCTCTTCATGTGGGGTCCCCAGAGCCCAGACTTGTGCCTCCCCTGTCCACACAGAAAGCCTCACTAGTGCCCAGAGTAAAGGCCCACCCACAGGTGGGGCCCTGAGCATCCTGGGCCAGCTGCCCACCCGAGCCTCAACAGCCTCACCTGAGCATCAGGAACCTGGACCCAATGTCGGGGCTGTGGCCAGCACTGTCCACATCTTGCCAGCATTGCCCCCAAACCGTCCTCAGGGCCCAGAGAGGGGACAGGAAGGGGTCCCCTACTGTGCCGATTCAGGGACTCCTAAAGGAATGTCCCCACTCCACCTCCATAAGCAGCCCCCTTCCAAGCGTTAGTCACTCAGTTGTGTCCAACTCTTTGCGACCCCATGGACTGTGGCCCACCAGGCTCCTCTGTTCACGGGATTCTCCAGGCAAGAATAGTGGAGTGGGTTGCCATTTCCTTCTCCAGGGAATCTACTCAACCCAGGGATTGAAACCAGGTCTCCTGCACTGCGGGCAGCCCCTGGGGAGACTCTGAAGGCCCCTAAGCTGCCTGAAAAGAACACTTTCCCCCAGGGAGCCCTCAAGACCCTGAACCCGCAGTCCCCAAGACTCCCAACATGGCCTGACCCCTGACAGGAAACGAACTTCTGCATCTGCTGGACCCCCGAGAAAGGGCTGGGGAACTGGAGAGCGTGTAAAGCTGGGAGGGCCAGGCAGGAAGCCCTGCACATGACTTAGTGTGCAGCCAGGCCCCCAGACCGCCTCCTGTCCTGCCTGAAAGTATGGGGGCCAAGGGAAGGTTCTGGTCACTCTGCCGAAGCTCTGGATACCTCCCAGTGGAGGGAGACCTTGCCTGCATATGGGTTCCCTGGCACACTGCACTGTAGACTATACCACAGAACCCATGGCCATCCTACCCAGAAAAACCGTCTGCATTGACAACATCCTGCTGTAGCTCTGGGTGTTGGGGACACAGATGACACCCTTCCCCTGCCCTCAAGGAAGGTGGTGTCTGCTAGGCAAAGATGCAGGAGCCTGGGGGCTGCCCTCCCACCTCCACCCCCATCAATTCTGTGTCCAGCCCCACTTTCACCCTGGGCCCTCTGGTCAAGCTCCTTGGAACACAGCAGTGGTGGCTCTTCCCCAAGCCTGTCTTCTAGGGTGCTGCTGGGGGTGCCAGACCCACCCTGAGTCACACCCTTCTCTTGAGGAAAAGCAGAACTTGTGACTTGCTTCTGTCCAACAGAACACAGGGCTACCCAGGTAGCTCAGATAATAAAGAATCTGCCTGCAATACAGGAGACACAAGAGACGTGGGCTCAGTCCCCAGGTCAGGAAGATCCCCTGGAATAGGCAATGGCTACCCACTCCAGTATTCTTTCCTGGAGAATTCCATGGACAGCAGCCTGGTGGGCTATACAGTCCATGGGTCGCAGAGAGTCGGACACGACTGAGTGAGTAATCCTTTCAACAGAACATGAGAAAGGCGCCAGGGCCAGTCCCTTGATCGGGTGATGTAGGCAAGAAAGATTCATCCCAGCTGCCGGGAATCACCTTGACCCACCAGCCTTGGAGACATGGGCTGCCGGGAGAGACCCATGGCCAGGGCTGTGGGTGGCCTCTAGGGGCTGGGAGTGGACCCTGGTATCCAGCCAGCAGGAAGACAGGGACCTGTCCTACAACCGCAGGGAAGTGAACGCCACCAGAGCCCGGAATGAGCAGAAAGTGGCTCCTGCCCCCGTTGAGCCCTCAGATGAGAGTGCAGCCTGGCAGACACCTGGAGCTACCCTGAGCGGAGGACCCAGCAGTCCAAGCTGGACTCCTGACCTTGGGGAACCAAGGTACTAGATGGTTGTTTCTAGCCGCTCGGCGTGTGGTGCTCTGTTACACAGCACAGGTGGCTGATGCACACACGCGAGGCCAGGAGGGAGTCCTGTGGGTGAACTCTAGGTACAGAAACAGGGCAGGGACCTTCCTTCAAGAGTCCCAGAGCCTTGTCCCTGCTGCCTCCCGAGGGGCACTGGCTGCCTCCACTCGACTCTCTCACCTGTCTTCAGAGCCCTGTGCAGTGCACGCGCTCCACTGAGAAGCTACCTGGAGGACACAGTGCACCCTGCCGCCGGCCAGACTGCCGTCCCTCACCCTGGCCCCCGGCTGGCCACCTGCCGCCCCTCCCTCAGGACAGCTGTCCTCCCACTGCGCCTGGCAAAGGGCTGCCCCTCCTACCAGATCCACCTAGATGCCTCTCGTTTCTGGAGCCTGGAGGATCCCCTGTTCTGGGCCCCAGGGCCTTCTTCACATTCCACATGCCCCTCAGTAGGAGCAGGGGCGGGCCCATACCCAGGGCACACAGTTCCCACGTACACAGGGGCCCTCGACGTGAGTGTGCTGAGGCGTGTGTAAGCGGGGGAGTGATGAGAGGTGGAGACTAGAGTGCACAGGCCAATCCTGCTCTTGGAGCGACATGGGCAGAGTTGGGTTGGGTGCTGGAGGCTCTAGGATGGTGTCTGAATAGGAGGTATATGCTGGTTGGACCCAGTGATGCCAGGAGGGAAGGACTGTCCCAGGGAGAGCCGAGGGGACGCAGAGCCTTGGGGACACAGAGCCATCGCCAGGTGGGCTGTAAGGCCCCTGAGACATGATGGGGATGAGGCTCACAGGGGCTGGGCTCCCCCTGCCCAGCATAGAGTCCCCAGAAGCCCAGCAGAGGCCGAGGCCCTGCCCATTTTCGTGGCCAGCCAAGTGGTCTGGCCAAGGTCGGGGTTGAAGGGTGTTCCACAGGGGAGGGTGGCAGTGTCTGAGGAAGTGACACCTGGACAGTGAGCAAGCAGCAGAGGGGATGTCAGAACTCGGCAGCAGGGTGATGCCAGGGGGAGGGATGGGGACAGGGACCTCCATGCTGGGCTCCAGGGTGGTGGGGGCCACCAAGAGTTTAGGAAGGTCTGGAGGGGCATTTTGGGCAGGGATAATTTCCGCCTGGTGTATGGGGCCTGGGGGGTTCATAGGAACAGGGGCAGGGGTGAAGGCTCAAGGTCCACCCCAAGGTCACCAGCAGGGGTCATAACCTCAGGTGAGAAGGCATTTGGGGGCACAGAGGAGGAGGAGGGTCCAGGGGGGGAACACTTGGAGCCTGGGCTCCGTGGAGAGGGGTCACAGCCTGCCCCACCAGGTCCCCTTTGACCCCTGGGCAGTGGCCATGGGGAGCCCCTCTCCCTGGGATCCCACAGTGGAAATGGGGTGGGGCAGGGAGGCTCCCCCGTGGGCCAGTGGAATAATTAGGGCACCTCTCACCCCGAGTCCCCTTGCTGGAGGGACTTCGGGACTTTTCACTGGACCTGTCAGAACATCATGCAGGTGGGGATGGAAGTGAGGGGAGCCCTCCCTCCCCAGCGGCCACTCCTCAAAGAGAATCAGACGCCAGAGGTCTCCACCTGCCCCCAGTACAGGGCTGGCCTGGGCTTCAAATGTCGGGGGGTGGGAGGGGGCAGGCAGTGTGCTCAGTGGCTCCCTGCAGCCGTGAGGGGAAGGGGCCGACCTGGGCTCAGAGTCCAGGCCTGGGGGCACCCAGGGGCTGAGGTCAGGACCACAGGGGTGAGTCCCGGGCAGCCCTGACCTCTCTGGTCCTGAACCCCCAAGCTCGCACTGGGGAACTAGCGGTGAGGTGGGGGGGGGGGCACTGCCCCAGAGCGTGCTGTCCCAGTGGGCACCAGGCAGATCTGGACCTGTGTGGGAGTGCAGGCCAGCGGGTGACCAAGTGTCCTTTCTCCCCTCCCCCTTCTCCCCATCCTCAGCCCTCATGAGGAGACCCCACCCCAGTGTAATATTAACCAGGAAAGTCACTTCTGGACGGCAGCAGAGGTGCTGAGAGAGAGGGGTCTGGTTTAGCTCAGGTTCTGTGGGGCCAATCGATCTGCCTGGCGCTGAGGGTCGGGCCATACTAGGCACACAGGACCTCCAAGGATGGATCTTAGGGGGAGATCTGGGGTGGGGGCGCTGGGCCACGGGCAGGCCCTGGGCCCAGGGATAGCAAGCTCTTCAGCTGAGGGTGGGACGATGGGAAGAAGCCAACCAAGGGGCAGCAGGCTGGCTGAGATCGTGTTTGGCCGGATCAGCAGGCGGCCGCACAGAAAATGGGTCCCTGGGGCGGCAATAATTGTGTGTCAGGGAAAGTCAAGGTCACGCAGCCATGGTCTGTGACGACTTTTGACCGCAAACAAATATATATGAAAACGATGGCCCTGGGCGCCAGCGCTGATGTGTGAGGACGCTTAACCCCCGAGTGTCCAGGCAGCCAGGGCAATGGGACCCACCCGCCATCCCCCAGGCAGCCACAGAGGCCATCCCTTTAAGGGGCAGACAAGCACAGCCTCCCAATATCCCACTGCCCCCATTTGAAGACCCCCTCACCCCAGCCCAGGGCAGCAGCCCCCAGCCTCCACTCCACAGAGGGGCTCAGGGTATCGCGCTAGGCATGGAGGGAAGGCAGCCTCCCCACCCCACTCAGCCAGCCAGCGCCTTCACAGAGAAAATGCCATGTCTCCCTGCATGTCTCACCTGCCCTCCTCCCCCAAGCACGGTCCAGAATAATGAGATCAAAGACCAGGGAGCTGGGGTGGGGGTGGCAGGTCGTTACCATGGTTATTTATTCGTTTGTTCATTCACACCCCCGCCCCCTGCTCAGTTCAACAAAGATTTAAGAGTGGTCTCTATGTGTTCACACGTATCAATAATAGATGCCCCAGTGAACACAGCAGAGCCCCTGCCTGCAGCCTCCCTACTCCAGGCATCCAGGCGAACAAGGCTCTCCCGGCCAGGACAGCCCCACAAAGCCCAGACCTGGGAGAGTCCCCCTGGGCCCTGACCCTTCTGCAGGAAGTGCTGGCGCCCAACTGGGCACTTCTCTGAAGGGAGAGCCATTACTCCAGGTCGGTCACCACACAGATGGCCCTGCCCCGCCAAGGTTCTCGATGAAAACAAGGAAACTTTCTCACGTGTGGTTAGTCAAACACAGTCCCTCCCAATCCACGTCTACCCACCCCAAGCCCCAAAATGCAGCCTTATTTGGGAATCAGGTCCTACCGGTGAACTTACTTAAGGATTTTAAGATGAAATTATCCTGCATTTAGGATGATGTTTTCAAGCTGTGGTGTTGGAGAAGACTCTTGAGAGTCCCTTGGACTGCAAGGACAATCCTAAAGGAAATCAACCTTCATTGGAAGGAATGATGCTGATGCTGAAACTCCAAAACTTGCACCACCTGATATGAAGACTCAGCTCATTGGAAAAGACCCTGACACTGGGAAAGATTGAAGGCAGGAGGAGAAGGGGATGACAGAGGATGAGGTCGTTGGATGGCATCGCTGACTCAATGGACTTAAGTATGAGCAAACTCCCGGAGATGGTGAAGGACAGGGAAGCCTGGAGTGCTGCAGTCCATGGGGTTGCAGAGTCGGACACAACTTAGCAACTGAACAGCAACATATATTCCAACGGCTGGTGTCCGTATAAGAGGAGACAGGCAGGAAGAAGATGGCCATGTGATGGTGGGGGCAGGGGCTGGAGGGAGGCAGCCACAAGCCAGGACACCTGGAGCCCTAGGAGCTGGAAGAGGCAGAGCCTCTGGAGGACAACCAGCCTTGCCCACTCCCTCATTTCAGACCCCTGACTTCCAGGCTGTGAGAGTATCACCTGCTCTTATTTCAAGCCCCCTAGTCTGTGGTACTTGGTTCCAACAACCCGGGAAACTAGCCAGAAGGTTTTCAGGATGCTGCTCCAGGCTGCCCTACACACCCTCATCAGCCCTGTTCCTACCCTGTGAGTTCCCACAGACCTCAGGGTTCCCCTAAACTCCCACCCTGTCTCATGTGCATGCGGGCTATGTCACTTCAGTCCTGTCCCAGTCCATGCAACCCCATGGACTGTAGCCCACCAGGCTCCTGTGTCCACGAGGTTCTCCAGACAAGAATACTGGAGTGGTTGCCATGCCCTCCTCCAGGGGATCTTCCTGACCCAGGGATCAAACATGTGTCTCTTGCCTTTCCTGCATTGGCAGGCGAGTTCTTTACCACTAGTGCCACCTGGGAAGCCCCATCCTATCACACAGAAGTCAGCAAAACTTCTTGGAAATATTTTGATGGAAAAGCATCCACCCAGTACAGAAGAGAAGGCCTTCCTTGCTCCTGTTCCCGGAGCCCAGAACCCCATGCCCCAGAAAACAAAGCTCCCCATGCTAAATACCCTCTTGGAACCCCTGGTGTGGAAGTGGCCAGGCAGACATGACGGGTGGCAGGGATCCACGTGGCAGTGATGAAGGCAGGTCAGGATTCCCCTGGGAGACCCAGAAAGTGGGCGTCAAGACAGGGACAGAATAGGACAGCCTTGTTCCAGACTTCTGCAAGGACTCATGTTCCATCAGCCACAGTGATGCAGAGACAGAAGCGATAGGGCTTTAGCTGGAGGGGCCACATCAGGGCCACACCCATCCTGTACTTCCCTGCTTGGGAGCCAGGCTGCTGTTCGCAGGGCCATGCCTATCCCTTGTCGCCCTTTCCCTGAAGGTGGACGTGAGCCATAACCGCGCCCCCTCCCTAAGCGCCCTGGCCCCTGGTCCCAAGCCTTGCTGGGGGACATTTATTGCAAGTGAAACCCACCGTCTGAGCTTGACCGCCACTTGTTTTCCATAATGGTACCTTCTCAACCTTGAAACTACTTTCTGTTTGGGAAGTTATTTGACATCTGAAAACCAGCCGTATCTGAGGACAAATGCCGGCCTGTGCAGCCAAGACCTAGGAGCCACGAGCAAATAAATAAATGAGTTTGAGTCTGCTGATCCAGCTGTTGGTGAAGCTGGGCTAATACTCCTCCCCAGGCATGTTCATACCCCAGCCCGCATTCAAAGCTCATGTGGAGCCCGCTGCCCCCAGCACCAAGTGACCACTGGACCAGGAAGCCAAATCTGGTGGCTGATGACCTATGGAAACAAGGACTCTCACACAGAGGGATGGATCCCAAGCCAGGAATCAGGCAGTAGTGGTGGGGCCAGTGAGAAATTAAGGGGTAGGCTTCATCGAGGCTGGCACTAATTGCCCCTGGTTAACCTGTGATGAGCACATGTGGGCACATGTATGCGCATGTACCTGGGACACACAGGCACACATCAGGCAGGCACAGACACATACGTGTACACATGCACATGTGGTCACACACACAAGGAGAAAACACATGCGCACATACAAGACTCACACAGGCACACACGTGGGGCACACGTGCGTGGGCACACAGAGGGCACCGGACTGCACACCTGGGCTGCAGTGTAAATGAAACGTGTGCCAAGAGGACAGCGTGGCCACTCCGGGCTGAGGCCTTTAGACTCTGGGTGCTGCAGGCAGAAGGGAAAGGAGAAACAGCGGCCCCAAGGGCACATGAGCTGGTATTCATGGGTTCATCCCCAGGCAGCTGGCTGAGAGGACCTTCCTGTACCTCATCCCTTGAGGAGGGACTCTGCTCTCGTGGGGGTGGGGGGCTGCCCCTGCCCGACTGGGCCCCACGGAGCTCTGCCAATGTGCTGACAACAACCCAGACAGCAGGACACAGTGGTCGTCACCCAGTGCTGCCATCTGCCGAGAGCTTGGGGCCCTGGGCTGCTCATGGTCAGGGGCAGCCCTGGGCAGACTCACAGCTCAGGGGTGCACAGGAAGGGACAGGAGCTCCTAGCTCCAGGGCTCCCCATCTTTGCCCTTGACTGTGGGACACACACACACATCCATCACCCCGGGACACTGGAGAAACACAGGGATGGGAATGGGGTGTGGCCAAGTGCACCCCAGCGCCCAGCCCCACACCCGGCCTCGTACCCATGTTGGCTCTGCGGCAGCTCCGCGTCCGCCTGGCCGAGCACAGGCTGGGCAGCCCGTGCTATTTCAGGCAAGGCACTCGGTGTCGCCGGGAGCTGGGTGGGGGGAGGAGGGCAGAACCTTCAAAACTAATGTCAATTTTCTGCATCAAATATTTTGATAATTAAACAAAGCTGATCAAGAGAGGCGAGCAGCACGGCTCCGGAGCTCAGGAAGCAACCCATTAAATAGAGGCCCAAAAGCGCCCGCGGCGGCAGCCCCAGATTAATGACTCGGCCGTAATAGATTTTCCCAAGCTCAGCCACTCGGGCAGCGGCCGGGAGGGGCTCGCAGCCCCGGCCTGAGGAGGCCGTTAAAGGGGCAGGGACAGTAAATCGAGGTGCCCACGGCCGACAGGTGGACTGCCTGACCCGAAGTGTCCCGCTCCCCTGGGGGCAACAGGCTCTGCCACCCCAGTGACCAACCAAGAGCCCCCTCAGACCAGCTCAAATGGACACGTGGTCAGAGAGAGGCCTCAAGGAAGACAGCCACATCCCATCTCCCACATGGTCATGCTCCCCTTCAAGAGGGTGCTGTGTCCACAGCAATACGGGGTGGGCCAGATGAGCTCTGGGCCCTGGGGCAATGACCCTGTGCCCCTGGGGTTCCTCACCCAGCAATGCTCTACCAGCCGATCTGCAATCTGGCCTGGCCAGGAGATGGTCAGGCTGGATGGCACTGCCTGGAGTCTCTCCCCAGACCTTGTCCATCTGACTCCCACTCCTGCCCATGTAGCTGTGAAGTGTGGAAACAGACGACGGAAGCAGAGGCCTGACTGGCTCTCACTGCAGGGAGGGGCTTCATGTCGGATGTTTTCCGGAGCTGGGAGGACCTGGGGGTCATGAAACCCAGGGCTGCTGAGCGGGGAGGGCAGGATGTGCTTTAGAGCAGACGCCATGCGACCCTGGGCCCCTGAGGCAGCTGTGCTGTGTGAGACAAGGTAGGGTCAGTGGGCCCCACGCAGCCCTCCGTGTCCCTCAGGGCCCCTCGGTAACACAGGAGGGTGGAAGCCAAAGGTCAGCTGCCCTCTGAGCTCACAGCACTGACACGTCCACATCCTATCTCGGCAGAATCCACCCACCCCCAGGTCTGGGAGCAGCATTTCACACACGAGGGATAAAGACCCCTGGGCCGTTCCAGGGGTCTCATTCAGCACACATTTGTTGGGCAGCTGTATGGGCCCGGCCCAGGGAGACAGAGGGTCAGGGCCCATTTTGAGGCTCACCATCGTGGGTGGGCCGAGAGGTGTGGGGCGGTGGTCCCGGAGCACAGCCTGCGTGCTGCCCCGGGTACCCAGCCTGGCTGTAGGAAGGAGTGGGGACACACTCCCCAGAGTCTTGGCAGCTCTGGCCCTGAAGAGGCTGCAGCAATGCAATTTCAAGAATTCCCTAGGGGAGGCAGGCAGGCCTATGTAGGGGAGGAGATCCCTGCTGGCGGTCCCAGAATCATCACATCTCCAGGAGCCTTCCCAGGAACAGCCAGCAGGTCCTCCATCCCTGACCTGCGTGGTGCCCAGG